>NC_080069.1:119652956-119970925 GCF_949987535.1 Balaenoptera acutorostrata
ACTGAGCCCGTGTGCCACAATTACTGAAGCCTGCGTGCCTAGAGCCCGTGCTCCACAACAAGAGAAGCCACAACAATGAGAAGCCCGCTCTTTGCAACTAGAGAAAGCTCATGTGCAGCAACAAAGACCCAGTGCAGCCAAAATTAATTAAAAAAAGAAAAAGAAGAGCGCAGATTCTGGAGTTGTACAGACCTAAGCTAATATTCTAGCTCTGCTGCTTACTGACTGTGTGTCTTTGGGCAAGTTACTTAGCCTCTCTGAGCTTTCATTTCTCCTCTGTAATATGTGGGTAAGAGTTGGACTTACCAGGTAGGAGGGAGGATTCAGTGAGCTAATACGCAGGAAGCATCTCAGCACATAGGCTGGTACATAGTAAGTGCTTAGGAAATGTCAGAATCATTAATGTCATATATTTTTTAATGAATGTATATTATTATGTAATAAAGAAATAACCAATGTTGAGTAAAATTATTACTCTCCTCAGTCAAACTAGAATTTGAGGACCTCATTGGAGCAAGACAGCCTTTGCCTGTCTGCCTCATGTGAGATTGCCCAGCAATTGTGTGTTCAACCAGCCAGAATGGCCATCATTAAAGTCTACAAATAACAAATGCTGGAGGGGGTGTGGAGAAAAGGGAACACTCCTACACTGTTAGTGGGAATGTAAATCGGTGCAGCCACTATGGAAAACAGTATGGAGGTTCCTCAAAAAACTAAAAATAGAGTTGCCATATGATCCAGCAATCCCACTCCTGGGCATATATCCAGACAAAACTATAATTCAAAAAGATACATGCACCCCTGTGTTCATAGCAGCACTATTCATAATAGCCAAGATATGGAAACAACCTAAATGTCCATCAGCAGACGAATGGATAAAGAAGATGTGATATATATATATATATATATATACACAATGGAATACTACTCAGCCATAAAATAGAATGAAATAATACCGTTTGTAGCAACATGGATGGACCTAGAGATTATCATACTAAGTGAAGTAAGTCAGAAAGAGAAAGACAAATACCGTGTAATATCACTTATATGTGGAATCTAAAATATGACACAAATGAACATATCTACGAAACAGAAACAGACTCACAGACATAGAGAACAGACTTGTAGTTGCCAAGGGGGAGGGGGGATGGGAGAGGGAAGGACTGGGAGTTTGGGATTAGCAGATGCAAACTAGTATATATAGGATGGATAAACAACAAAGACCTACTGTATAGCCCAGGGAACTATATTCAATATCCTGTGATAAACCATAATGGAAAAGAATATATATATGTATAACTGAATCACTTTGCTGTATAGCAGAAATTAACACAACATTGTAAATCAACTATACTTCAATGAAATTTAAAAATAGAAAAGAAAAAAAAAAGAATTGTATGTTCAGATCAGCAGGGCCAGCTCCTGTTTGCTGAGCCTTTGCTCTAACCCAAGCGAGGTGTTTCCCTCCCTGCGTTTACTGGATTCTCACAATGATGGTTCTCAGCTAGGAGAAATGCATCATTTTACAGATGGGGAAACTGAGGCTTGGGACGGTGAAGTAAGCTCTGAGAAGCTGCAAGACTGATGAAGGGTGGAGCCAGGATTCCAGTCAGCTCTGCCTGAGGTCAAAGGTGAGGGTTTGGCTGAATTAGTCACTGCAGAGTTCAGGAGGAGGAAGGCAGTGGAGAAGGCTTGGTAAAGGCCAGAGCAGGTGTGGAAGGGGCCGTTGGGTGTGGGAATAAATACAGAGCAGAGAGTCAGGGCCCTCCAGGCGGTGATTCTGAAAGTATACAGCGGAAGAGCTGGTGTCCAGACCCTTCCTTGGTAATGGTGGATGAATGCCGGATAATTCCATGTGCTTCCTTTTCTAAGAAGGGCTAAGGTCTGTTGACGAGTTGCCAAGTATGGGAATTTTTTTTAGGGTGACTGAAATTTAGAATTTTTGAACTAAAAATAGTCCATTACTAGAGTTCACCAAGGACTCAAATGAAATATTTCCTGAAGAAATCTGATGTCCACATCATCTTGCAAAACCCACACTGTGCACAGGTCCACATGGCGAGTTGGAATTCTGGCCGTGCTCTCAGTGCACTGGTAGCCTTGTCTTATGTTAGCTGTGGCTTTCAATTACTGCTCTTTAATAAAAAACTATTTATTAGGGAAAATTTCAAGTATATACAAAGTAAACAGAATAGTATAATGAATCCCTATATCCCCATCACCCAGCATCACCAAATATTCAAAAAAATCTGCCATTCTTGTTTCATCTATATCTCCTCCCACCCTCCACTCCCCCACTCAACGATGATCATTTTTTATGTTTCTTTTTTTGTGAGGTAAAATTAACATACATTGAAATGGGCAAATCTTCGCTTTACACTTTTGACAAACGGATACACCTGTGGAACCCACATTCCCATCACAATATAGAGCGTTTCTGCCTTCCCAGACAGTTCCTTGGATGTCCCTATCCCACAGACAACCTCCGTTCTGACTTTTTTCACCTTTGATTAATTCTGCCAGTTCCAGAGCTTTCTGTAAATGGAACCATATAGTAGGCACTCTTCTGTGTCTGGCTTCTTTCGTGCAGGATTATGTCTGCGAGATTCATCCATCTGGTTGCCTGTATTGGTAGCTCGGTCCGTTTTCTGGCTGAGTGGTATTTGATTATACGAATGTACCTCAGTTTGTTTATTCATTCACCAGTTGATGGACATCGGGCTTGTTTCCAGTTCTGGGCTATTGTGAAAACAGCTGCTATGAACATTTGAGTACAAGTCTTGGTGTGGACGTATGTTTTCATTTGTCTTGGGTAAATACTTAGGAGTGGAAAGACTGGATCCTATGGTAGGTGCACGTTTAACTTTGTAGAAACTTCCATTTGTTTTCCAAAGCGGTTGAACCGTTTTTGCATTCCCACCGGCAGTGCGTGAAAGTTTCAGTTGCTCCATATCCTCGCCAACATTTGGGATCCGCCCTTGTAATTAATCCTGCTCTTTTCAAGTGAGCTAATATATGAATGGAGTTTCTGGAAGGTTTAGCTTTTGTTGGTCAGTCTGGTGTTGGCCAGTTGCTCTGTGGTCCAAAACTTTATTTGCTTAATTCTCTGTTTCTTTGTCTTCCCAGAATTCCCTTCCCGCTGATGCAGGGGGTGGGTGGGCTGGTAGAGGAGAGGTTTCTAGGGGAGTCATAGTCACAAGAGATCGGGAACTGTGGGTCTGGGGGCGGGACTGGAGTTTTGCCCCCTGCTCCATCTCTGTGCTCGCCTGGAACTCTGGGTCCAGTTTGGAGCGGGCAGGGGGCCAAGTGGCCTGACCTCCCTTCCAGATCTGACCCTGGCAGCCCTGGAAGCTGCTCCCCTACCACTTCCCCATTTGTGGAGGTCTCTGAGGTCCAGGCCTCAGCTCCTCTCCCCTCTGATGGGTGGCACACCACGCAGTTGCTGCCCCAGCCCACGGGGGCTATGCGTCTGGGGGTCCAAGCCCACCTGGTCCTCTCTCTCTTCCCTGCAGATATTGGCCCGGTGACCCTCACGGCCGACCCAGCGGTGTTTCAGAGGGAGCTGAGAGAACTCTACGTGCAGGTAGGCTGCCCTCTGTGTCCTTCTGCCCAGTCCATGCCAGAGGCCAAGGTCTTTGCCCCACCTGGGGGCCAAGGTGGTGCTTCCTGCAACCGCTATGACCTGCCTCCCAGCTCTGCCTGGGGTTGCCCCCCAGCTTGGGGGTCCTGCAGATTTTGTATTTTGGGGGTTTCCTTCCTTTATTCAGTGAACCAAGTACCTACAGGACTCCCTGTGCCTGGCATGTGGAAGGTGGTTATTATTTACTGCTTGGATGCAGGCTTGGAAGGAGGGGGTATGTGGTAGCTGAGGGAGGATTCAAGAGGGGTCAGTTCAGACCCCCAAAACCTGGCCCGAGACTGGGTCAGACGTCCCATGGCCTCCTCGGCTTTTGGGCCACACTGAACACCCTGGTTCAGCCTATGTCTCCCCGACCCAGCTTCCTGAAGGCAGGGATCCCACAGATCGGTCTAGCTCACCGCCAAGTCCCCCAGGGCCCAGAACAGGGCCCGGCACACGGAAGGGATGAGTGAACCAAAGAGAGAAGCGTTTACTGAAGTTACCACGTGCACACCCTGCTTCCGATGCTGGGTGTGCGAACCTGGGGGGGCAGAGAGCTCCTGGCTGGTGGGTGGGGAGGGGAGGGCTGTGTGTTTATTCGGAATCGGTTCCAGGGCGGGTTACAGAGAGGATCTGAGGAGGCGGCTTTGAATGTTTTCCTCTGCCCACCCCTCACCTCTCCTTCTCTTGGCGACCCCTCTACCCCTCTATCCTCCAAGCCTTGGCTAACACGTGGCTTCTTTGGCGTGTCTGTTAGATGTCCCGGTGGCTCCCATCCCTCCTATCCCACTGGTAGCACTCCTCACAATGGTAACTAAATGCTCGTGTTGTGCTTGTTAATGTAAAGTCTGCCTCCCATCCAGACTCTGTGGGAGGGACCGTGTCGCTCGGGCATGGGTGAGTGAATGAATGAATGAATGAGTGAATGAAGGAATGAGTGAGTGAATGAATGAATGAAGGAATGGATGAGTGAGTGAATGAATGAGTGAATGAGTGAATGAAGGAATGAAGGAATGAGTGAATGAATGAGAGATGAAGCGGATTGGATGCTACACTGTGTCTCAGGGAAGGGAGTGGCTGGGGCCCTGGCCTGACCCTGGATGGGTGGGACAGAGGCCACTGGAGGGGACCCCCCACCTCCCTGGGTGGTCCCCACGGCGAGGAGGTGGGCGGCAGCCGCTGACCTGCCCTGTCCTGCAGGGAGGCGGGGACTGCCCAGAGATGAGCATGGGGGCCATCAAGGCTGCCGTGGAGGTCGCCAACCCCGGCTCCTTCATCTACGTTTTCTCGGACGCCCGCGCCAAGGACTACCACAAGAAAGACGAGGTGCTGCAGCTGCTGCAGCTTAAACAGTCACAGGTGAGCCACCACGAGGGGGTGCTGGGGAAGCTGGGGTCTCCGAAGGCCGCCCCAAGCCCCCCACCCCGCGCCGGAGAGCTGAGCTGGTGCTTCTCTGGGTCCGGCCTCCGCCAGCAGTGCCGACCAGCCCGCTGACCAAGCTGGGCTGTGAAGTCCAAGTGTGTTCTCATGCTCCCGCCCCGTCCGCCAGGCCGCACGCCTCCCTGGCGAGACCCATTTTTGATAAAGAGCACACCACCCTGCTCCCTTCACACCCCGCCAGAGTCTGGGCAATCCATCTTCCTCCTGGCGTTGCGCTCCCCGCCATTCTTCTTCCGTTGTCTAAGGGTCTGGAAGATGTGCTGGGGCTTTTGCTTCTTGCTTTCACAGGGAGGGGTTGGGAAGGAGATGTGTGCAGGGAAGGGAGGAGGGCCCGCCCACTGGAATCCTTGGGAAAGACCTCACGGGCTGGGACGCCTCTCTGCTCTCCCCTCTAGAAGGAACTCGGGTTCTCCAAGGTTCTTCTAGCTCTGCGGCCTCCAGGGGCCACTTGGAGCAGAGTCGATTTCCATTCCCTTCCTCGTAGATTTGATAATGGCTCCCATTTATCGAGCACCTACTGTATTCCTGGCCCTGTGATGAACACGTGACCTGCATCAGTCCTGACCCCCACGGGGTGGGAACTCTTATCATTCCCATTTTACAGATGCATCGCCTGAGCCCAGAGAGAGGAAGGGGCTTTCTCCAGGTCACTCCTCCCTGGTTCTGGCCCTGCTACTCCCACCTGTAGAAGGTGGCAGAGGAGCCATGAGCCAGGTTGCCTGTCTCTCCTCTAGGTGGTCTTTGTGCTGACGGGCGACTGTGGTGACCGTACTCATCCTGGCTACCTGGCCTACGAGGAGATTGCTGCCGCCAGCTCCGGGCAGGTGTTCCACTTGGACAAGGAGCGGGTGACCGAGGTGAGCCGGCCCTGACATGCTGCATCTCCGGGCGGCTCGGCCCATGGGTTGCTTGCCATCAGGGACGAGCAGTGCTGAGCGCTCACGCCACAGCAGGAAGCGCAGGAAGCCCGGTGCTCAGGGATTTTTGGCATCATCTGGCCCAACCCTCTCACTCACCCCAAAAGCAGGTGCTGCGGGTTTCTCAGTTTTGCCGGTAAAAAGATTGGGGCTTGAAGGAGCACCCTGGGTTTTAGCCCGGGTCCCCCAGGAGGTCCAGGCTGGTAGGATAGATCTAACAAAGGCTGGCAGAGTGGGGGTGTAGGGGGAGCTTCTCCCCAGGGTCGAGGAGCCCAGGAGTGGATGGAGGAGCATGGGGGCGGGGCATCAGATTCAGGCTGTGTTGCTGAGACAGGAAGTCGAGCTTGGGGACTTGGCAGGGAGAGGCTTGCTTGGCCCTGAAGCCTGATGTGCAGGGCTGCTGATGCCCCAGCGCTGACCAGGTGTCTGCGTCCTCATCTCGGTCTTGGACCAGGTGCCTGCCCTTCCTCCCCTCCAGGCTCCATCAGTGGCTCAGGTCTCTCCCCGCTTTGCCTCTGCCCAGCACGTCCATTCCTCCCCAGGAGCCAGAGGGATCCTTCCAGTGGCATGTTGGTAAATGTTTCACAACCATCTCTCTCTGGAAGGAACAAGAATGCCCGCTTCCATGGTGTAAATACTCCTACTTTGGCTGGTTTCAAGCTGCCGTCACGAAGTCGCAGAGCATGGGAAGTGACGCTCATAATCGGCTTTCTTGAGCCTGTATGAGCCGGCTCCTGCATCCCACTGGATCCTCTAAAACAAATCTGACCAACAGGTCCCACCCCACTGTCCCCTGGAACAGGTCCAGACCGTTATCTGAGCTCCGCCTCTCTGAGCCTATCGCCTGTGTTCTCCCCCTTGCCCGCTGCTGCCGCCCTGCTGGCCTCTCTGCTCTTTCTTCAATGCCCCGTGTCTTTCCTCCCCCAGGGCCTTTGCTCGTGTGGCTTGTTTTTCCAGCTCCTCCTCCCCTGGCTCCTCATCTTCCCAGTCTTAGCTGAAATGCACCTTCCTCGATTTCCCATCAAGATTAAGTCTCCTTTCATACCCTTTCCCTGCTCTCTGTACTGCTTTATATAATCGTAATTTTGCAGCTGTGCGATTATTTAATGCCATTAGGCTGTGAGCTCCCTGAGGGCAGGGCCGTTAAGCTCCTGTTTGCTACTGTATCTCCAGCGCCTGGTACAGCCGCCAGCAGGGAGCAGGTGCTTGGTAAGTAGCTGGTGAATGGATGACACGGAGTCCGTTGTGCGTGAGGAAGAGAAAGATGAGAGGAACAGCACCTCTGAGGCCACCGTGGCCTCGAGCCAGCCCTGCTCTTGCCTCCGGGAGAGGGTATGGTATGTTGTATATTTATGATCTCCAGGGCCGTGTTTAGGTTAGCGCCTTCGCTCCCTGTTGAAAGATGGCGTTTGTGGTTCTCTGCTACACGTTAGGATTTATTTCTGTTGGCATGTCAGCTTGCTCTGGCACTAAGCCGCCCAGGCAAGGGTGGGAGGCATTTCAGAGTGGAATGATGGCTTGGTCCTTGTTTCGGGGGTGTCCTATCTGGGCAGTTGCTCGGGACCTGGGTTCCTGCTGGGGCAAATCAGATGTCAGGCATCTGGGTGGGTCGGTGGAGGACCGCTTGCTCAGGTGTGGGGCTGGACTCTCCTAGCCTCTCCCTCGAGCCATGGAACCTGGGGCGAGCCCCTGGCTCCTGGCCGTGGTGCCAGCCTTCTGCCGTGGCAGCCTGGCCGGGCAGGACACGTCTGACGTGGTAGGACATCCGATGGCCAGGATTGGCTGCCCCTGGCTAGGGATCTGGATCCCTCTCCTCCCTGAATAGAGCTCTGTCATTGGTTAGCTTCATGCCTTGTACCTGGCCCCTTCCAGATGTCCCCAGACATTTGGCAAGCTTGGGAAAGTAGCCGGGGCAGCCAGGGCTGTGGTCATCCCCCCAGGAGAGGGAACAGTGCCTTTGCCCAAGCCAAGGGGGCTCCGGCTAGAAGAAGTTGCAAAAGTCCCCCAAACCCTGCCTGTGTAGTCAGTTCTTTGACCATTTCAAAGTATGTCCAGTATGGCAGGAACGACACATTTTGCGTTCTCTCTTCCCTTCATTTATCGAGCACCTACTCTGCGCTGGTGCAGCTTTAGGTGCTGGGTGCCGAGAGATAATCCATCAAGCTTAGGTCTCTGTGCTTTCGGGCGTTTAGCTTTTTCCACCTTTGAGATTCCAGAGTAACTAAAGGAAGGTGAAGATCCTCTCCCCCTGGGAGGGGTAACCTGTAGCTTTTGCCATCCTTCAACGGACAGGGGAGGCAGGCGGTGTGACCCCTCGGGCCTGTCCCAGAGGTGTGCATTTTTTTTTTTTGGCCATGCTGCGCAGCATGTGGGGTCTTAATTCCCCGACCTGGGATCGAAACCGTGCCCCCTGCATTGGAAGCACGGAGTCTTAACCCTTGGACTGCCAGGAAAGTCCCCAGAGGTGTGCATTTTTAATTAGGACTTAGCTAGGTCCAAGAGCCTCCTTGCCCCAGCACATCTTTCCCACAGGCTTCCCCCCAGCTCAGACCCAGCTCAGCGTCCTGTCGCCAGCTCCAACAGAATGGTCAGAATTTCTGGGAAAACCCATCATCCTGAAGCCCTCTGGGCTCCTGGGAAGTCCCATTCTGGGGGCTCGGACCCTTTCCCTGTCCAGCACCAGCAGGTACAAATATGACAAATTGCTCAGAATCTGGGCATTAACCAGGGGAAAGGTGAAATGCCCTCTAAGACAGTAAGGGGGAGGGGGAGGGGGAGAGGAGGTCAGATTAACAGGTGGTTTGGATTAACAGGTCAGGAGACACAGGCCCTGGAGATGACCTCATCCTGGACCCTTCCCAGGGGAGGTGGGGTGGTGGGGGGTTAAGGTCACATGCTGTCTTCAGACCCCAGCTCTGCCACCTGTCTGCTGTGTGACCTTGAGCACAGCACTTAACCTCTCTGGGCCTCTGTTTCCTCAGGTGCACAGTTGGGTTATGAGGGCTACTGCCTGGAGAGGTGGTGACAAGGGTAGGAGGAAGACCTCTGCATGAGGCCAGGCACCAGGGAGCCCTGGGTGAGGGTTAGTGGTGGCCATACCTCCAGCTCCTGTGCTTCTGTGTGGAGCGCAGAATACACACACCCCAGCTCTAGCGAAGCCCCCTCAAGGGTAAGAGCTTTCTCTGGAAAACGTTCTCAGAAAGGTAGAGCCTGGGCCCAGGGCCCCGTGATGCCCAGTTGTCAAAGGCCCTCAGTTTTCTGATCTGTGGTTCTTGAGGCCCATTTGGCGCCCCCTCCCCAGCTTCCCCTCTCGGCTTCCTCACCCTGACTGTCAGATGCTATGGGAGGAGCCTCGGGGAATGATTTATCTGCTGTGAACGGCTGAGCGGCAACCATCTGGCCGGGGTAGCAGCGCCAGATTCTCTCATTCCTTCCCCATCAGCAACAGAGATGAGCCCCAGTGCATTGCTGGCTCCCAGGCCCCCCCTGTCCCGCTAGCATCTGGAAGCCATTACCTTCGCAAATAAACATTAAGCTTGCTCGATGAAGGCTCTCTGCTCAGAAGTTTCCCTCGATTCCTCTCTGAGTCCCCGGGCCATCGCCAGGTCCAGAAGGCTTTGCCCCCAGGCCTGGGCCTGCAGCCGTCTGGCCTTGCTGTGGGCAAGAGGGTCAGCACCCCCAGCTCCCGAGTGGTGATGTGCTTATAGGGCAGCCCTCATGGGCGGGCCGCCTCCTGATGGGGTCGCTGGCCTCCTGTCCCATCTCAGCCCTCTCCGTGCAGTAGCTTGAGCTCTTGGGCATCTTCTCTCCATCAAAAAATCCTAGAAAGAGCTTGTAATGACAGTTGCAACACAGTAGCGGGTGTGACTCGTCTGGGTAATTGTCAACTGGTGCTGCCACCACCTCCTGGCAGCTTTGCTCATTTCTGATTTCCTCCTGACCCCTGACAAGGCCTGGCCCCGGGGGAGGAGGACAGTAGTCACAGAGCTGTTGCTTTGCTGTCGGGGAGCTGCCTCACTTACTTCGCCAGCTTCTGTCTGCCTTTCTAGCTGGGAGCCTTGACTGCTGCTTCTGGTCTACCTCCGCGTGGACAAAGAGCCTTGTCCTCATTTCTTAACCAAAATAGGTGGGATCTTTTCAAGAGAAACATCACTTAGAAAGTTAGGCAAAAACAGAAGAATGAAGTAGCTCCAAATATAAAAACAGAGGAGTTTTCAGAACACAGAATTCTTGTCCAGTGATAACTGAAATCTAGCTGTAAAATCTAGGTGCATATGTTCCAGCTCAGTCTGACCAAAATATATTCATTTTCCAAATCTCGGGCAATTCTTCCAATTCCCTTCTGTTCCCTTTCCCTTCCATGGAAGATCACATGGTAGGCAGAGCTGGAGGACTGTCATTTAGAGCGAGGATGGCCAATATGTAGCACGCCAGACACCATGTTCTAATTCCAGATCCATGGCAGACATTGCTAATCAATCACAGACCTTTTGCTAATTGAGGCTGAATGTGGCTTCACATTTCTCCAAACAGTATTCCAGGAAGTCACTTCCTGTTGATTAGAACTGGTAAGCGACAGGATACCCCTATGGTTGCTCAGGTATATTCTGAAGTCATGCTTGTAAAGGCATACTTGTTCCTTTTAATTGATTTTTGCTTAAAAATTTTCTATGAGAAGCGTCAAAGATATAGAAAAGTAAAAACAGGGACTTCCCTGGTGGCGCAGTGGTTAAGAATCTGCCTGCCGATGCAGGGGACACGGCTTCGAGCCCTGGTCCGGGAAGATCCCACAAGCCGCAGAGCAACTAAGCCCATGTGCCACAACTACTGAGCCTGCGCTCTAGAGCCCGTGAGCCACAACTACTGAGCCCAAGTGCCACAACTACTGAAGCCCACTCGCCTAGAGCCCATGCTCCGCAACAAGAGAAGCCACCGCAGTGAGAAGCCCTTACACTGCAACGAAGAGTAGCCCCTGCTCGCCGCAACTAGAGACAAAGCCCGCGCGCAGCAACGAAGACCCAATGCAGCCAAAAATAAATTAAAAAAAAAAAAAGATAGACTCCAGCGTAACCCACAATATCACCTGATAAAATGACTAGTACTTTGCTAGTATCAGCTGATGCCAAGCCCATATTCAACTTTCCCTATTTGTCCTCAAAATGTCAAATCAGGATTTAATCAAGGGCTGTGCATTTCATTGGGTTCTTATGTCTGTTAAGTTTCCTTAAATCTGGAGGAGTACACCCTTTTTTCATGCCACTAACTTGTTGGAGAGGCATTGATTATACAATGTCCCATGTTGTGGATTCATCTGATTGCTTCCTTGTTCAGGAAAATAAGTGGTATGGTATTTTGGAGAGAGAGTTACCTGTTTCCTGATTTTCAGTGGGACCTGTCTGAAAGAGATTTTAGAATGAATAAGCAGTTGTAGAAACAAAGGATATAAGATTTCTCAGTGTTGTGATAAGGGTCAGGAGGAGACTATCTTTGCTGTCTGCTTAGAGACATGGTCCTGCTTAGAGAGCATGGTGTCCAGGTGAGGGTGTGGTCTGAGGCCCCTTGGGCAGGGGATGGTGAACCACATTGCTCTGGGAGAGATTCCGGATCTCCAGAGTTCATCAGTGTGTAGGAGGCATCAGGAGGGCTTCCTGGAGGAAGTGATGGGTGTCACAGAAGTTGGCCATGTGAAGAAGGAGGGAAGTCTTCCCAGCAGAGTGCACCCTTTGCTCCTTCTGTCCCAGCTGAGTCCTCTGGATGCCTTCATTCAGGTTTCACAGTTCTGAGCCCACAGGCCAAGAGGGTAGTGACGTGTGAATCGGGCCTAGTATAGGGCAGTGGGGAGTGGGGTGGCCTCAGGTGACCTGGAAAGCCTGTATGCTGCCTAAAACCCACTGGGGGACCGGATTTTGCACACAGCTGGCAGCGTGTTAGGGACCCACCTCCTGTGGGCCAGACACAAGCAAGACATCACGGGCACCTGCTAGTGTCAGCTTCTCACACCTGCCTTCCAGGTGCTGAAGTGGGTGGAGTCAGCAATCCAGGCCTCCAAGGTGCACCTGCTGTCCACGGACCACGAGGAAGGCGGCGAGCACACGTGGAAGATCCCCTTTGACCCCAGCCTGAAGGAGGTCACCATCTCCCTGAGTGGCCCGGGGCCCGAGATTGAAGTCCAAGACCCGCTGGGTACGTGCGACCCAGGGCTGGCCTCCACCTTGGCCCTGAGACTGAGCTGGGAGTCCAGAATGGGACAGAGAGAGAGGCCCTGGGGTGATGGGGGGTTTGGACACAAGGCTCCAGGAGCAAGGAGGGTAGGGGGGATGCCAAGTGAAGGGCAGAGAGGGTACCCGTGGTAGGTGAGGAAGCAGGAAGGCCATTAGCAGCCCAGCTAGGGGAATTAAAATAATGACAGCCCCTGGGCTTCAGGGATCACAGGGCATCTTCCCCGTGTTCTCTCAGTGGCACTCTTCAGTGGCACTCTTCAGTGGCACTCTTCAGTGGCTCTCTTCAGTGGCACTCTTCAGTGGCCTGGAGAGTCAGTGGGGGCAAGAATTAGTGGCGCATCGTAGAGATGGGGAGCTGGCGCTCTGGGAGGTGGAGTGACTTGTCGGGTCGCCCAGGGTCAGTGTGATTTGGACCCGGTCTCCTGGCCCCATGGTGCTCTGAGGATGTCCTGAGTATTCAGGTCCAGAGGCCAGGGGTACAGCCGGCACCTGGGGAGGGATGAGGATGGAGATCAGGATAAGGTAGAGGCCCGGGTACCACCAAAGCCCTCTTGTCAGTTCCTCTAGGAAGCCTGAGGCTGGTGTTTGGAACGCTGTGGGTTCCAGGGCACAGGGTGGGCCGCTGTCACCCCCAGGAAATGGTTGGGGACTGAGCGGTCCTTGGGGCTTCCACAGGGAGGATCCTGCAGAGGGACGAGGGCCTCAACCTGCTCCTCAACATCCCTGACTCGGCCAAGGTTGTGGCCTTTAAGCCTGAGCATCCTGGGCTGTGGTCCATCAAGGTAGGGGGCCTTGGGTTCCTGGGGTTGGGGAGACCAGCTTCACCGGCCTGAGATACCACCTCCCTCTTGCCTGGCTCCAGGGAGCCTGGGGCCCTGCGAAGCTGAGAGCTGGAGCATGGATAGTGATGTGGGCATATCAATAGAAGTAAAGGGTCAAGAACAGAGGAGGAGTATTCTGCCTTGCATCAGTGAGAGGAAGTGGAGTGGTTTGGGGTTAGTTAGGAACTTCTAAGAAGGGCTTATAGAAACCACTTGAGTGTCCAGAGGTGGGTGACTGAGCTGGCCTGTGGTTCAGAACCCTGTCCTGTGAAGAGTGCACGGAAGCAGCAAGGGTGACCTTGGGCTCAGAGGGGCAGGGCCGGCAGGGGAGCAGGGTCTGCTCTGATCTGCAGGGTGCTGGGGGCGGGCTGTGCTCCTGACAAAGTACCCTGGCATGGGGCAGGCTGCTGCTTCAGGAGGATATGCCTCCTGCTGATCAGGCAAACATGTATGGGGCCCCTACTGGGCGCCAGGCACGGTGCTGTGTGCTGCAGGCACCGCTATCCTTCAAACTCAGCATCTTTGAGCCAAGAGCTCTCATGCCAGTGGGGAAGGCAAGGCAGGGGTTAGACGTGCAGGGGGACAGACCAGACCCGCGGGTGTTGGGGGCGGTGGTAGTGGAAAAGGCAGGGCAGCTTCGAAAGTGCCGCTCAGGACAGTGCTCTAGCTGGGTTTCTTCCACTTCATTTGGGGGGCATCGTGCTGGGCCCCCAGGGAGCAGGTAAGTTGCCCACCTGTATGCAACGGCGGGAGAATTCCAGCTGCCGACTCCAGGCCAGGTCAGGTCGCCCGCCTCCTGCCTGGAGCTGGGGTGCTGGGTTCGGATGCCCCGGTGACGTGGGCCTGGGCCTGTGCTAGGTCTATAGCAGCGGCCGCCATTCGGTCAGGATCACGGGCATCAGCAACATCGACTTCCGAGCTGGCTTCTCCACTCAGCCCTCCCTGGACCTCAACCACACCATCGAGTGGCCCCTGCAAGGTACGGTGCTCCTGGCCCCAGGGCGATTCAGGGCCGCCTTCTGCGGAGGTGGGGCTCGCCTTTGGGAAGTGGGGGGAGCTCTGGGGGGAGCCGTGAGTGTGTGACTATGGAACGGGCCTGCAGAGGCTGGGTCCAGCCTCTCTGTCACATCACAGTGAACTGCGCCCAGGGCCAGCACTCCCTCTGTTGGCTCCAGCCCAGGTGACCGTGGGACCATTTACCTTTAGAACTTCCTCCCTGCCCCCCGAGGCCTCCAGGACCTCACGGAGTCCCCCTTACTACTCCTTCCCCTGGCTCTTTGTCGAGATTTGTCTGTCCAGAGCCCCACTTCTTCCAATGAACATCAGGCTGGTCCAATACATTCAGAGGTGCTTGAGTGGACACCTTCCCCGAAAGGGGGAGCAGTGTCTCACTCCAAGGGAAAGAGTGTCCTGATGGACATCTAGATGCCCCTGGAGGCTGATAGCCTGGGGGGCCGTTGGAGTCGCAGGATGAGTTTTCCACTGAGAAGCCGCCCACTGGGTTCTGAGGTTGCCTACATACCCCATCATGGCTCCACCTGGAGAAGGCTGGGCCCCCGAGCAGGCAGAGGCTTCTGGCTCAGGGTGCCAGAGCTTCATGCCAGAAAATGCCATCTGGTAGCCAGACCAGGGTCCCAATTTATAGTTTGGAAAATATGGTGTCTTGCCACGGGTCCATCCAGAGGATTTTGCTAGGACCAGCTGAACAGAGATGGGGGGGACTAGACCAGGTCAGGCTAACTTTGGACCACAGAATAGTGACCCAAAACGGTGTGTGCTAGATCCTTGGGGCTTTCTTTCTAGTCTGTATCTCCTCTAATGTCTGTCATTCTTGTCAGCCCTTGTAGGTTTCCCTGCCAGGACCAGCAGTAATATCTTCAAAATGAAAAGGGGTCTGTTTGCTCATGTCGTGTTTGTTTTTGCCAGTAGGAGGGAGGGCGCGAGGCAGAGAAACTTAGTTCCTATTCTAAAGCCAAGAGAGAAAAGAAATCCTACATGAAGTGCTTACAGTGGGGATTGAAAACTGGCCAGTCTCCAGTGGAAGAGGGTGAAGGGGGCCATCTGTGACCCTCTTTGGTTTCTGCTTTTGATAAAGATGTAGGTCCCAGACATCCAAAAGGGACAGAGAAACAGCAGGGCAATTGCAAATGATAAATAGCGATTGGTCTCAGTGCCAGGGGCACCAGGGAGTGGGCGAGGCTGTGGCTAACTGGACAGTGGGGGTCTGGGCCACAGGAACAGCTGCTACACGCCGTTGGCTGCTTGTTGCAACGTGGGAATGGTGCCCAGCACTAACACGCTTGATTTTTCAAAGGAATCTGGACTTCTAGATTTGTATATGCCCCTTCCAGATTGTTTGATATTTTTTCAAAAATGTGAAGGCACTTCCTGGACCACATCCTCTGGTCCCCGGTTTATGATCAGTGAGAGGAAAAAAAACAATGAAAAGCCATCTGCAAAGGGAGCGACCTGACCGTTCCCACATCAACTTAGGAGATTATAAAACCCAAGTCCAGTTCTGTCTGTCCTGGGATAGTGTGGAAAGTACATTTCAACAAGATAGAAAAGGAAACCAAAGGAAAGATGAGCATGGGGAAAGGATGGGCAGGAGTCAGCATTCCCAAACCAGGGCATGTGTCTCACCTCGGCCGGTCCCAGAGCCTGCCTGAAGACAGCCAGCACCAGAGTTAGTGGCGGGGCAGGGGTGGGGGTACCCCTTCCCAGTTCTGCTCAATGAGCACCCCAGTCTGCACAGTGGAGGGGATGTAACCATGGGAAGCCGTGGGTTGGAGGGACACTGGTGTTTCAGGACCACGGACAGTAGCAAGCCCCCGCTTCTCTGCTTATCCCACCCAGCATTAGTTAGCCCAGGGAAGAGAAGGTGAGGGGGCCAGTGACGGCCGGCCAAGCAGGCTGGTCTCTGACTGTGGTCCTAGAGCCCCTGCTTGGGGAGGATCGTGGAGCCCAGCACAGATGGCAGCATCTCCTTCCTCGCCCTTCCCTCTGCAGGGGTGCCCATCTCCCTGGTGATCAACTCCACAGGCCTGCAGGCGCCCGGCCGCCTGGACTCGATGGAGCTCTCACACAGCTCAGGGCGGTCCCTCCTGACTTTGCCCACGCGGCTCCTCTCCAACGGATCCACGCACCAGCTGTGGGGTGGGCCGCCCTTCCGCACCCCCCAGGAGCGCTTCTACCTCAAGGTGCAGGGCAAGGACCATGAGGGAAACCCCCTCCTCCGTGTCTCTGGAGTTTCCTACGGTGGGGTGGCCCCAGGTGAGTGATTGGCTCTTACCACCCCCAGCTCCCTGGTTCCCTTGGAGGCTCATTTCTTTCCGGAAGGCTTTCCTGATTAGATTAGATTGGATTAGATTAGGAAATATGTTTTCATTAAACTTCTCTGGGCAGCAGGCTCTGCAAGGCATTATGCCAAATACTGAGATGCTTCAGATGTAGCTTTCAGCTGAAGGATTTGCTGCAAAGTCATCCATCCATCCATGCATCCATCCGTCTGTCTGTCCATCCATCCACCTGTGCATTCAACATTCATTTTGTGTCGGTCATGGTACTAGGCACTGTAGACACAGCCAGTGGGCAGGGCAGTGGGTATGGGTATGCCCTTCCCTAATCATAATTACTATCATAGTCAAAATCATGGTAATACTAATCTAGTCACCATTTTGAACACTTTCCGTGGGACAGTCCTGGGCCAAGCACTTGCCATGCGTTAGCTCATTGAATGCTTACACCAGTTCTGAGATGTGTCCCCATTTTATAGCTGGGGAAGCCGAGGTCACCCATTTTATAGGGTTGCTCGAAGGGTTCCATAAGCTAATGCACATAACAAGACGGCTCTTGGGTACTCAAGAGGCTGCACACAAGACGTGGGAACCGTGGACCAGGGCCCTCCACATGGCTGCTGTTACTGTGACGTCATTGTAGGTCATGTTGTGTTGGTTCCCATGTGTGTGGCTTTTGCTGGTTTCCCGTGTGTCCCTGGGGTCTCACCATCCGGGTTGGAAGCTCCCAGAGGTCAGGGCAAAGTCTTTGGCTTTCCAGATCTGCCTCTGGTCCTGGGGTGGGGTGGGGTCTGAGTTCACTGGCCATCGGCCTCCTTATTGGGCTTCGTTCCCTCTTCCAGCCCACTCCCCCCTCCCCTGGCAGTGAGCGGGGAGGAGTTCAGAGGTGGATGACACCGGCATTCCATCACCAACTTTGCTGGGGGTCATCCCACTTCATTTAAGGATGCAGGGAGGGTGCCAATGTGCCGGTGGCGAGGTGGAGGACTTGGAGGACCCGAGTGGGGCAGGGCAGGGTCGGGGGCCTTGGGACCCCTTCTTTCAGTCTCCTGGCCTCCACTCCCCTGCTGCGGCCCCTGGGCTTCTCCTCCCTTGGCCTTTACAGCTTTGAGGAGGAATTTTCAGGAAGCAATTTCAGCAGCCTCCGTTTCTCTCTCCTGTTCTTTCAGATGGCTCCCAGAGTTTTGAGTTTGGCGCTGGCTTTTGGTCTCCACGTCAGCTGTAGATTCAAGTGTGGAGGTGGGGTTGTGGGGTGGGGGGGGAATGTGCCTCCCGTACTTTCCGGGTCTGGGAGGCTGGGAGTTTGACTGAGAGCAGGAGGCTCTGGGTTTGGAGACATGGGGGTGGGGAGGGCGGGGCCTCAGGTCCCTGGGCTCTTTGAGCTCAAGAAAGAAGGAGCCGGAGCTGGCGCGGCAGAGGCTTCCAGTGCGTGGGGGTGAGTGGTGGTTGCTGTGCACGCAGCTGAGGACGTGGCTGGATGGCCCAACGCCCCTCTCCCCTGGGAGGTGGCAGGGAGCCTGTAGCATGATGTCACCCGCCGCCCTCCCACCTCCAGCTCTATGCTCAGAGGAGGTCTGGCACATTGCCTCAGCCTCGGAGCATTTCTGGTGGGGATGGGGGAAGAGGGCAGTGCGAGGGTTGAGCACACGTCCGTGATCGCCCAGTGAGGCACTGACAGTCCAAGACTGACCCTGGGGGACAGTTCTCAGACTTTTCCACTGAAGTAATTCCAAGAGCCAAGGAAAGAATATGTATCACCCCAAGGCCAGGGTCAGGCGAGGGGGGCCAGTGGCATCTGAAGGGGTTCCCAAGAGGCTCATCCCAAGCTGTGAGATTTCATGGAAGTCTCTTATTTTATCTCAAAAATGCGTGTGAATTTTGTATTCACAGCCATGCTCCAAGTATGCTTATTTTTCAGTAAAAAAGGTTTCCCTCCCACAACTTTGGGTAAAACTGACCCTCCAGGCAGACGAGCAGACTCACAGCCCTACCCACACCCCTGGAGAGTCCTGTCCGGGTAGCACTTCGTCAGATTTCAGGGCTGGTTTGACTTCTCTGCCCCACAGAATTGCTAAAATGGTGTCACAGGCTGGTCCGTCCTGGCCAGGCTTCTCACAAACCGTAAAAACCCCATGAGTTTTCATTGACGGAGCCGGTCCTGCCATGTGCATGTGCCAGGTGCTTTCCACACCCCATCTCTCACCAACTCCTCACAGCAACACGATGAGGTCAGTAACCCAATTAACCCCATTTTACAGAGGTGGAAACTGAGGCTTCAGGAGGCGACGCGACCTGCTCTTGGTGGCCACTGGATGGTGGTGCCAGAGATTGTATCCCGGCCTTCTCTCCCCGGGCTCATCCCTGTGGGTCTCTGTGTCACTGGAGGAATCCTGAGTGCTGGTCCTTGCCCACAGGTGCCCCCCTGGTCAGCATGCCCCCCAGGATCCACGGCTATCTGCACCAGCCCCTGGTGATCTCCTGCTCTGTGCACAGCGCCCTCCCCTTCTGGCTACAGCTGCGGCGGGATGGAGCCAGACTGGGCGAGGAGAGGCACTTTCAGTGAGTGGCTGAGGGCCGCCCGTTGTTCCTGGCCCCAGGGCTCCTGGGGGCCTGATGCCCTGGAGGGATCTAAGGGGAGTGGGTGGCAGGAGTGGGACCTTGGTCTCAGTCATATTGTCCTCCTGGGCACCTCCCAGCTTGGCCAGGGATGGGGGAGGGTGGTTCCCTGAGGCTCCCACTGCTGCTGGGCCATCCTCATGGGATGGGCCTTCCTCAGCTTCTGAAGACTCAACCCATGCAGGCCCAGCTCTGTGCTGGTCAGGGCAGGAAGGACCCTCTTGAGACCCTCCCCGCTATGGTTGGAAGTCCAGGGCTCAGAGAGGGGAAGGCACTTAGAGTCACATAGCATATCATGGGATTGGCATGTCCTTGGCCGTCTGCCTCTTCTTACGAAGTCTCCAGGAGGATTTGTGACTTCCCTTCTGGGCAAGATTCAGGGGACCAAGCCCCCCAGTGTCTGGACGAGGCTGGGGGCCGTGCGACTGTGTGTCTCCAGCTGGTCTTTGTCCACAGGGGGTCAGGGAACAGCAGTTGGGAGATCCCATGGGCCTCCAAGGCTGAGGAAGGCACATATGAATGCACAGCGGTCAGCAGGGCTGGGGCCGGACGAGCAAAGGCCCAGATTGTCGTCACAGGTCTGTCTCTTTGGTCCTGTCCGCGTATCCCCTCCCCACCCCCTTCCTGATTTTTCCCTCTAGGATTTCCTCCCAGGGTTTCTCCGTCTGTGGGCAAGCATGCCAGCCAGCTGCTGGGGTCTGTCCATCATCCAGAGTCTGATGCCCACACTGCACCTGCTTGCTGGCTCCCCACCCCCCCCTCCCTGTTTGGGCTGTTTCACCCATGAATGGCCTGTGAGTCTTAGCTGCAGCTCGGGCTGTGTCCCCCGCCACCAGCCTCAATCCCACCCCTGACCTCTTGGCCGGCCCCCAGGCCCTCACAGGGGCCGCCGTCCATCCCGTCGTTCCCAACCCTTAATGCTTCCAGGTCCCGCCGCCGTGGCACCATTGAGCTCAGGGAGGCTGGCAATGCCACAGACCCTCCTAAAATGAATGGGCTTTATTTTAAAAATAATGAACCTAAGCTGTCTTGAAGAGAAGAAAAGGGGCCCAACGAACAGGGAGAGATCAGCCACTCTAAGTTGTCCTAAACTCACACAAAATCACGCATGCTCCCTGTAGGAAGACTGGAAAATATAAACCAGCAGAAAAGATCGGAATGACCTGTGATCCCTCTGTTCTAGAGATGACCTTGATAGCATTTTGATTTACTTTCTTTCAGACCTTTATCTATGTGTACATTTTAACAAAAATGGGATAATATTATACGTACTTAAAACAACCTGATTTGTTGTCATCTAACTGTAGCGGGTCAGCAAATATTTTACTATAAATGGTAAGTACAGAAAAGTAGAACAGTATAAGGAAATTTGCACACGCATTTATTAGACTTAATGATTGCTAATTTTTTGCCATATTTGCCTTTTCATTTTACGGCCAAACTATTTTATTTTAAATTTGAATATTATTGGAGTGTAGTAGATTTACAACGTTGAGTTAGTTTCAGGTGTACAGCAAAGTGATTCAGTTATACATATAACTGAATATATTCTTTATATACATATAACTGAATATATGTATATTCAGTTATACATATAGTCATTCTTTTTTTAGATTCTTTTCTCCTGTAGGTTATCACAGATATGGCTAAACTATTTTAAACTAAATTGTAGGCATCCTGACATTTCAGTATGTATCTCTTTTAAAAACATAGATTTTCCCATAAAATAAAGATTCTATGATTACACCTAATAAAATGAATAGTAAGTAATGCCTTAATACTACTTAATTTTGTCCGGAGTCAAATTTCCCCGTTAGTATACTTGCACATCATAGTCATTGACATGTGGATCCAGCTTTTTTCCTGCAGGTCCTGCAGACTGTCCCTGGATAGACGGTCTCTGACCTGCCACTTCTTACGACCTTTTCTTGTTGAGAGTGTGGGTTTCTTAGCTCTTTCCTCCTTTGGGGCAGTGGCCTTCCTTAGTTCCACATTTGGCTGCTACTTGTACAGAGAATTGCTCTGTACTTGTTACTCTTTCCCTCTTGAGGGTGATTTCCGAGGCTTTATCCCCCAGGGCGGAATTATTGGCTCAAAGGGTGTGAAGAGTGGTGTAGCTCTTGCTAAATATCGCAGTTGGGTGTTTGTGTGGAAGGTAGGCGTGCGCGCGCATGCGCAGACGCACGCATGCGCACACACACGCACGCACGCATGCACGCAGCCCCCTCGACGGGTGTGTGATGGCCGTGGGGTGGCGCCGTCCGGGCATGGTGAGCAGATGCTGGTGAACTGCTCTGCTGGCTGATGTGTCCTGAGGAATGCGGTGGGCTCCGGGGTCTGGACACCACCAGGGCCTGCAGGATGGCCCCCTCCCTGTGTCAACCCCTCAGTGCCTCCTGTACTCCTGTTCCTGCAGACCCCCCGCCGCAGGTGGTCCCTGTCCCCAACGTGACCGTGTCCTCTGGAGAGACCGCCGTTCTGTCCTGCCGGGTCCTGGGCGAGGCCCCCTACAACCTGACGTGGGTCCGGGATTGGCGAGTCCTGTCGGCCTCGACAGGCAGAGTCACCCAGCTGGCCAACCTGTCTCTGGAGGTCAGGGACATCACCCCCAGTGACGGCGGGCGGTACCAGTGCATGGCCAGCAACTCCAACGGGGTCACGAGGGCGTCCGTCTGGCTCCTGGTGCAAGGTGAGGCTGCTGTCCTCCCAATTCAACACAATACCTAGCATTTCCCTCCAAAGCCCATCAAGCCATCCCTCTGCCCAGACGTCACCTCTGGCAGGCAATGTCAACCCTTTCAGTGTTTTCTCAACCTTCAGAGGAAGAGGATTCTGTAGTCTTCCAGCCTAAGTGTAGTGGTTCTCACTGTTGGGAAGTTCATCCTCATATCTGACCTAAATTTCTACTGCTGTAGGCCAAGCCAATTTCATTGAGTCCTGTCCTCTTCCCCTGCCATTGAACACCTCTATTACCTACCCCTCTCAATATGCAGGACAGAGATGGAACAGTGGAAACTTCCGAAAGCCCAGAGATCAGACGTCCTTGGCAGGGGTTGGGTAACACCGACCAGATGGGGGTGGAGGAGGCAGTGGGAAGAACCCACGTCGGGAGTGTTGGTGCCTGGATTAGGTATAACCTAGGATTTAGGTCCACCCAGGATTTAGATAGATCCTCCTCCCTGGGGTGCTATCTCCCTAAGTGTAAAAGTGAGTGTGTTGGAACAAGTTTCCTCCCTTATGCTAGTGACTGTTGATTGACTGCCTAGAGTGTGTTGAGAAGGATTCTGAGGCCATATCTAGGCTGCTGGTATGGGAGGGGCGTGTTTGCCATGTCTAGATGAGATGGCCCACGATGTCTGTTTGAGCGTGACAAGTCCGCTGCACTGTGAGCTTTCCGAGGGCCAGGATAGAACCTACGTTTGCAGCCAATACTTGGGCAGACCTTGAGGTCCACTCAGGTCTCCAGCCCTGGCATCTCGACAGCTCCCTAAGCCTCTTCAGGGTGCTCAGCTCAGAGCAGAAATCCAGGGAGCTCAAGGCTCCCACTGGGGGGTATTGGGAATTCAGGTCCCCGTGTGGCCTGGGGATATGCCTGGGAGGCTGCCTGGCAACACTCCCCAGTTCCCCAGCAAGCCGCTCCCAAGGATGCAGGCCCCTTGGGACCTTTGCTTCCTTTGTCTACACCGTCTGTGGCTGTCAGGAGGGGCCGGGGGCCCAGGGCTGGGTGCCTGGGACAGCACAACTGCTCTGACAAGCTCCTCCCAACCTGTTCACTCTCTGAACTACAGAGGCCCCACAGGTCAGCATCCACACCAGGTCACAGCGCTTTTCCCAGGGCATGGAGATGAGGGTCAGCTGCTCGGCCTCTGGATACCCTGCACCCCACATTTCCTGGAGCCATGAGGGTCATGCCCTGCAAGAGGACAGCAGGTGAGGGCTCAGGGCTTGGAGGTCTGGGACTGGGAACAGGTGGACTCCCAGGGGACCTCTCTGAGCCTCAGTCTTCTTAACTATTAATATAAATGGGGGAGTAGCATTTGCCCTGCCTTCTTCCTGGGATGATTTGAGGCTGAGGAGAGAGATCACTTGAGAAACATAACAGTGTGGGCTCAGGGGTCAGGAGCTACAGCTGCAGAATCCAACAGACCTGTACTTGAATTCTGCCTCTGCCATTCAGGCTCTGTGACCTTGGGCAAGTCACCATACCTTTCTGAGCCCCATGAATGAAAAAAGATCATACGTAAAGTGCTGAACACACAGCCTGGCACAGAGCAAGCAGTCAGTGTAGAATGGTGTCACCAGTGATGTCGTTAGTTAATTTGTTATTAATAATGACTGGGGCAACCCCATGTGACCCGACCTAACCAGCCCCTTGCTGTTGAACACGTTTCATGGCACGACTCCAGAGTCCGCGTGGATGCCCAGGGAACCCTGATCATTCAGGGAGTGGCCCCAGAGGATGCTGGGAATTACAGCTGCCAGGCTGCTAATGACGTTGGCACAGACGAGAAGACGGTCACCCTCTACTATGCAGGTACTCGGGTCGAGGGTATCTGCAGGAGAAGGATCTCCAGCCCACCCTCCCTCCCTCCCTCCCATCCCCAGATACTTACTGAGCATCTACCGTGTGGCAGGCACTGGGGCTACAGCAGTGAACACAGGGTCCCCATCCGGGTGGAGCTTATATTCTAATGGGGAGGCACAAAGCAAACATGCAAACAGATAAATAAGGTGCTTTCAGAAGGTGAAGGTGCTAGAATGAGCGCAGAGCAGGGTGGTGTGATGGAGTGACGTACCCCTGGGCAGAGAGGGAGACGGCTGGTACACACAGGACCAGACCCTTGCCCGCAGATGGGAACGGGAACAGCGTTCCAAGCAGAGGGATCGGGTGGGGCAAAAGCCTGGAGGTGGGAATGAGTCCGGGCTGCCCAAGGGGCTGCAAGGAGGCTGGCTGGAGTGAGGGGGCGGGGGAGGGGCAGGCAGCCCCTGTAGGGCCTTTTAGAACCTTGTAGGATTTCGGCTTTTATCTCAAGATCAATGAGGAACAAAACGGGGTTTGGTCCGGGGAGTAACTGGCTTTTTAGAAACCAGCCGAGGCTACATCTTTCTGGGGTGACTGTCCCGGTTGGTGGGGGATGGGGAGGAGGCAGGTGCTCAGCCCCACCTTGTCCCCGCCGCCCCTCCCCCAGCTGCATTCTCTCTCTAGGGAGTCTGCAGGTTGGTCCCCAATTCCCCATCTGCTCCCCACACAGACCCACCGTCCGTCTCGGCCATGAATGCGGTGGTGCTGGCCGCCGTCGGGGAGGAAGTGGTGCTGGCGTGTGAGGCGTCCGGGGTGCCTCCGCCCCGGGTCATCTGGTATCGAGGTACACTGGGTGGGGGGAGGGGCCCTGGAGGGTCAGCTTTCCAGGACGGTCGTGGCGGGCACTCCGAATGGGGAGTCTGGAGAGAGAGGACCGTTTCTGGCAGCCCCACTCCAATCCCCAGGCCAGCGTCCACGCAGCTAATGCAGGTTGGCTCCGTGGTTAGGAGCAGGATGTAGAATAGACCTCGATTTGAATTCTGGCTCCCCTGGGCGATCTCAGACAAGTGACTTGGTATCTCTGAGCCTGCTTCCTTAGCTGGGAAGTCAAAGATAGGTGGTTGTATGAGGATTAAATGAGTCCATATGTGCAAATTGTTTAGAACGAGCCTGGCACACGGGCAGGGCTCAGTGTTGTTAATGATGGTGACGGTGGCGATGTGGTTATCTGAGAGCTAGCAGTAGTGGTAAGAGGGCTGTTGTGAGGCTCTTCTGAGTTAACAAGTGTAGAGGGTTTTGTCAGTGCCAGACGCGGAGCTGGAGTTTGAATGACAGGAGCTGCTCTTGCGCCTGCACCAGTAGACCTGGGTCCTGGGGATCCTGCCTCAGACTTTCCAGGGGCAGAACACTGGGCTCCTTCTCAAGCACAGGCACCTCCCACCTGGATGCACTCCAGCCTTTGCAGCACCTGTCTGTGATCTTGTCAGAGCCTCACCTTGACATTGACAGGCAGAGTTAGCTCAGAGTTTGAGCATTTTGTCCACGGTCACCAGCTAGTGGTGGCAGAGGCCTCAGGACTCCTTACTCTGTGCTCAGGTCACTGCCTGTGGTGGCTGAGAGCTCTACCAGCCCAGCCCGGGAGCCCCTTTATAAAGGAGGATCTCTCAATGGAATGTTGCTCAGCCTTAAAAAGGAATGAAATTCAAGTTGTACAATGATGAGAATACAGTTACCACTTAAAAATTGTTAAGATAATAAATTTTATGAGTTTTATTTAAAATTAAATTAAAATTTTTCTTAATTTGACTCCTATGGCAAAGAAAAAAAAAGAATGAAAAAAAGCAAAAAAAAAAAAAGGAAAATAAATCAGGCTCATAGCAGCTGCTGTGTAGAAATTTCCCCCTACTTCTAATTTGCTGAATGGAGAAAAAAATCTTTTATTTATGATATTTTCAGAGACATTTGCTCTAGTATGGTGTATTTAAGTAGTAAAAACGTAAAAGAAAAAAAAATTTTTCTTAATTTGGAAAAAAGGAATGAAGTTTTGACACAACATAGATGAACCTTGAAAACATTATGCTAAGTGAAATAAACCAGACACAGAAGGACAAGTATTAAATGATTCCAGTTATTTGAGTGGAATCTCATATATGAGATGCCTAGAATATGCAAATTTATAGAGACCGAAAGGAGAATGGTGGTTGCCAGGGGCTGGGGGACGGGGAAATGGGGAGTTAGTGTTTAATAAGCAGGGTTTCAGTTTAAGAAGATGAAAAAGTTTTGTGGATGGGTGGTGGGAATGGTTGCGTGACAATGTGAATGAACTTAATGCCACTGAATTGGACACTCAAAATGCTTAATATGGTCAAATTTTGTGTTATGTATATGTATGTACCACAATTTTAAGTGTAAAATATTAAGTTGTAAAAAGAGTTCAGAATCAGGGTGGTCCCTCAGGCCTCAGGAGGGGGAGGCCTGGAGTTGGGGTAGGGGAACAGTGCACAAGGGAAATGAGAATAAGGCCTCAAAGAGGCAGAACTGGGGGGAGAGTGGTTGTCTCCGTGACCCTGGGCTCCTCCCAGAGCTGATCCAAGCCTCAGTCTGCACCTGAGCAGAGGGTGGGGATCCAGGAGGGAGGCCCAGGCAAGGAGTTCTTGGGTGATGAACCTGCCGCATGCAAGGGAACAGGCTGAGACTCACTCGTGGTCAACAAAGGGGCTCAGGGAACTGGACCCAAGGGTGCTGACTTTAAATTTGTGACAAAATTCGCCTAACATAACATTTACCATCTTAACCATTTTTAGGTATACAGTTCAGTAGCATTAAGTATATTTACATTGTTGTACAACCATCACCACCATCCGTCTCCAGAACCCTTAACGTTTAGCAAAACTAAAAATCTGTACTCATTAAACAATTAGGGGTCCTGATTCTGGGGGGAAATCTTTCCCTCACCCACACCGCTCCAAGGTCCCTGCTTTGTGGAGTTGCAGGAACCCAGGGTCAGGAAGGCAGCCTGATCCCCTGGCCTCCTGTGGTAACCATGGGTACCTGCCTGTTGTTTTCTCATCTTTGGTCCAGAGGGTCTTGAAATGATTCTGGCCTCTGAGGGCTCCAGCTCTGGGATGCTGCGAATCCCGGTGGCCCGGGAGAGGGATGCTGGCGTCTATACCTGCCGAGCTGTCAATGAGTTTGGCGATGCCTCTGCAGAAATCCGGCTGGAGGTTGGACGTGAGTGTACACCTTGTCCCCACTTGCCCTGCCCCTCCTGCCTTCCCCCTTCCCCGTCCCCCACCACCTGCCCTATTTCTGAGCAGGGAGGAGAGAGTGGTACCATGTAGCCTGCCAGTGGGGTATTTGCACCATTTGGATCCAGAGCACGTGGGATGGGGATTTTAGAGGGAGATGGTGTATGTGTTACCTCTTGCTGTGTAACAAATTGCCTTAAAACTATGTGGCTTAAAACAATAAGCATCTATTGTCTCATGGTTCTGTGATTCTGGGAGTGGCTTTGCTGGGTGGTTCTAGCTCCAGGTCTCTCATGGGATGGCAGTTAATACCTTGGCCGGGGATGTGGTCATCTGAAGGCTTGACTGGGGCTGGAGAATCCACCCTAATTTCACTCATGTGGCTGTTGGCAGGAGGCCTCTGTCCCTTACCCAGATAGGCTTCTCCAGAAGGCTTCTTGGGACATGGGTTTTCCCAGAGAAAGTGAGTCAAGAGGGATAGAGATAGAGATAACATCCAAGATGGAAGCTGCCGTCTTTATAACCAGTCGCAGTCTTGGAAGTGACATACCATCACTTCTACTATACTCTGTTGGTCACACAGACCAACACTGGTATGTGGTGAGTGGGAGGGACCACCCAAGTGTGAGAATCCCAAGAGGCAGGGGTCACTGCCCATCACAGAGATAGTTTGGTTCCAGCATGGGTGTCGTCATCCCTGAGACCTGAGTTCCAGTCTTCTCTTCATCACTTACCATCTATGTGCTTTGGTCAAATCATTGACCCTCAGTTTCCCCATCTGTAAAATGGAGCTGACCACACTACTTCCTTTGTTGGGTGGCTGTGAGGCTTCAATGAAATCAGACACACAATGCTTAGCACAGGGTTTGGCCCATTGTGAGTGCTTAATAAAGGGAGAAGCTATTATCCCCTTTTTACAGATGGGAAGTTTGAATTCTTCTGTGGCTGGTACATGACCTTGGCTGTGATTGTCATGATGTCTAAGTTCCAGGCCTGGGTCCTGGGCACTGGGAATTGCTCGGAAGTTGTGGGCACAGCTCCTTGGCGTGCTGAGCTGGAGCGGATTGTGCTCTGAGGGTTGACTGCGGCCATGATGGGAGAGACAGGTGCCGGGAGTTCTAGGGAAGTGCAGAGAATAGAGAATGGACTTGACTGGGCCGGGTGGGATGGCCAAGGGGCTCCCCAGTGAGGCTCAGTCAGGAGGGTCTGGCCCTGGGGGAGATGGTGCCAACTCAGGCTTGGGGATCCTCCCCATCTGTTCCATCATCTATTCCTCCAACATGTGGTCACCTGATAGCCAGGCCCTGTGCCCCAGATCCTGTGTTGGGGCTACAACGGCATCTGCCTTTGTGTTGTTCTTGGTGTCCAGAAGAGAGATGGTAAACAGACCATTAGAACACTCAGTGTACTGAGAATTTGGAAGTGGCATCCTTGGGTCCTGTGCCCAGAGAAGGGGGCTAAGCCAACACTGGAGGCCGGGAAGGCTTCTTGGAGGAGGTGATGTGTAAGCTGAACCCAGAAACAGTCAGGTGACGAGCTGGGGAACAGTGTTCCAGGCAGAGGGAACAGTGTTCCAGGCAGAGGGAACAGCATGTGCCGATCTCCCCATGGCAGGAGAAGCAAGGCAGCAAGTGAGGCATAGAGAGGGTGGGGAGGGGAGGCCGGGGCAGCTGTCCAGTTTTGGGTCACTCCCGGCCTTGGGCTAGGGAGCCTGGTGGAGTTTGGGCTTTGTTCTGTGGAGGCGGTGAGAGTTTTCTAAGGAGGAGATTGATGTGCTCAGACTTTCCCTATCGAGAGTGCAGTGTGTTGCTGAGCTCTTGGGTGGGGTGGGGTGGATATGGAAAGCCATAGGCCTAGAGCCTGATAATAAAAATATAATAAGGCTTCCATGGAATCTGCCACATGCCAGGGCCAGCTCTAAGCACATTTCATGTACTAACATATAATCCTCGTAACAACCTTTTGAGATGGGTTCTACATTATCCCTTTTATAGATGGAGAAAACGAGGCACAGAGAGGTTAAGTGCCTTGCCCAAAGTCACACAGCTGGTGAGTGGCAGAGCTGAGATCTGAACCCCGGGTCCGGGCCTTTATCCCCTGGACTTGATCCTGATGCTCCCAGCAAGGTGGGCTTGGATGTTGCTTCCCCACTGTGAGCCTCGGGCTCCTCACCTGCAAGATATTTCTGGATGTTGTGTGAGTGAGAGATAAGAAAGGCCTCGGACACAATGGGCTCTGACAAATGTCACTGTCATTGTGATGAGTCGGTAGGTTCTGGGTGAGCAGAGAGGGTGCTCCAGGGAGGGCTGCCCTTGGCACTGTTACAAGCAGTCATCCTTTGCTCTGTGTCTAATTTCTGTCCAGCAAAACCTTATTTCTTTGGGGCCCAGGCTGACATGCCTGTTCCTTCACCTGTTAGCCATTGGTCTTGGGGCCATTTCCCCAGGTGAGAGGTCAGGGGGATGGCTGGCATCCCAGAGGCAGGCTTCTGGGGCACGGGGCCACTGGTGGCCTCTGGCCTTGAGGTCAGGGACGGCATGGACAGTGGCCCAACACCTGTGTGTCTGGGGTGAGCTGGCCTGGCAGCAGTGGTGGGAAATTCAATTTCCTGCCCATCTGGGTGGCAGCTGTGGTGCAACCTTCCTGGCCAGGCTGGCAGAGCCTGCCAGTGCTGAGAACGGGTGGGCACTGTGCCCACGTCCTGCTGTTCAGCTGGGAACTGGCTTCCTGGTGGTATTTGGGGCACAGGGAGGACGGCAGCCTCCTCCTGTACTGCCAGCAGGTGCCTGTATTTGTGTACCAAGCCTGCGAGGTGATTTTGCATCCCCTCTGGACCTGGCATTCGGCTGAAAAGAGTCCTGGATCAATGTCCTGGTCCTGCTGCTTGTTTGGCCAAGTTATTTACCTTTCTGAGCCTCACTTTCGTCATCTGTAAAATGGGGATGATACTGATAGAGGCTGTTCACAAGGTCCTGGAGAGATTTAATGAGATAACGTGCTTCACTCAGGGCTTGAATAGAATGCATAATCAATACACGGCCCCTGGGCTGGACCAGGCTGACAAGGGCCTGGCGAGGCAGAGTGAGGCGGAGTGATTATCACACAGCTGGTGACTGGTCTCCATGGTTGGCACCCGCTCCTGGAGCTCAGTGCTCTTTCTATTACTTTTTTTTTTTTTTTTGGCCACGCCACTCGGCATTCGGGATCTTAGTTCCCTGACCGGGGATCGAACCCGTGCCCCCTTCAGTGGAAGTACAGACTGAGTCTTAACCACTGGACCGCCAGGGAAGTCCCACTCTTTCTATTACTTTAACACTGCCCTGAGCTAAGTTCCCTTTGCCCTGCTGGATTTCTCTCTAAATGGCTGTTCACTCAGCCCTCTTTCTATCCTCTCATTTTAGTCTCTGCTTCTTATTCCCAACTCGGAAGCCCCTGATTGCTGGGTGAGTGAGCAGGGGAGCAGGGGGTGTGCTTTTGCGGGAGCAAAGACCCTCTGGCCAGCCTGGGGGAGCAGGAGAGAAGCAGAGCTGGGCTCTGTGGCCAGTGTGGTCAGTATCTGGGTGGCTTCTCTATCAGGCACAACAGGCGAGGGCCCAGAGCCCGTGATACTTTTAGGGCTCCTGGACAGGGCTCTGATTTTATTGCCATCAGAAGAAAAAAGTGAAGAATAATAAATAGATGAAAAACGAGTCCGGATTGTGTTTGTCTTTATAAACAGTCATAAAATATCATTTAAAATATTTTTTTAGGGAGGAAAGTCATCCTGCAGCCCTGGCCAGTGGGGCTGTGGCTCTAGGCTCGACTGAACGATCTTTCTATGGGGAAAGGAGTCTTCCCGGGAGGCGGATTCGGAGGCCATCCCCAGCATTGTCTCATTCACAGATGCCCTGGAATTCCCTCTAAGTGCAGGGCAGGGGCTGAGGCCAGCCTCTCCCGTGGCCACCCTGCCTGTCTAGACAGTCTCTGGGCCTGAGACCCCCTCCCTCTTCTGACTGAACTGAGTCAGGACTGATTGGAGCTCTCCTTCCTGAGCCGGTGCATCCCCACCAGCTCTGCCCCAGGGCTCTGAGCCACGGGAACTGGGGGGATGGTGGAGGAGGCTGGGGGGCTACAGGGTCTCCAGACAATGATAAAGAGTCCTGGAATTTTAAGGTACTGGAATCAGGGTAAAAATAGTTACCTCTTTCTGGATGGGGAACTGAGGCTCAGAGTGGTGAAGGGGTTCATCCACGGGTGTCCAGTGGGGCAGGGGCAGCAGGGGGGCCCTGCCCAGGCTTCCGGCCTTCAGGCTGGTGTCCCTTGCCCTGGGGCCCAAGTAAGAGGAAGGGACGACATCACCTCTGTCAATTTCACTTCGCTGGGAAGTCCCTGGGGGTGGAGGGAGTGGCCCAGCAGTGCTGTTAAAGGAAGTCTCAGCTTTGGCCACACACTCCTGTCCTGCCCCCGCCCAGCCTGGTGGCTGGCATCCTTGGTGGGGCTGTTCTGTCTTCTGTGGTGTTCCCGGTTCCCCCGCACAGAGCTGCGTCCCCGCAAAAGCGCCGCAGCTGTCAGGTGATGAGACCTGGGCCTCTCCAGGGAGCGCGGCAGCTGCTGTGATGTCTAGCTGTCTCTGGGCACTCGCAGCTCCTGACCTGGAAACCTGCCCAAGGTCAAGGCAGAAAGGGCTGTCCGTGGGGAAATCTGGTGGCTGTGGAGGCAGCTCACGATCCCTCCCTGCCGAAGGTCCCCTGAGAGTCTGTGAGGCGGGGTCTTCGAGCCTGAAAGCAGAGGCGGCTGAGCCTCGCGATGGGACCCTGGAAAGGGCATGGGGCTGGGAACCCGTCCCCACACCCGACATGCTGCAGGATCAGGGTGGGCCCTGGCCCCGCCCCGCCCCTCCCTCGGGCTTCAGTCTCCCATCTGCACAATGAGGAGACCAGAGGACCTGCAGCTTTGGTGTACAGGGTTCTGAGGTCCCGCCTGATTTGGGGGACTTCAATGAGGAGCAGGGGGATGGCTGCACAGGAGACGGAGTCACAGTTTTCTGGGCAGGATGTGAGTCGGGATTCACCTCTGAAAGAAGACAGAAGAGATGCCAGGTTACCCCTGAGTACTAGGGGGTACGGGGGTGCGGTGGCTGAGAGCCTGGGTCTTAGCAGCAGCCAGACCTGGGCTCTGATCCCAGCTCTGCCACTGACTTTGAGCTGCACCTGGGGCAGGTTCCTTAATCTCTCTGATCCTCAGTTTCCCCATCTGTAAAATGGGGTTGTGATAATACCTACTTCATCAGTTTATTGAGGCCACGAATGAACTCTAAAAGCACCATCACCATGCCTGTCACTTAGTAGGTTTTCCAAATGCTACCCTTTGTACATGTTATTTGCTTACTATTATAAGTCAGCTGTCCTCTCTCAGGGGAGGAATTCAGGACGAGGCCTGCCTGGAGGAGGGAGGTTTGAGCTGGGCCCTGCCGTGGGCTGGGCAGAGCCGGGCAGGCAGGCTCTGGGGGTACCTGGCCCTGGAGCTGAGCCACGGCTCTGCTCAGGATGGGAAGAGGGGAATAGCAAAGCTCTGCCCCCGGGGCCAAGGCTCTGCAGGACCCGTGATGCCATTTGAGGCACCTGGATGGAAGACTTTCTTGGATTCTGAGCCGAGGCAGCTGCCAGGCCCCAAATGAGGAAGAAAAGCAACGTGCGGGTGGTGTCTGAGGTTGGGTCCAAGACTGTCTTCCTCCTTGCAGTGATTTTCCAAGTTGTGCTTCTATCTCCTTGGAACTTCCCTACTCCCTGAGGCCAAGAGGGAAATTTGATGTCATGATTTGGATGGATGGGGGAGATTTCTGGAGAGAGACAGCAAGAACAAAAGAGGTGGAAGTTTTTCCACAATGCTGGACGCCATGGGTTCAAAAGAGGCCGAGGACCTTCCTGGTTGTGGGTCTGGGGACAGGGACCTGATGACAGTGCCCAGAAGCTGCAGGGAACAGGGCCTGGACCTGTCTGGCGTTGGACCTGCTTCTGGCCGCAGAAAGGTGGAAAGGATCATGAGCTTCTGTTTTGGGAAATAACTTATTTCCATGCCCACCCCCCCCCCCCAATCATAAAAGTAAGAGAATGCTTAGAAAAAAAGTTTGGAAGAAGCACTACAAACCATTAACAGTGGTTACCTTGTGGAAGGGCATGGGATTTAGAGTGTGTGGAGCAAAAGTTAAGGAAATAAATCCTCGTGTGTTGCTTGGATGTTTTATAACCCAGGTGAGCAGGGCTGCCCTTGTTTGCGTCTGTTATCCTGGTGTAATTATTAATATGGCTCTTTTCACTCTTAAGTGTCCCATTTGGACCATAAAGTGTAAGGTCAAGTTATTAATAGGCCTGTTCTGATTTTGTAGTAGAGATTTATGTGCTTATTACAAAACGTTCAACAGCAGAGAAGGATGAAGCAAGGTAAAAATGAGCTAGAATCTCCCCACGAAGTTGGCTGTTTGGGAAATGGTTGCCGGAGTCTAGGAGACCCGTGAAAGGAAGCTCCCGTGGCCCAGGAAGAGGGCAAGGGAGGTGACGCTCAGAGCTGGTGGGGCTCCTGTGGCTGAGGGTGACTTGCAGCCCCTCTGAGGTGGGCTTCCCAGGCGGTGTAACCAGCAGAAACAGGAATGTTGCTCCCCTGTATGGCTGGGCAAAGCGGGGTCCCTGAGACCCCATGTAGGGTATGAGGACTTCACCCTGCCACAGGGCACTTGCTCTGCCTCATCATTCTCAGGAGCTCTTCAGGGTGGACCCTGCCAAACTCAAGTTGGCCCCGGGAGCCCTGGATATGAGTCAGGTTCATGAGGGCGCGGCTGGAAGAGGGAAAAACCCCCAGCGATGGGAGGGGAGGCAGTGCCCTGGGGGCTGGGCGGGTCCAGCCGCTGGGCGAGGCTGACTGCTCACCTCCCTGCAGATGCGCCCCAGCTGACAGAGCTGCCCCAGGATGTCACCGTGGAACTGGGGAGGAGCGCCCTCCTGGCGTGCCGGGCCACGGGCCACCCACCGCCTATGGTCACCTGGCGCCGTGGAGATGGCCAGCCGCTGGGGCCCGGGCAGGGCAGCAGGAGTGGGCGGCCCGATTCAGGAGTGCTGTTCTTTGAAAGTAAGAGATTGGGGCTGAGGGCGGGTGGGCAGGGGAGACAGAATGGCTTCCGACACCCTCAGCCCCCAGACTGGGTGGCCGGGAGCAGGGCCCTGACCCCCAGTGCTGACCATAGGTCGAGCTGTTGCAGGGTCATATTTCAGTTGGGTGACTCTGGTCACATCATCCCACTACTCTGAACTGGTCACAATAGTGATAATGACAATACCTACCACCTGGGTTTAATAACAGGCCACCTTAAGGAGCTATTGCGTGAATAATACATGTAAATCCCTTAGCACAGTTCCTGACACATATTAAGTGTCATATGTGGTAACCGTCATCATCGCATGAATAATACACGTAAATCCCTTAGCACAGTTCCTGACACATATTAAGTGTCATATGTGGTAACCATCATCATCATCATCATCATCACCATCATCTCCATCACCACCATCATAATCACCATCATCACCATCACCACCATCATCATCACCATCATCACCATCCTCACCATCACCACCATCATCATCACCATCCTCACCATCACCACCATCATCATCACCATCCTCACCATCCTCACCATCACCACCATCATTCTCACCATCATCATCATCGTCACTACTACTGCTTCTATTTACTGTGTGCCAGGCCGGATGCTGAGCACTGTATTTGCATTATCTATTGACCCCTCCCAATCACACTACAGGGTGCAGTTATTGATAAATTATCCCCATGCTACACATGAACAAGCTGAGGCCTTCTCACCCTTCCAAGGCCTGGCTGTATCCCCCATCCCTCTCCTCCCTGCCATCCCAGCCCTCCTACCTAACCTCCGCAGGGCCAGACTGTGACAAGGGCGCGTCTGCACCTGGGGAGCTGGAGCCTGTTGGGGCTGGAGCCGTGATGTGCTCTGACAGTCAGGCCTGCCTCTTTCCTGCCCCTCAGGTGTGATTCCCGAAGACCAGGCCCCGTATGTCTGTGAAGCTCAAAACGTCTTCGGGAAGGTCCAGGCAGAGGCCCACCTCCTTGTGACTGGACACGGTTCGCTGGTGGATCTGGAGAGGAGGGTTTGGGGGGGACACCAGGCACCCCCAGAGACACCCCCCCCATGACTGCCCATCCTTTGGGACAGGTGTGTCCACAGCCAGGTTCTCCAGGAGGAGCATCTGGACCCCTACTTCCTGGGCAGTGTGCCCCAAGAAGTGCGCCCTTTGACCCTTTAGGGTCCCCAGTCCTGATGCTTCCACTGGTTCCCTGGGGAGGAGACCGTGCAGAGTGGGGCCCTCTGTCCCCCGGACGCCCACCCACAGGAGTCTCGTGTACCCACACTGTCTCCTCTCCCTATAGTACCTCCACAGGTCGCCAGCAGCGCCCCCACCGTCCGGGTGCTGGAGAGTCAGCCCGTGTCCCTGCCCTGCATCATCCTGGCTGGGAGGCCCCGCCCCGAGAGGCGCTGGCTCAAGGCCGGCCGGCCCGTGAGTGCAGGGCCCCTCTGGGTGCAGGGGACGAGCGCGCTGTCACGGTCACACCTCGGTCTCTGCTTTGCGGTTCCCCTGTTTTGGAACGTCCTCTTCCTTCCTGCTGCTTTCCAGAACCTTCTCTGATAACGCACTGATAGCATCCTTCATCCTCTAGAGTCCTTGGGCCGGAGGAGCTTGTGCATTAGTGCTGTGGGCGGGGGCACAGACGCAATGCATTCGTCACCCCCGTCCGGATGATTCCAGGGCAGAGACGTGACCCGAGCGGCTGAACATCTGCCCCGGCTGCCTGGCACACTGCTGGGTGCACAGGGGCTGCTTCGTCCGTTCCCATCCATTTGGTTTTCTTTATTTCCCTCTATTTCCTGTCTGCCATTCACTCCTTCTTTGCCTCTCCCTTTTCCTCCATCCTTCTGGCCTATCCTCAGACATCCCGCGGTCCTTGTGCCCTGGAAGCTATAAAAAAGGTGCCCTCGCCCCAGCAGACAGCAGACGCTGGACACCCAGAGAGGCAGTGACTGTGTGACCAGATGGCTGCCCTGGTCCCGGCCCCGTTGTTCCAGTGTCTGATGCAGTGCAGACAGGGTCCAGCTCCCGGAGCAGGGAGGCTTTGCCGAGGCTGCTCGAGTGGGTGACTCCTTCCGCAGCCGGTGTAATTAGATGTGACCCCGAGGAGGACCCTGCCTGGGCGCGTAGGCTGGGGTGGTGAGGAGCCTTCCTCAGTAGAATCCGATGGGCATGCGGGGAGGGGTGGCCCTGGGCCTCGTCCACACCAGGATAGAAAGTGGCTCTAGATGCAGAGCTTGTTTAGTTCAGCGGGGACGCTGGGTGGACCTGCGCCCGCCCAGCTGCCGAGTGCGAGGAGCAGAGCCCCCCTCAAGCTCACTCAGCCTGAAAGGAGCCTCTCCCGGAACCGGCGTGCAGAATGTGCAATCTGGTCACGGGACAGGGACACAGACAGGGAAGCTGAAAGCGGGCTCAGGCCTGGTGGAAGCGGGCTCGGGCCCCTCACCAACGATGGACTGGCTGGACATCTTTTTTTTTTTTTTTTTAAATAAATTTATTTATTTATTTTTGGCTGCGTTAGGTCTTCGTTGCTGCTCATGGGCTTTCTCTAGTTGCGGCGAGCGGGGGCTACTCTTCGTTTTGGTGCGCGGGCTTCTCATGTGGCAGAGCACAGGCTCTAGGCGTGTGGGCTTCAGTAGTTGTGGCACGCGGGCTCAGTAGTTGTGGCGCACGGGCTTAGTTGCTCCGCGGCATGTGGGATCTCCCCAGACCAGGGCTCGAACCCATATCCCCTGCATTGGCAGGCAGATTCTTAACCACTGCGCCACCAGGGAAGCCCCTGGACATCTTTATAGAGGTTGCCCCAGGCCCCATTCTGGACCAGTGCCACCTGCCCCACCCCGGTCCTGATGGGGACAGACCTGGGCAGCCGCCAGGAGTTGCTTCCTCTGCTTCTGTCTCTGGGACCACACCTGATGCGTCCACACCTCTGCTCCGCTCTGCACGGCTCTTTTCTCTCCCCACAGAGGGGCTGTCCCTCCTCTCTGTGGCCTCGGTGTGGAAGGGCCTTGGAGCTTCAGCCCCCACTCAGTAAAGGCTCTGGCTCCAGCCCTGCACTCCTGGGAGAGGCTCCCATCAGCCCCCTTGGGTCAGGTGTCTTGCCCTGGACCAGTTGGCCCTGGGAGAGTGGGGTCAGCGGGGGGGCTGGGGGTCAGGCCCACCTGGCCCTGAGGGTCTGTGGGGGGGTGGATGAATATCAGGGAAGGGGAAGGAGCATCAAGCCCCCCCAGATTCCCCCAAACCCCTGGCCTCTCTGTCCAGACTGCTCCCTGCTGGCCTGGTGGGCAGTGAGGTTTCTGGAGTGCTCTCTCTTGGCTGACTCTGAGTGGGGCCCTCGGCCCAAGCTGGTGCTTCCTCGCCCTCACCAGCTCCCACCGGGCAGCCAGCATTCCGTCCGAGCGGATGGCAGCCTCCACCTTGACCAGGCGCTGTTGGAGGACGCAGGGAGGTACACCTGTTTGGTCAGCAACTCGGCCGGCTCTCAGCACAGGGACGTGGAGCTGGTTGTCCAGGGTGAGTCCTGGGGTGGTGGGGGACACGATGCGATGGGGGAAGGCCCCCGGGGCGAGCTTGATCTTGAACATCTTCGTTTAGACAAATTGCACAAATAGTACATATTCACTGTAGGAAATTTAGAGATTGGACAAACCCCCCCCCCCAAAAAACCCCAAAAAAACCCAAAAACAAAACCAAACAAACAAAAAGAAACCTCCCTTAATACCAGTAGCTAAGAAGAACCAGAATAATTTTACATTTTGGTGTGTATCTTTCATACTTTATACACACATGAGTTTGCACATGTACATATACACACACTGTATATATATATAATATATATACATTATATATATTCTTTAGATATGTTGTATATAAATTATTTTTGCATGATATATATCCTTTATATAAATTAGGTATATATCCTTTGTGTACACATATATAGAAATATTTAGAAACTAACTGGAACCAGGTAATATTTCTGTCTTGCAACCTGAGTGTTTCTTGTGACAATATTTTATGACTCTTTTCTGTCAGTAATACTCAGAAGCAGTGGTTTAAGACCGCATGTCCCCTGTTTGGATGAGCCAGGAGTACCTAACCTGTCCCCTCGTGTCCTGTTTCTCACCAGCGTGAACACCTGGGGATAGACATCCTCATGCCCCACCGTTGCCCATGTGACCAATTCTTTCCCTAGGATAAACTATTGTTGTGGAATTGAGTTTTGACTCACAGAGATTGCACAGTTTTAGGGCTTTTCGTGTATTTTGCCCAATTACTTTCCCACCCACAGCGTTGGAGAGTCCCTGTTTCCCTTCACCCACCCAGCCGGGTACCACTGTTCTTTTTAACGTAAAACAAGAAGTTTAAACTAAGTCTGGTTATGTTTTGTCATTTACCGCATATGTTAATATCCTCGTTTTGTTTGTTTGTTTCACTTGTTTTATTAAAACCCCGAGAGATGAGCGGGACGAACTCATCATTCCCCATTTTGTAGAGGAAAACTGAGGTTCAGAAGGAGGCTGGGTTTAGAACCCAGCTGTCCTGTCTCCTCATAATTCCAATTAAGAAAAGTGATCAAAGGTTGGGCATGTGTCATGTGCCAGACCTCTGAGAGGCTGTGTGCAGGTTTCACTTAATTTTCCTAACTGCTCCAAGAGGTGGGTTCAAAAGACTCCACGCTTCTTTGAAATTAAGGAAGCTGAGGTTCTGAGATGGAGGTAACTCACGAAGTCACAGGATCAGCAAAGGCTGCCTCTGTAGAAAGCCTCAGCCCCTAACTTCCCACCCTGCCGCACAGCCTTCTCTGTGCGGTGGCGATCAAGCCCGTCTCTCTTGGCTAATTTCATTTCCATTCAACAAATGCTAATCGACTTGCTGGCTTTGGCCACCTGGGAAAATCCAGAAGGGCATTTCCCGCCCTAAAGTAACTGAGTGTTACCGTCAGAGCCCTTGGCTTCTGACTTTCCCTCCTGGTTCTGATTTTTCCATGCCCGTTTCCCCCTCCCCTGCTCCTCTTGGAGACATCCCCCCCTCCCGCCCTGTTTTAATGCCTGCAGATCTGGATGGTGCCCAGGACGGATTTTGCACTTGTTTTCAAGTTCACTGTGTCCTGTGAACACTATTTTCTGCCGTTTCTCATCCGTCCATTCCCAGAGAGTGAGCAGGGAATTAGGGTTAATTTAGCTTTTTAGCTGATCAAGGAATACGGGTACCAAAAGATTAAGTGGTTTATCCAAAGTCCCACAGTGAAGAAACGGCACAGCTGGTTCCTAAACACAGGCTGCCCTATGTGGGGGGCATGAATTTACAGCAGTGGTGGCTGTCTTCTTCTGTTAAAATTGTTTTGTTTTTTTTTAAAAATCATGATAAAATAGGGACTTCCCTGGCAGTCCAGTGGTTAAGACTCTGTGCTTCCACTGCAGGGGGCACGGGTTCGATCCCTGGTCGGGGAACTAAGATCCCACATGCCACGTGGCACGGCCAAAAAATAAAAAAAATTTTAAAACCATGATAAAATATACATAATATAAAACTTACCATTTTAACCATTTTAAAGCCTACAGTTTAGTGGCATAAATTAAGTGGCATAAGTGGCATTCACATTGTTGTGCCACCAGGTTCGTTTGCCCAATGCACGGCAAGCCAAAAGGCTTGCAGTGGAGAAAGGATGTATTCACAAGGCAGCCAAGCAAGGAGACAGGAGAACAAGCCTCAGGTCCACCTCCCCAAAGGCCAGGGGCTTGGAATATTTATGGGATAAGGAAGCAGGGTGGTCTTAGGCATGGGGAAGGGTGATTGCAGGTAGGGAAAAGGTGAGGTAGTCAGTGTCCTGTGCAGGTGTATCTGGGTTACATGCTTCTTCATGGGATGCATGTTCAAAAATGGAGACGCCTAGCATGATCTGACGGTGGGGTTTTTGGCCCTCTGGTGTCAAAAGGTCATTCACCAGATACCTGTGCAGGCCCAGTTTTAGGGTCCATGGTCCCAACCAGTCTTAGCTGGCTTGAGCTCAAACTAGACACAGCTGACTCCAAGTTCCTGGAAAACAACTCAGACAAACATCTTATTGTTTAGGCTACATGAAGCTTGGAGGGTCTGCAGTTTGCAACGAAACAATTAAGCGAGCTTGTTCAGTGAAGGCGGGCTCAAGCAGAGGGGTTTTTAGCAAGCTGTAAGACAAGCCAAGAATTTCTGTTAACACAGTTTCAGGATGGGTTTTTTTAACCGTATGGGTTACAGTTTCACAACCTTCACCACCATCCATCTCCAGAACTTTTTCACCTTCCCAAACTGAAACTCTGTACCCACCAATTCCCCATTTCCCCCTCCCCTAGCCACTGGCCAGCACCATTCTGCTTCCTGTCTCTATGAATTTGCCTGTTCTAGGTATCTCGTGTAAGTGGAATCATACAGTATTTGTCCTTCTGTGTCTGGCTTATTTCGCTTAGCATAATATTTTCAAGGTTCCTCCATGGTGTAACACGTATCACATGTTTATTCCTTTTTAAGGCTGGAAAATATTCCCTATGTACACATCACATTCTGTTTATCCATCACCCTCTGTTTGGATTGTTTCCACCTTTTGGCTGTTGTGAATAATGCTGCTATGAACTTTGGTTTATGAAATTGGTTTGTTTTTAAAAGTGCCGCCTAGAATCCAGCCCACTGCCACCCACCATATCACCAATGAAGGCGTTCCAGCCTCTCTCCCCTGTGTAGCCTCAGGAGTGCCCACCCCTACCGTCACCTGGACCAAGGTAGGTGAAGCCTGTTACCATAAAGGTAACCAGAGAGGTAGGCCCAGTGCATCATGGGGAGAGGAATGATGCAAATCGCTGTGGGGTGTGGGCTCTGCTGATGTCACCTGTGACTCTACCACAGGAAACCAATGCCCTGGCCTCCAGGGATCCCCACTACAATGTGAGCAAGGATGGTACCCTGGTCATCGCCCAGCCATCTGCCCAGGATGCAGGGGCCTATGTCTGCACAGCCACCAACGCCGTGGGCTTCTCCAGCCAGGAGGTGCAGCTTTCTGTCAACAGTGAGTGATGGCCGCCCCTGTCCTGGGAGAGGGGCTTGGCAGGCTTCGAGGCAGGGGCATGGACAATTTGACCTCACCTGCATCTTCCTTGCATCTCGTCAACCCTGCCTCTAGATTCCTCACGTCTGAAGGGCATGTACACCAAAGCTGTCCTCCAGAGCACTGTCCCCCGTAGTGTGGGCACGCTCTAAGAGTGGTTCCAACTCAGCCCTTTGTCACCGGATGGGGGGGAAAGCGTCACATTAACAAGCCTTGGAAAGACACAAGGCCCTACACTGGACCCCTTCCCATCTTGGCAGCCCCTTCGCCCACCTTTCTCCCCAGCTCTTTGTGCCCAGACCTTTTGGCCTCCTTTCAATTTCTTAAGTGATCCATCCTGCCTCAGGGCCTTTGCACGTGCAGTTCCTTCTGTTGGAATGCCCTTCCCTTACCTGGTCCAGCCTACTTCTCCCGTCAGTCAGATCTCAGTTCTCTCTGACCTCTGAGGCTGTGTCAAATCACTTTGCTGTGAACTCTCTGGAATGTCCCTTTCTTAGTGCCCATCACAACTGTGATTAAATCATTAACTGTGTGTTGAACTGTTTGGAGCTAGTGTTTCCCTGGGGCCCTTAGCACAGAGGGAAACTGGGCATCATCTGATGGTTAATCCCATTTATGCCTGAGAATAAATGGGAAAATCATGGGCGAGAAGGGAGAGAGAGGAGAGGGAGGACAGAACCTGCCAGAGTGTCCCCAGGGAAGGGAAGCAGGATGGAGAGAAGCAAAAGGAGGACACTGGGGCAGGAGGGACCATGTCAGGGTCATCAAAGCAAGACGAGCTTCCAGTGGGAGGATGGGGTAGACAGGTAGGTTGGGGTATGACTGGGGGAAACCATGGGATCTGAGCCCACCCTGAAACCTACACTCTGCCATTATAATAGAGCCCACCCACCTTCTGCATCTCTGGGGTGGCAGTACCACCTGAGCTTCCTGGGGGAGCCGCGCTGGTCCCCTCTGGGCCGCAACCCCTGGCTTCCTGCTCTGCTCACACTTCCTGCATGATTCTCCCAACAGCCAAGCCCAGGATCCTTGTGAATGGGTCACGTGACACAGACAAGCCTCTGAGGGTCACAGCCAAGGCCAGTGATGAGGTGGCCCTGGACTGCGAGGCCCAGGGCTCTCCGCCCCCACTGCTCACCTGGGCCAAGGACTCCCTCCCTGTGCCACCCATCACCGACAGGTAACCCCAGTCGCGGGGCCTTGGGTCTGGGGATGGACAGAGCTTGGGGTTTGAGGAAACTGACCTCCAGGTGCCCAGTGACCCGGCCAGTGTGTGGGACCCTGTGGACACCCCCAGGGGCATGCAATCCGATGACACACACAGGACTTTGGGCCATTGGCCTCTAAGGGAGCATGGACGCCCTTCAGAGGGGGAAGGCCTCTGACATAACACGCACCCGGCGCTTCACGCACGGCCGAGGGGCGCCGCGTGCAGGATCGCCTTCAGTCTGCCCAGCAGAGCAGAACTGAGCGGAACTCAGTTTTCTGAGCGGAACTGAGGCTCAGCGAGGTGGGCTGAGCAGCTCGTGGTCGCTCAGCTAGGAAAGAGTAATGCCACGGTCGAGACAGCCTCCTGAACGAGACACGTGCTCCGTCCTTGCCTGCTCCGCGGGCCAGGTGTCTGGCAGCCGGGATTTCAGGGATCCTGAGAGTGGGCGGAGAGGGAGGAGGTGGCTTGGGCATCCTTCGAAGGCTGGCTGTACCTCCCCAGGCAGGGGTGTCGGGCGGGGTGGTTCCAGACAAGAAGGCCTCAAACTCCTGGGACCCCTGACCCTCGAGGAGTGGGGCTGTGGCGAGGGGGCAGCTCTGGCCGGTGACATCAGCCCTGGCAGAGCCTTTGAGAAGTTCCAGATGGAGGAGGTCTCGGAGCAGCCTGCTGTGCAAGCTCCCACTCCTGACCCCCACACATGGGTCTCTACCTCTCAGGACATCTGTTTGGTGCGCCCTCCCGTCCTTGAAGCCTGCACACCTGAACGCGGCTGGGGTCCTGGGGCTGGGCTGGCGCTGTGCTGCCCCCATCCGCGCGCCCTTTGGTGTCTCTGCAGCCCAGGTCGTAGGTGAGGGTGGGAGTGGTCGTGTGGGGAGCCTGCATCTCTCCGCAGAAAGCCTGGTCCTGGCTCCTTGGCTGGGCAGCCGCCTGGCGGGTGCTTGTTTATTTATGGTTTGTTACTGAAATGTCGCACCGCATTTCCCATTTGTTCACTCCTCCTTGTTGTGATGCGTTAATAGATCAGCCGGGAGCCATAAATCTGTGAGAGCTGCTTTTGCAATGCTGGAGTTTTGTTCTGTTCCTTCTCCCCTGGCCCCCTCCACTTCGTGCTGGCTTACGGCTTTCTCTTGAGATTTACGAGATTCCAGGAGTTCACCTGCATGAGGTGGGAAAATATGCCTGGAGGGTGGGGCTGGGGTGAAGGGCTCAGACCCTGGAGTTCATCAGACCTGAGTGCGGATCCCGGCTGGTTCTGTATTAGTCATGTGGCCTCAGGTGGCCACTGGTTCCTCTTGGACCGTTTCTCCATCTGTAAAGTAGACAAGGTTTAAACCCTGTTCTCGAGATACAGTGATGGATGTGCGATGCTTAGGACATTGTCAGTGGTGGAAAATCACTCCCTTTGATAGCATTTTCCTGGTGCTGCTGTAAACTAAAGCATCATTTCCAGCTTTCAAAAATTATCATCATCCTATCTGTTATTTAATTCTCACCAGCTTTTTTCAATGGAAAAGCTTTATTGAGATATAAATCACATGCTTTCCAATTCTGTGTTTTTTAGTAAATTCTGAGTTGTGCAACCATCACCACAATTAACTTTAGAACATTTCCAGCACCCTCCTCCACAAAAAAAACCCCACACTCACTGGCAGCCACTTCCCATCCCTGCCCGACCCCAGCCCAGCCCCCGGCAACCACTCATCTGCTTTCTGTCTTTGGATTGATCTCTTCGGGACGTCTCATGTAAATGGAATCATGCGCTATGTGGCTTTTTGTGTCTGGCTGCTTTCACTTAGCATCATGTTTTTGAGGTTCTTGCATGTTGTAGCAGGTGTCAGGACTTTGGTCCTCTTTATGGCTGAATAATATTCCGTTGCCTGGATAGAGCACCTTTTGTCGGTTTATTCACCAGCTGATGGACACTTGCGCTGTTTCCACTTGCTGGCGATTGTGAATAACCTCATAGACCTTTGATTGTATTGACACTTCATTTGCGGGCTCTGGGTCCCCGTGGTTCTTTGGGCCTCGCTGTGGCATCTGACAACTTCCCCACGCAGAACAAAGCTCCCTTTTCTGCCAGACACACAGTTCCCCTTAGGCCCACAGCCATTCAGACAGAAGATGCAGGTTTAAAAAAACCCATGGGAAACACACAGGGAGCAGTGGTGGTGCGGGGGTGGCTTTGCTGTCTGTCTGCTCCCCTTCCCCTCTACCTCCTCCACCTCTTCCTCTTCCTTCTCCGAGGGACCCCCAAGGCTCAGCTTCAAAGCTGCCGTTCTGGAAGCTTGAGAACTTATTCTGATGAGTCATGGGTATTCGTCTACCTCCAGATTCTGTGCTCCTTCTGCCTGGCTGAGCTGCCCCCTCTTCTGTGGTGGCCCCTTTCTCTGTCCTTGGATGGGGGAAGGCCTGAACCTATTCGGGTTGCCCGGGGCCTCTCTTTCCTGAACCTGTGCCAACCTTGGCCAAGTGCTGCGGTCAGGGTCACCAACAGACCTCCAGCGCTGGTGCTTCTTCAAAGCTCCTTGGTAACTCTGGTGCAATCAGGGTTGAGAACCACAATGTGGCCGAGCCTCTGAGGCCTCCTGCATCTCTGTTTGGGCGGGGTGGGGCCCTCTTCTCCGGCTGGCCATCCTGGAGGTGGGTGGGGTGAGCGGCATTATGCCCAGTGCCTTGAGGGGGAAACAAGCCATGGGGTGTGGGGAACTGGGATCCTGATCTTCCCACTTCCCGGGCTGGGCCCTAACGTGCACACCCACACACCCACAGACACACATAGACATGCACAGACATACACAGACATGCATGGACACATATAGACATGAATACACATGGACAGGCACACAGACAGACACAGACACACATAGACACACAGCCACGCAGACTGACACAAACACAGATATAAACACACGTGGACATGCACACAGACACACCAGAGATGCAGACATGAGAACACGTGGACACACACATATCAGGCTTCTGGGCCAAGGTCAGGCAGGCCACTGCTCTTTCTGGAGATTCTAGAGAATATTCTGAACTCAGGGAGCCTTGACCTCCTGCGTCAGAAAGTCCTAATGGAAAGAAAACATAGTAGGAGCTTGAGTACCCATGAAACTCTAAACCACCCACCCACCCACCTGTGTCCACGACCCCTTCCAGTGTGTTCTTGTAGATGCTTCTAGAGAATTAAATTTAGTGCATCTTCCATTCCGCCCTTATCATTGATATTTTTCCACATTTACCCATTTTCTAGATTCATCCTGGCCCACGTCATTGCTTTTCATTTAAAGGGCAAGATAACATTCCAGGGCGTTCAGCTCTCATTGTTGCTAAGCTCTTTCTCTGTTTGGGGCAGATGCTCCGTTGCCAGTTTTTGGCGGTAATAAATGGGGCTGTTGAAACATTTTTGCACAAATGCTTCTCTTTATCTCCTGGGTCATTTCCTTGGGGTATAGCCCTGAAAGCCAATGGCTGAGTCCAAGGCTGGGAATGGTTATCGGGTGCCTCTTACCCTGTGGGACTGCTGTTTGTGAAAAGACCATTTGAGTTGTGAATTCAGAATTGAAGTCCGCAGGATTTATTGAGCAGCTCATGTGTCCAGGACTGTGCCGAAACTGTCTAGGAGAGAGAAGACATGGGCTCCGGCTGTGTGTGACATCAGGTAGCAAAAGACCTAGGGTCCCATCCCAGCCTTGCCCCCAACTCTCTGAATGAACCTGAGCAAGACCCTTCCCCTCTGTGGGCCTCAGTCTTCCCGTCTGAGAAATGAAAGGGTTGGACAGGCGATGGTGGCCAGAGAAGTGCCTAGTGGCTCTGGTCCCATGATTCAGCCCAGGGATGCTGGGGCGAGGTGGTGTTGCTAGGCAACAGTGTTTGTTTGTGGTTCTGATGTGTAGCTGGGACAGCTGCGAGTGCTCCTGGCTTCAGCACTGGCTCCCGGGGGCAGCCAGCCAGGGTCCCACACGGGGCCAAACCAGCCGCCTCCGGGGGAGGGGAGGGGACAGGGAGAGGATGGAGCCCCGAGGATGCCGCAGGGCAGTCGGCACGCCCACTGCCTCTCCTGGCCCAGTGGAGAGGTGGGGGGCTGCAGCTGGGGTCTGATGATCCAGGAGAAAAGCTGCTTCCTCCTTGGAAGCCGGTGGCGTGTCATGGACTGCCCAGGGGCCCCTCGTGGGGTCTTTACCTTGGTGGATCTTCAGAGCTCATCTGATTCCTGGCCTGGTGGCTGGGTGACCATGGACAGCGGGACTTCATCTCTCTGGGGCTCTGCAAAAGGGGTGATGAGAGTAGGATCTGCCTGCCTTGCAGGTTTGGCTGTTGAGAGTTTCAGGTGACGGTGTGCGCGGAAGTGCTTAGCTGTGCGGTGGCGCGTAGGAAGCGCTCAAGTGTAGACAGGCGTCACCTGTTAGCATCTCTGGGTTTCTGTTGCACGGGCCCAGAGGACGTGCATTCTCCCCCTCGCTCATATATTGTGCTTGGCCCTTTCGTTGGTATCAGGCCCCTCTTCCTAAACTGCTCCAGCTTGGGGTTTCCGTTTGGGGCTTCCTTGTAAGGGTCTACGGTGTGGGTCAGGGTCAGAGTGGCCACTGGTGGCTGAAGGTGCTGTCCAGGCTGACTGGTGCTGGTGGGGTGGGGGGTGGGGGACGGGCAATCCCTGCTGCAGGCTCAGACCCCACCCTGGCCCAGCAGACAAGCGCCCAGCATGTATTTGCATGTGGTGGACGTCTGTTGAGCGCGGTTCGACTGCGTGCTGTGGGTGAGGGTCAGCCCCTGGTGGGCTCGGTTCTGCAGGGGGTGCTGTTCATTCATACGACAGCCTCCGCCCAGGAGGCTCTGCTCACACAGTGAGGTTGGACGGGCCCTTTAGAAATGGGGGCAGCAGGATGAGCGTGGGACACAGCAAGAGGGACTGGACTCAGGCCAACCACCCAGATTCTGAGCCGCCTGAGGGCGGGGAGCATGTCCTTCACCCCAGCGGCGGCCGGCCCACCTTGAACCCAGCGGCTCTTTGTCATACGAGTGAATGAATGAATGTACGAGAAATTGGCTGACCTCGGCTCCATGGAACTCAGAGCAGGGGAAGTGTAACCTGCCTGCACTCGTCAGGGAAGGGTTCATGGAGGGGCTAGAGGCTGTGCTGCCTTGAAGGGGGTCTGGGGGCAGGAGAGCAGCATCGAGACAGGGTGGGGTGTGGGAAACAGTGTGAGTGAAGGTGGGAAGGGGTGCGTGTGTGGACACGGACAGCTGGGATTTGCCATCAGATGTTTATCGAGCACCTGTTGTGGGCCAGCACCTGTGCTAAGCGCTGGGAACATGGCAGGAACCACCTGGGCAACCTGGCCGCTCCCTTCACGGAGCCATCAGACAGCGACAGGTGATTACAGGTGTGTTAAATGCCTTAAAGCCTCCAGGAGTGTGTAAGTGAGAGCAGGGGTCCAGCTGGGGCAGCTTCCCTGAGCCACAGAGGAGCTGGAGAGGGGACCCCAAGCTGGGTTGCAGCGACGGTGTGGCCTGGGATTTGCACTTTCTATCAGAGGCCCTTTGGTCTCTCCAGGCGGATACATCCCCCTTGGAGCTCATAGGACCAGGGGGACACGGCAGGGTAGGTGGATCTCTCTCCCCATCCCCCATCATCTGCATGGCTGTGTGATCCTCACAGCCAACACCGAAGCCTCGAGCTCGAGCGCAGTGGATGTCATAAACAGGAAATTCCCCTCGAACCTCTCCACGTTTTCATCTGGGCGCCACACAGAGCCATCTGGCTGCTCTCGCCTCAGCGGGGAGGCTGCTGCTAATTACACCACAGGCACAGGCCACGCGGCAGCGCTCTCCCCGCTTCCTCCCACCTCCCCCCTGCCCCTGACACCCCTCCCGGGGCTGCAGCCCCCAAACCCCAAGGAGCCTTGGGAATGTGGAGAGAGATCGCCCGGGGCGTGGGGCGGGGGCGGTGCAGAAGGGCTGCCCTGGAACCCCTAGACCTCTAGGTCCTGTTTGGTCTGCCCCAGGCCCCATACCTTTTTCCTATATCTGGTCCGAGTGGGGTTTGCTCTGTGCCAGGTCTGGGCTAGGTTCTGGGGATACAAAGGCAAATAAGATGGCTGGGGATGTGTCCTCTTAGGGCCCGCAGGTGACAGGTGGTCACAAGCCGGTGCGGTGAGGGTTGTGATGGGGAGGGCTCTGCAGGCCTCAGCTTGACCATTTATAAGATGGAATTTCCATTCTTTCCATTTCCTCCTTTGTGGTATAGCGAGCAGCCTTCCCTTTCTAGGAAATGACCTGGGGGTCATCATGAGAAAGACAAGATGCCTACATTTATTGTTGAGAATTGTTTCCACTTTTGGAAGTTTCTTTCATTATTTTTTTTATCCCAGAAGCTCCCACTTCCTATCCTTTTAAGGGCTTGGTGAGGGAGGAAGCAACTTCTCTAAAGTTCTTAGAAGAACTAGAAGGCAACCTCTGAGATAAAGGAGTCTAAGATAAAGAGCAGCCTTTACAAATATGAAGAAATTGGGGTTCAGAGACGTTGTCTGCCCTGCCTGGGCTTGCTCAGCATGTCTATAGCAGAATTGGACCTCAGATCCAGAACTCTGGTGCTCAGCCGAGACCTCTTTTTGCAGACCCATGCGTCCCTGCTTGGCTAGTCGAGGTTTGCAGCAAAGTCCCCTGAGGGAACTGTGTCCCTGCACCAAGTGTGACCCAGTGTGTATGTTTCAGCCTCAAACTGATTTGGCTCGTGTTTGGTGGATGTCAACGTTATTTAACTTAAAAAAAAAAACTGTGGGTGAGAAAAGCCAAGCCAGGGGAGGGGAGCCACACAGGGGAAATGTTTACTTGTCACTGAGACAAAAAAGCATCTGTGTTGTGTTTTTTCCTTTTTTCTTCCACTTTGGAAGATTAAGGGACCTACTTAGGGCTGCCCAGCTGATTGGGGGCTGGGGGACAAAACACCAGACATGTTGAGGGGGGCGTGGTTTTTACTAGCAGCAGGGCTGTTTATCGAGCACTTACTATGTCCCAGGGACCATGGGCTTTGTGTGCATCATGTCACTCCATACGTGCCGTCTCCTGTGATCCCAGGTGAAGACACCGAGGCTCAGGGAGACGGAGTCCTTGGCCCAAGGTCAGCCTTCAAGAGGCCGAATGGTGGTGGATGCGGGGGCCACTTGCTGTCAAAGCCCTGTTCCCATCTGCTCCGCCGGGCTGCTTCTCAGGGCAGGGGCACTTCCCTGTGTCCTGGGGCAGTGCTCCCAAGGGGTGGTCCCCTCTGAGAACCTTGGTAAAACCCCGATTCTAGCCTCCCGCCACAGATCAGAGTCTCTGGGTGGGTCCTGGGAATCTGTATGTTTCATATATAGCTGGAAGATTCTGATAAGAAGCCCTGCTCTGCAAGGGGGAATGATGGACTCTACCTGTGAGAGCTGATGGTGTGTGAGGCTGTGGCGCAGGAGTCCTGCTCCTGTGCGTGGGGACACGTACATCAGTGTGCAGAGAACTCTGGTGGTGAAAGAAAGAAAGAACGAATGAAGGAAAGAAGAGAGGGAGGGAGGAAAGAAAAACCTAAATGTTTAAATGCCCACCAAAAGGAGAACAAATTAATCCAGTTGTGGTACGATCACACAACAGACTACTATACAACAGTGAAAAATGAATGAATCAGACCCACACACATACACGTGATGCCATTTATATAAGAGTTTTAAACGATGCAAAACTGCATTGCGTATTGTTATGGATGCACTGTCGTCACCATGACAACAGCTGACCTTTGTTGAATACGCCTCTGTTCCAGGCACTGTGCTGTGAATTAGGTCTTTCAGTACTCTGGACAACCCTATGAGGGATAAGTACCACTGTTGTCTCTTTTTTCCAAAAGGAGACAACTGAGGCACAGAAAGGTTAAGTGACTTGCCCAGCCTCACACAGCAAGCACATGGCAGAACAGGGTTGGACCTAGTTGTCCCAGCCCAGTGCCTGGGCTCTAGAGAACACTGCCTGGTGTATCATTCACAACTGTCCTCAGAGAACTTGCCCCAGGTGCCTGCTGGTTGCTCAGGGCAAACTGGACAAAGGGTTTGCTGGGTAGGGGGATTACAAGCCCACTTTACAGATGGGGAGACAGAAGACCAGCAGGGAAAAGCTAGTTACCCGTGGTTGTCCAGAGAGTCAATTGCCAGCAATATTGACCTGTTTAATAAGTGCATGTCCAGCACTTGGCTTGCACCGGCTTGGGAGATGGGGGCTATTGTCATCCCCGTTTTGCAGAGGAGGAATCTGAGACTCAGCAGAGAGGGGAGTGGAGACCAGGACTGGAGCCCAGCTGTACCCTGATGAGCATAGGCGGGGGAGGGGCTGGCCCTTGGAGGTTACCACCCCCACTCCCCGCCCCCGTGCCAGCTGCTTGCACTTGGGGCCCTGCTGTGGCCAGTGGCCGCAGCTGCCCACCCAGTTCTATGGGGGCAGGGGCTGCACAGAGCCAGCACATGTGGGCTGGTGACATCATATCTGCAGGGGCCCCCTGGGGTCCAGCCCAGCTGTAGGAGCCTGGCTGGGGGTCCCAGATCCCTGTGGGATGGGGGCCAGGTGACTTCAGCAAGGTGGGCCAGGTTGGGGAACGCAGCGATGGGGGACCTCTACAGCTTCCTCCTGAGGGCTCAATACAGCGCTGGACAACAGGACACTGAAAAGCCCTGGGTTCAGAGCCTGGCCAGACCTGGCACTTAGATGCAGAGGGTCTCTGGGCTGCAACTTCTCCCTGGAAGCCGTGGGGGGCGGGGGGCCCTCCAAATGAGGCCTCATCCCCCTTCTCAGGGCAGGGTCGAGGAACGGTAGGCATGTACATTAGAGGAGGGGGAGTTATTGGTGACTAGGTACCAGGTCCTGGGCTGAGCCCACGTGGAATCTGTTCACCAGCCTCAGCCACAGAACTTCTTAATATGCCCATTTTACAGATGAGGAAATGGAGGCTCCGAGAGGTGAAGGGACTTGCATCACCCAGCTGGGAAGGGTTCAAAGTTAAACCCAGCCAGCAGACTCCTAGCCTAGTGCTCTTTGTCTGTTACGCAAGTTGGAGGGGACCTGGCCTTGGCCTGGTGGTTTGGGGGAAGTGGAGGCAGGGCAGGGGGAGGAGTGAAGGGTGGGTGGCGGACACTGCCTCAGTCCTGGCAGACTTCCTGGAGGAGGCAGCTGGTTCAAGTTGGGTCTTGAGGCCTTTCCAGCAGAGGTGGGGTCGGTTGGGTTCTTACCAGCGCCGCTCACTCCCACAGGCATCGCCTCCTCCCGTCGGGCTCCCTGCATCTGGCCCAGGCCCAGGTGAGTGACAGCGGCCTCTACGAATGCACAGCCAGTAACCCTGCGGGGTCCGCTACTCGGTACTACATCCTCAGGGTGCAAGGTAAGGCCCTGGCTGGCAGCCTCTGTGTCACACCGCTCCCCCAAACCCCCATCTTTCTTAGGCCTCTCGTGCCCCTCCCCCATCTCCACGCCAGGCTCTGTCACCTCTTCATGGCCCTCCAGTGTTTCTTCTATCAACTCTATTTCCTGTCTTTTTCAAGCCTTATCTCTCCTTCTCCTCACCCCCCTTCTTCCCCTCTCCTGCACCCCTTGGTTGAGCCCGGAGAGGCTGTTCAGAGGGCCCCTGAGAGCAGAGGGCAGGGCCCTGTGGCGGTGGGGACTTGGGCATTGGGAGGGGGACCCACGGAGGGGGTTCTGGTTCCTGGCTCGGGTGGGGGCCCAGGAGTGCGTGTTCACCTGGGTGTCCAGGTTGCATTCACAGAAGCCACCCAGTGGAGTCACTCCACCAAAGAGGCGGGGACCTTGTCATCTGCAGGAGCGCGGGGATGAGTTGTCTGAGACAGGGGTCCTCTGACTGCAGCCCTCAGCCACTACTGACCTACGTGCCGTTTTCATGTGGCCCACGAGTGAAGAATGATGTCTACATTTTTAAATGATTGGGGGGAAAAAGACAAATAATGTGGCATATGAAAATTATATGGAATTCAGGTTTCAGTGTCCATAAATACAAGCTTTATTGGAGTGCCACCACATGCGTTCAGTTATGTAGCGTCTGTGGCTGCTTTCACGCCGTCATGGCAGAGTTGAGTAGTTGAGACAGAGACCATCTGGTCTGCAAAGACTTTTCAGAAAAAGCCCTTTCCAGAAAAAGCCAACCCCTGATCTAAGCTGACTCCCCATTTTACAGGTGGACAGGCTGAGGTTCAGAGAGGGAGGGGCTCAAAGCTTCGCTATGAGTTTGCATGAGCGTGGGAGAGAAACAGAGAAGCAGGAAGCAGGGCGATGAGCAGGGCCTCAGAGTCGGCAGAGCTGGGTTTGAATGCTGACTCTGCCACGGACTGGCTGTGTGACCTTAGGCCAGCTGCTTGGCTTCTCTGAGCCTTGGATTCTTCTTCTATAGAGTGGAGGCAATAATGCCTATCCCATAGTTGTCAGAAAGGGTATCGATGACATCAGGCACTCAGCACGGTGGAAACTGCTGTTGTTTTTAGCAAGTGTTTTTAGGGGGGTGGCGGGCAGGGCATGTACACCCTCGTGCTCCTGGACAGCAAGGCTCTGGGCTCCGGGTGGGGGAGCTGATCTCTGCCCAGGGGCCAGCTTCCATAGATGGTCTTATCTTCGGGCTCCTACTCTGAAGCTGGGAAGGGAGTGGGTGTCCTCAGCTTCCCCCGAGGGCCCAGGACACTTGTCCTCGTCTTCGAGAATTTTCCTGGGCTCATCCAGTCTGGCCCCATGGAAGCCACCTGGATTCCCGGTCACACAGACCCAGCCTTGGGGCCGGTCCAGCTCCTATGAGGCGACGCAGTGGGTGACTCTGATCAAGTCACACAACCTTTCTGAGCCTCAGTTTCTTCATCTGCAAAATGGACATAGCATCACCCACCCCGTAGGAGGGACCAACTGGGATGGAGGATGGGAAAGTTGCTTGAAAAACACAAATGCGGAAGAAACAATACCCACTATCCTCCCCAAGCCAGGAAAGGGAGAGAGCGAGCCGGGAACCCTGAGAGTGAGTCTAGCCGCAATGTTTTAGGCCCCGCTGTGGAGCAGGCTCTGTGCTGGCTGCTCTAGTGCTGCATCTCTTTTCATCCCAGGGCTTCTTTGCGAGGAGGGGAAACCGAGGCTCCAGCCAGTGCGGGCTCCTGTGGCCGAGAGGGGCAGGGCTGGGATTTGAACCTCCCCTTCTGTGCATGCTGCCCCCTGGGCTGAGTCAGTCCCGCCGCCCCCTGGGCCTCAATGTCCCCATCCGGCACTGAGCTGGTGTTTCCCAGCTGGTGGTTCTCAAATGGTGCTGGGTGCAAGCCTGGGGGTAGGGATGGGGGTGGGGGCTGGGGAGGGATGGGGGGGGGAGTAAGCTGAGCACGGAGGAGCGATTCTTTGATGGCAACACGTGTGTTCAAGGGAAAGGCTGATTCTACTCTTGCGGGGGGGGGGGGTCCACACGGGATGTCCTACTGTCAGTCACCCCCCACAATGACGATTTCTCCTGGTTGGCGACGTCCAGGGGTGTGGGGAGCCCTGCAGCAGGCCGGGCCCTCTCTGTAAGTCTAGGCTCTGTGACTCCCCCCACCCGGGGCCCCTGCCTTGACACCCCTCCCCGTGGCCCTGTCAGTGCCCCCCCAGGTGCAGCAGGGCCCGCGGGTCCTGAAGGCACTGGTGGGAGAGGCTCTGGACCTGAACTGCGTGGCCGAGGGCAAGCCGGAGCCCCAGCTGACCTGGTCCAAGGATGGGGTGGCCCTGCGGGGCGGGGGGCCCGAGGGCTCCGTCCACTTCATGGCCATCCGAACCTCGGACGCTGGGACGTACCGCTGTGAGGCCTCCAGCAGCGCTGGGCTGGATGCATGGGAGCTGGAGCTCAGGGTGCTGGGTGAGTCTCCCCCGAACCCCCAGAGCCCACCTCCCCACTCCTTCCCCAGCAGCAGCCTGGGCTTCTGAGCTGCTGGACCCCTTCCTTCGTCCCAGCCCCCGAAGCCGTGTTGGGCCGCTTTCACCAGCCCTGGGGGGGCTCCGTCCTCGGGGTGGGGTGCAGGCGCCGTGAGGTGGTGATTGAAGAGCAGCGGGCCAGCTTCTCCCGCTTTCCAGCTGGACAACCATCGGCCAGTCATTTACACTCTCTGACCCTGTAACATGGGTCCAGTAACATGTGAGGGGTCAGTGAGAGAATGTGTGTGAAGTGCCTGGTGCATAGAAAGTTCTGGATCCCTGGTGCTAGCATTTTCACTATGATGAATTCGAAACACACTCAGAGAAGGCAGGGCAGGATGATCCTGAGCTCAGCCCCCCGAGCCCGCGGGGTCGTGCGTGGCACTGGGGGCTGTTCCATGGACCACCCTGCAGGGGGTGAGCTGGAGCCATGGCCCTGACTCTCCCTGAGGCTGAGGGCTGGAACGCGGGGCTTGTACCCCCTTATTCCAGCTGGGGTTCTGGATGGGAATGCCCCCTCCGCCAGCCCTGGGCTCCTGGTGGGGGGAGCACCAGGCTTTGGGTTTGGGCGTGTGAGTGGCCGCATTACCTTCCACCAGAGCCGCCATACTGGGGGGCCGATGAGACCAGTGGCCTGCTGGAGAGGGTAGCAGGAGAGAACGCCAGCTTGCCGTGCCCTGCCAGAGGTGAGGCTGGGCCCTGGGCGGGCTGGGAGGGGGAGAAAACCCACCCATGTTTCAGCGCCCTGGGTCGCTGTGGGCAGTGCGCGTGGGTATGGAGGCTTATGGGGTCTCCGCTCCTGCCCAGGACCATGCCAGGCACTTCATCCCATCAACAGCCCTATAGGATGGGTATTAGCATTAGCTTTTTTTTTTTTTGTTTTAATTAGGGGCAATTTAGGCCCAGAGCGGTTAAGAGGGTTGCCTGAGGTCACAGCCAGGTGACTCACGGAGTATAATCTGCTTTAACCCCAGCCCCGAGCAGTGTCCGTTAAACCCTGGGCCCCTCTGCGCCTGGGGATTGTAACAGCTGGGGCTGAGGAAGGCCCCAGGGTCCTAGGATCGGTGTTTGGTGGCCCCTGCCTCTCCCCAAGCCCCAGGCTTTCTCACAGGACATGGATTCATGCAGTGCTGGGCAAACCAGTCCTTTGGGACCCCCTTTGGGCTACAGCACAGTGTGGGGTCGAGATAGCCACCCCTGGGTCAATTGCCCGGTGCCGGGCAGTTCACACCTCCTTCCTGAGCCTCAGTTTTCTCAGCTGTCCAGTGGGGTCACACCTGTCCCTCCACACAGGGCTGCTGTGAAGGCCCAGTGGACAACAGAAAGTTTAGGTCCCAGCACCGTGCCTGGCACACAGTAGGAGCTTGGGGAAATGTGTTGAATGGATTCTACTTTTCTGTAAAATCTCCCTGCGGCACCCAGTGGATCCCACTGGCTGCCAGAGTTGCTTCTGGCTTTGGGTCCAAATGGCCAAAATGTCTCCCCTGTGCATGAATGCTGCTGTCTAGAAGGGCAGGTGTCTGGGTGTCTAAGAAGCAAGTGGTAGCTTACAAAAAGCCTGGCAGGAGCCAGGACAGCTGGTTCTAGTCTGCACTGCACCTCCTCATGCCACGGGACCCAGGGGAGTCCTTGGAATGGGACAGAGGGAGGGCCAGGTAGGAGGCAGGTGGGAGCAGACCACCTGGAGGGGCCATCGTCCCGCTCTTGACCAGGGCGCCACCTTGTGTCAGTATCTGGTAACAGCAAGGAACCTGTAGGGCCCTCCCGGGACGTGGGAGGTGGGAGGTGGGACCACCAGCCCCGGCCACCTGCCCTGATACCCCACAGTCACTCACAAGCCCTGCATCATCCCTGGTCAGCCAGGGGCCTGTCCTCTGGGCCTGACTCCAGCCAAGAAAGCCTGGAGCACCAGAGGGCGTGACCCTTGGGAGCCCTGGTACCTGCAGGCACCATCCGCCTCCTCCTCGTGGGGTGGGACAGAGGCCGGGAGCCTGGCCACCAACTTGCTGGTGATTTTGGACATTGCTCCTCTCTTGGTCCCTGTAAAATGGGAGTGGAGGCAAGATGAGTGATTTTTCAGCAGCAGCCCTGAGTCCCTGGAGTCTTCCCGTCACAGAGCAGTGGTGCAGTTCTGTGTGGTTAGAGCTCATTTAGGGGTTAGATGTTTGCATTTAAAAAAAAAAAAAAAGCTTCTGGGGTTCAAAACTCAATACCCCTCAAGGCCGGCAGCTCTGAAGTCCTGGTCTCTGGGTGGTGGGAGGATGGGCTGGGGCCTTTGGGAAAAGATGAGGAGCTGGGAGGGGCATGTGTGTGTCTGTGGGGTGTGTTGTGTGTATGTGTTCACACACGTGTCTCCATGGTGGGGAGCAGCTGGGACACTCCAGCAGGCATCCTGGGCAGGCACAGAGGAAACGGCAGAGGGTTCTATGAGAAAACAGGCACAGAGGATTAAGTAGCCCAAAGATCGCAGAGCATGGGTGGCCCTCCTTTTCCCTCAGGGCCAGCGGGCAGAGTCCCCAGCACTTAAGCAGGAGCAGTCAGTACAGGGTGGGGTGGGGCAGGGGCCCTCCCGATCGAGACAACACCCAGGATGCCTTGGAGGTGCCCCATCTTGATCGCAGCCCCATTCCCCCAGATGGGGTGTCTCACCCCTCCCTCCGAAGGTGAGGATAAAAGAGCAAGTGAGGCAGAGAGAATGTGTTTACAAAGAGCCCCGAGCTGCCTGGGGAGTCGGCAGATCAAGTGGGGGTGTGGTGCATGATAACTGGTATTTAGCAACGATTATGACCCCGATGGGGGGTGACGGAGGGGCTGCAGGCTGCCCTCCTACTCGGCGCTAGCAGAGGTAGGAAGGCAGGTGAGGGCCCAGCAAGCAGGGCAGTGGGTAAGGGCTGCCCTCGTCCTGAGATCACTCAGCGAGTCTGCAGAGTTGGGGCTCACGTGACCCAGGCCCAGCTGCGACCACTGGGCGCCATGCCTCATGGGCACGTGTGCTGCTTGGGATGCTGGGTCATTCCTTCAACACCGATCTGAGGACCTACCGTGTGCCCTGGCCCAGTGGGGCAGCCGTTCATCCCGTACCCACTGTGCGCCGGGCCGTGTGAGCCAACAGGCGGGTGGCAGAGCCAGACGCTGCACAGTCCGACGTGAGGAGTGTCGGAGAAGGGCCTCCAGGGGGACTGCGGCGCTCACGGTGGGGCTAGGGGTGTGTGGCCAGCGGTGCCCGCCTCGTGCCTGTGAGGGGAAGCACAGCCCGGTCCACCTGGGGCCTCCACCGTTTATGCGCGGATCCAATGGGACAGTATGGGTACTGAGCACGGCGGGCTCATTCATTCACGTAGCACCTACTGTGTGCCAGGCGCTGGGCTTGCAGCTGGGGGTGCAGCAGGGAACAAAGCAAAGACTTCGGACCTTGTCGGGGGAGACAGACAATAGACAAAAAAAAAAAAAAATGTCTAAAGAAGTGCATCTTATGTACGTTAGAAAGTTGGAGATGGCAGGCAAAAGGGAAAACACAGGGCGGGTGAGGGGGCTGGGAGTGCAGATGAGGTGGGGCCTCTGCGAAGGGAACCAGAAAAGGCTCTGGCCCCTGTGCCTGTGGCCCGCGGGCCGCTGGGAGGCCGTGTGGACGCCAGCACCGGGTGAGGAGGTGGCAGGTGTGTGAGCACCTGCTTCTCCAGGGGCTGCTCCTCCAGCCTGGGGGGCAGGGAGGTACCTGAGACCCGCCCCCGGGAGGGTCAGCAACACGGGGGTGGGGGCAGTGTGGGTGTAGACTGGGAAGGGGACAGGGTTTCGCGCTGATGACTCTGTGCCCTGCCAGGGACGCCCAAGCCGCAGGTCACGTGGCGGAGGGGCCCGTCCTCAGAGCCCCTGCGTGGCCGGCCGGGCCTGGCAGTGCTGGAGGAAGGCTCTCTGTTTCTGGCCTCCGTCTCTCCCACGGACGGTGGAGACTACGAGTGTCAGGCCACCAACGAGGCGGGCTCCGCATCCAGGAGAGCCAAGCTGGTAGTCCATGGTGAGCAGGGACCCCAGAGTTGGGGAACGGCTTGTACACACCTCCCAGTGGTACCCATGGATGCTGGGGTGGGGCAGCGCCAGCTCCCCAGCCCGAGAGCTCACCGCAGGGGCAGGGTCTTGCCCTCCCCCACCGCGTGCTTGTTGGGGAGGGCTTGGGGGTGTTAGAAAAGTGGCACGTTGAATGGACATCCCCTTCCCCAGAGAGAGCCCCACGGAGACAGAACCTGGAACTCCATAAATGGCTTTAAAATGGTCTAGTAGTGAATTTATTTTAGAAGGCTCACTGATGGCAAATGAGAGTCCCAAAGCCCACCTCCCGCTGAAGCTGCTGAAACTACCCAAGGCTCCTGTTCTTCCCTGCAGCAGGAAGACCTTCCCACAGCTCCCGCCCCGTACCCCTCCCCCTGCCCCTGCTGTGTGCAGGGGGTGGGGGGCCCTTCTCCTTCACACGGGCTCATGGAGGGGGTGGGAGAAGCAGTTTTACGGTTCCTAGGGAGCACCTTCCGCCTCCCTGTAATCAGCCACCCCAGCTTGCCGTGAAATGACCTGCCCGGGAAGTTTGTTTCAAAGACATACCTAGGCCCCACCCTCAGAGATTCTGACTCGGGGCGGGGGAGGGTACCCCCCTACGTGACCATGACAGCAGTTTGGGTGTAGAGCCAGATGGATCCCGGAGCTCCCGCATCTTACAAAGCTGAATGTCAGAGCCCGTAGACAGTTCCCGGGCACGACCAGTGCGAGGTCCCAGGGTGTGGCCACTGTGGCCATTCCCAGGTCCATGTGGCTCCTGATGGCCGCATCAGGGGCTGGGGTGGGCATCCTGGAACCCCAGAATCTGGGGAAGGGTGGGAGTTGGGGCTGCCATTCCAGGTGGGGAAGAATGGCCCAGAAGGGGTCCAGGTGGCCGTGGCTGTCCTGGGGAGGTGGCAGCTCCTCTGCTTCTCCTTGCTCCCAAGTGCCCCCCAGCATCCGGGAGAATGGGCACAGGGCCAACGTGTCAGGCATGGCCGGGCAGTCCCTGACGCTGGAGTGCGACGCAAATGGCTTTCCGGCCCCCGAGATCACGTGGCTCAAGGATGGGCAGCAGGTGGGTGTCCCTTGGGGTGGATGGGCTGTGGGTGGGATTTGGATAGGGTACAGACCTTCTGGACGGGTTCCTGCATGTGCCAGGTGTGGCGGGGAGGTGTGACAAGTGGCAGGTGTCTTTGGGGATGCACTGGGGCTCAGGGCCATGGAAGACCGTGGGCCCACGATGAAGCCTGAGGGGCTGCATGGTGGAGAGGGCACGGCACTGTTCTGGGAATCAGAAGCCCTGGGTTCCGGTCACCAACCAGCTCCCTGGGCCTCAGTTTCCTCATTGCTGAGGGGGGTTGGGGGTGGCCAGACCCCGCTCACCAGCTCCCTCTGGCCTCTTCTGCCCAGATCCCCGAGGTGGACGGGGCCCGGGCCCTCCACTTTCCCAGGATCCAGGAGGGCGATTCTGGCCTCTACTCCTGCAGGGCCGAGAACCAGGCTGGGACTGCGCAGAGGGACTTCGATCTCCTCGTGCTCAGTGAGTGAGGCTGAGCCCTCCCAGCTCCCAAGTGTGTCTGGCCCTGCAGCCCCTCCCCTTTTAGGTGGGGCGGGGGAGGGAAACTGCCTGCTGGGAGCGAGGGGCATAGAGGGGCGCATGGCAGACCTGGTCCCTGTCTTCACAGAGCTATGGGGGCAGACATTAGACAATCACATCATTAGCCTTGTAATTACATTATGCATCATGTATGTGCATTATGTGCTACAAAAGAGCAGTGCCGGCAGCTGAGGACGCACAGAGCAGGGGCCGATCCAGCCAGGGGTTTGGGGGAGCTTCCCATGAGGGCCGGGTAGGAGAAGGGAAGGGTGACCAGGCAGGGGTCCTGCACATGCAAAGGCCCTGCAGCAGGTGGGGCTTGTAGGGGTTGAGGATTTTTCTCCCCCCACCCTTTCTCGCCCGCAGTCCCACCTTCCGTGCTTGGAGCTGAGGCCGCTCAGGAGGTGCTGGGCCTGGCTGGTGTAGGGGTGGAGCTGGAGTGCCAGACCTCGGGGGTCCCCACGCCCCAGATGGAATGGACCAAGGATGGGCAGTGAGTGACCCCCGACGGGGAGTGTGAGGGTGGAGCCTCGGCCGGGGCTGGGGGAGAGGGCCTCTGGGGAGATGGAACTCTGCAGGGTTGGAGCTTGACAGACATTGCCCGAGCCAGCCAGGGCCCAGGCAGAGGGCGGTGTGAGGCACACCTACCCCTCAGCCTGAGATCACCCAGGTGAGACCCCGCTTTCAAATGGCAGGGTTTTCTCATCACTTAGCCAGCCTTCCTTTCATTTTTTAAACTTTTTTTTTTTTTTAAGCATGAAGTACCAAGATTCACAGCTCTTTTTAAAAATTTTTATTTATTTATTTATTTATTTATTTATTTATTTTTGGCTGTGTTGGGTCTTTGTTTCTGTGCGAGGGCTTTCTCTAGTTGCGCAAGTGGGGGCCACTCTTCATCGCGGTGCGCGGGCCTCTCACTATCGCGGCCTCTCTTGTTGCGGGGCACAGGCTCCAGACGTGCAGGCTCAGCAATTGTGGCTCACGGGCTCAGTTGCTCCGCGGCATGTGGGATCCTCCCAGACCAGGGCTCGAACCCGTGTCCCCTGCACTGGCAGGCAGACTCTCAACCACTGCGCCACCAGGGAAGCCCCTAAACTTTTTAAAAGGTGTTTTTTAAGGTATTTTAAATTTTAAGGAATCAATATGATGTTTACCATTCCAAAGTGCACAATTCAGTACGCTGTGTTCAGTACTAAATACAAGTACATCCACAGTGTTGCACATCTGTCAGCTCTGTCTGGTTCCAGAACATTTCATCACCCCCAAAGGAGGCCCTATACCCATTAGCAGTCACTGCCCTGTTCCTCCCCCGCCCCAGCCCCTGGCAACCACTAACCTCTGTCTCTGTGAATTTCCCTATATTTCATATAAATTTCATGCAGTCATACATATGTAGTCTTTCGTGTCTGGCTTCTTTCACCTAGCGCACAGTTTTCGAGGTTTTTTCATGTTGTAGCAGGTTTCAGCACTTCATTCCTTTTAATGGCTGAACAATATTCCATTGTAGGGATGGACCAGTTTTTGCTTATCTGTTTATCCATTGATGGGCACTTGGATTGTTGGTACCTTTCAGCGACTGTGAATCTTCCAGGCTTCCTTTTCCCAAGCAGCAAGCTCCCCTCTGTGTAGCCCGCCCCTGCCAGCTGGCCTTACTGACAGTCTTCTCTTGACCATCTTTCCAGACCTGTCCTTCCGGGGGACCCTCGCATCCAGCTGCAGGAGGAAGGCCAGGTTCTCAGAATCACCACCAGTCACCTGGGGGATGAAGGGCAGTACCAGTGCGTGGCCTTCAGCCCAGCCGGCCAGCAGGCCAAGGACTTTCAGCTCAGAATCCACTGTGAGCCCAGCCCCTTCCCGGCCCCCACCATGGGCTGCCCACTGCATGGAGGGAAGACAAGGGCAGAAACGGGGGCATATGAGGAGGGAGCCCCCCATCCAGTAAAGCTGGGGGGGTGGAGGGGTGGGATGGACCGGGAAGAACAGAGGGAATCTGGCCCAACATTTCCCAAATCCCACTGTCCCCATCTGAGCTTCACAAGTTTTCCTATTCCTGATACCACTCAGGATGATTGTTTGTTTAAATCAAGTCACTTTTCTTTACACTGAAACTCATTTATGTAAAAGGATGTTTAATACATCAAAGGGAAGTGGGAACCAGGGCTGCTTGGCCTTCATGGGAGGAAGCTGTGACAACAAATGGAACCAAAGAGGGATTTTGGAAGCCCTTAGGTGTGAGCTGCCTGCATGTGGTAAAAAGGGCAGAGTAGAAAGTTCTAGAAAGGTTACGAACATAGTTGCACCAAACGGCCTTTTCCTTTGTCGTAATCAGGCAGGAGGGAGATTTGGGGAGGGTGTAACTGTTCTGTTACGAGCTGCATGCCCACGTGCCCTGAGGATCAGCTTAGGTACCACCCAAGTTGTGTGACCTGCCCCATAGGAACCCTGGATCAAGTTCGGCCCCTCGTTTTACAGATGGGGAGACTGAGCCCCCAGAGAGGGGAAGTGACCTATGCGGGTCATACAGCGAGTCAGAGGCAAAGTAGGGTCCAGAGCCTGACCTGTGGCCCCTCCCCCGCTTTCTGCGCCTCTTGTGATGGCCGGGCTTGCCCCCCACGTCAGCGTGTCCCTGGCGGGTATCTCCTGTCTGTCCCCAGAGCCCCCCGCCCCTCCTCCCACCCCTGCAGTAGAAGCCTGTGACATGTGCGGGGCTTGTGGCCCACAGACAGGTGCATGGGGCTGCAAGGGATGGGACACCAGCCACCTCGGTGCTGGGCAGGCTCCCTGTGATTGCCCCCCGCCCCCCATTGTCCTCAGCACCTCCCACCATCTGGGGCTCCAACGAGACAAGTGAGGTGGCCGTCATGGAGGGCCACCCCATGCGGTTCCTGTGTGAAGCCCGAGGAGTGCCCGCGCCTGACATCACCTGGTTCAAGGATGGGGACCCCCTGCTCCCCAGTGCCGGAGCCGTCTACACCAGGGGCGGCCGGCAGCTGCAGCTGGAGAGGGCCCAGGGCTCGGACACTGGCATCTACACCTGCAGGGCCAGCAACCCCGTGGGGGTCATGGAGAAGGCCACCCGGCTGGAGGTTTTCGGTGAGCGGCCCGGGGTCGCAGCAGGAGCAGTGGTCAGCTGGGGCGAGCGGTGGGAGGGACTCTGGGCCGGGGTGGCCTCCGTCTGGCTCTAAAGGTGGGTGAAGGGAGCAGCCAGAGGCCCAGGAAAATGCGAATGAGGGGTTACCCAGGGAGAAGGGTCATCTCAGCTCGTCCAGCCTTCCTCAGGCGGGTGAGGAAACCGACGCCAGGGGAAGGGCCTGTCTCGGGGCCCCAGCGGAGCCGAGTCGAGAATCCAGGTCTCCCCCTGGTGGTTTAGGGCTTCTCAGGAAATCGCGCCCACGCCCCCATGACCACAGCTAATAACTAACTGCTCTTAACTAGCCACGTACTGTGGTCCAGACGCCCTGGGGCTCGTCACAGCGCTAGCTAACTTAATCACGGCACAGGGACTAGGGCCCTGGTCCCCCCACTCATGGGTGAGCGTGGTGGGCTCTGGGGCTGGCCCAGGTCACCCCGCTGGGAGGTGAGAGGACCCGGTTCCTACCTCGAGGGTCTGACTTGTGCTCTGTTAACGTCAGCGTTGGCCTGCCTGGAGGGGCTTGGCTCTGAGGACATGTGAAGAAATCAGAGGACAGGGTATGTGTAGGAGGGCAGGGATGGGTCTGAGCAGATGAAGTCTGAGAAGGCAGAATGCAGCCTGGTGGGGTCATTCTGGTCCCTCTCGAGGAATCAGCTCCAGAGCTCTGGTCCTCAAAGATACAAAGGGCTTGGATGCTAGAGTCCTGGGGACCCCAAAGGGAAGTTGGGGCGTGTGGGGTCTACGGGCAGCCTCTGAGGTTGAGCCCAGCAGCCAACTCTGGGATTCTTATTCAGGGATCTGAGAACCTCCTGGAAATTGATGGAAAATGCACGTGCGTGTTTTCATTATATTTTCAGTGGGGCTAGTGACCCAGGCAATGTTGAGAAGCCCATCCCGTTCCCTCATCGCCCCATGTCTCCTGGCAACGACTCTGTGGGCTTAGCAACTTTGGGGCCCTCCCCAAGGGGAAGAGAGAAGCCCCGCCTCTGGCTACCCCCTTGGCCATCACTGGCTGAGTTAGGAGCCCCCAGAGGCTGGGCTCTCTGGGCTAGGGTCTGCTCGCTTCCTCAGGCCAGGGAGGGGACCAGTAGGAGGAGCAGAGGCTCTGGTCTTGGGCCCTGGGGAGCCCATCACTTTGGGTTCGGTGGATCTTGAGACCTACTGTGTGCAGATACCGAAGACGCACAGAGACAAGTGTCGTTCTGCTCAGGCTGAGCTCACGGGGGTAGCAGGGTGTGGAGGGAAGATGCAGGCAGTGTAGGGGGGGGTGGGGATGGCACCAAGGGGCAGAGGAGCCAGGGTGGGGGAGGCTTCCAGCCAGGGTGCTGCGGGAGGCTCCCCGGAGGAGGTGATGTCTGAACAGGGGTTCCAGCTAGTGGAGGGGAGAAGAAGGCATTTCACATGGGTTGGGGTCTGTGAGGGACTTAACCAGGCTGCTGGTCCCTGAGCACCCCCTGCCTCTTCCCTAGTCCCGCCCACCATCGAGGGCGCTGGCGGAGGGCCCCGTGTGGTGAAGGCCGTGGCCGGGAGGCCCTTGGCGCTGGAGTGTGTGGCCAGAGGCCACCCACCCCCCACCCTCTCCTGGCACCACGAGGGGCTACCCGTGGCGGAGAGCAATGGGACGTGGCTGGAGGCGGGCGGCGGCGTGCTGAGCCTGGAGAGCCTGGGGGAGGCGTCTGGAGGCCTGTACAGCTGCGTGGCCAGCAGCCCCGCCGGGGAGGCCGTGCTGCAGTACTCCGTGGAGGTGCAGGGTGAGCCCAGGCCTGCCCCACCCGAGTCACCTGGGCCGTGGACCCCTCCTCCCACGCCTAGTGTGTGCAGAGGGAATGGAAGTGACCAGTGTCCTGGATTGCATGAGACAGATAAGGGGACAGATGAGGACACTGCGACCTGGGCTGGGGCCCCTCAGGGATACAGGGTGGGCAGGGTTGATTCCCGGGATCAAGGGTCCCTGCTCCTGCCCATGACCCTGGGCCAGGTCATCCAGGGTGAAGGACACCGCTCTGCCTTCCAGGAGATGCTCCCGGTCAATGGGATGGACATTTATACCCTGAGGCCCAAAGCTGGGTGGTGGGCGCTGGTCCCGGGGATGGGTGGGTGGACCCTTCGCCTGCTTCTTCCATTTCACAGACACTTCACAGCCATTAACTCTGGATAAGGCAGGGAACAGGCAGACGGGACTCCTGAGCCCTGGGTCTGGTGGGAAGACATTGAATAAACAGACCAATCCTGTGGGGAGGCTGAACTTGGGTGGTCCTAGAAGGCCTTCTGGACGAGGGGCCGTTTATGGGAGTGCTTGAAGGGTGAGGTGAGGCTTGGGCCTGGCTCTGGCGGCACTGGGACTTGGGAGGGCTGTAGGCCGGGATTTCCTCAGCTCCAGACACCCAATGGTGGCTTCTGCCCACAGTGCCCCCGCAGCTCCTGTTGGCTGAAGGCTTGGGCCCGGTGACCACCCTCGTGGGACAGCCCCTGGACCTTCCCTGCCAGGCCTCAGGCTCCCCAGTGCCCACGATCCAGTGCGTATGGGGTGGTGGAGGCCAGAAGTGGGGGGCTGGGGGACAGGCAGAGAGCATGCTTTGGGGGTGGGTGGGGACGGGAGACGCTTCCCCTCCCAGGAGCATGAAAGAGGCCATGGAGCCAGGGGCCATGGAGCCAGGGACGTGGGAACGGGAGAGAGATGCTGCCTGGCCTCTTGGCCTGTCCTGTTGCCCCTACCTTCCCTAGCCTCAGGCTGACCTGTTCCCCTCCCCACACACCTTAGGTGGCTGCAGAATGGCCGCCCAGCCGAGGAGCTGGCCGGGGTGCAGCTGACCTCGCAGGGGACCACCCTGCACATCGACCACGTGGAGCTGGACCACGCGGGCCTCTTCGCCTGCCAGGCCACCAATGAAGCGGGCACTGCAGGGGCTGAAGTGGAGTTGTCTGTGCACGGTGAGGGCGGCCTGGGGTTCTGGGGCAATGAGAGCCCAAGGATGCCGGGGTGGGTGAAGCAAGCCTGACAGACATGGGAAGGGCATGGAGCTGGTCTTCTCTGGACAGCGTTTCTGGTCTGGACTTCCCAGTTCCCCAAGACACAGGTGTGAGAGGGTAGTCTCAGCTGCTCACCACACTTGTCTACAGGCTTTCGATCCCCTCCCCAGCCTCCCCCCGACCCCGGCTTGCTCTCTTTATGCTGACCACGCTGAACTTCATTCAACTGTTTAAATACGTTGGCTTTCTTACCTCCAGTCCTGCAAATGCTGTTCCCTCTGCCTGGAACATTCTTCCTCTTTGCCTGATTAGCTCCTCCCTATCTTTCAGGTCTGTCCTAAAAAACACCCCTTCCTCCAGGAAGCCCTCCTTGATTCCACCATGGTTATAATCTGCACTGCCCAGCCTCTCGTGGCCATAGCCCCCCACCTACTGTATTGGGATTTCTAGTTTGGCTGTTCATCTCCACTGCCCAGCTTGGGAGCTCTGAGGGCAGCACAGAACTTTCTCTGCTGTGTTCCTGTGCATAGTGCAGTGTGGGACACAGAGTAGATGCTCAGTGCACATATGGATGGATAATGGGTGGATGAATGAGGGATGGATGGATGATGGATGGATGGATGATGAATGGGAGAATTTTAAAGGGAAAGACTAGCTCTGCCAGCTATCAGTCTGGTGCTCTTTCCCGTAAGGCCAGGTGTCTGGAGGGTTGAGTGGGGGGAAGCTAGAGGCCAGCCCTGCAAGGCCACTCCCTCCCTCCCCAGGCATTGAAGAGGTTTCTGGGTGCCCAGTGCACCCCTCCTGACCCTGACTGGGCCTCCCTGCCTCTCCCTCTGCCCAGAGCTCCCATCGGTGGTCATAGTTGGGGGTGAGAACATCACAGCCCCTTTCCTGCAGCCTGTGACCCTCCAATGTGCAGGGACTGGGGTACCTACCCCAAGCCTCCGCTGGTGGAAGGACGGTGTGGCCCTGGCAGCCTCGGGGGGGAACCTGCAGGTACGTGCAAGGGCCCCAGGGCTGGCAGGCCAACCTTGCACAGGTGGAGGGGCTGCTTTTTAGTGGCCCAGGAGAGCCCAAGCGGAGCTCTGGCAGCCTGGGGGCAGGACAAACAGAGTCCACTCACCCTAGAAATGCTCAGTGGACCTTGGGGTGCTGGGTCTGAAGAAGGAAGGGAGCCCTAAGCCTAGTCCAGGTCCCCGGAGTTTGAGCTCCCAGAGGGAGAAAATGGGGGGAGGGGAGTATCCCCAAGACCAGAGAGATCCCCTGGATTCCGAATGTGTGGCTCAGAACTCCACCCGGAACCAAGCTTGTGCCCATGCCTCACGTCTCCTGCGCTGCGGTCAGCAGCAGCCTGGCCACTTGCCATGTCCCAGGGTTGCTCTGACCCCAGGCCCCACCCACATCCTGGCACACACACCTGCCCTTCCTCCTCTCCACCAGATCGAGAAGGTGGACCTGAGGGACGAAGGCATCTACACTTGTGCTGCCACTAACCTGGCTGGGGAGAGCAGGAGGGACGTGGCGCTCAAGGTGTTGGGTGAGGATGTGGGTGGAGGCGGAGCCCGGGCCTGGGGTGGTGGGTGATTGAGGGCCCGCAGGGCTGCCGTGGGGGGTTGGGGACGGCTGGGGGCTCTAAAATTAATGTCACGTACTTAACTTTAGAAGTAGAAAATCATTTGCTCCGGGGCCACTTTTGGTTGTTTTCTGCCGGATTTTCAGTGGACAGCCTTGTTCTCATTCATATTTATCTTTGCTTGTTCTATTCATTTGGGGGCTCATTTAGGTCCTTGTGTATATGGGCAAATCCTTGCCCTTGTCACTCCTCATGACTGCCTGGGGTCCACCTCCCCGGTGTGCCTGATGCTGGCTGTTCCTGGGGGGTCAGGCGCCAGGGTCGTCCTTGTTGCCCAGGCCACCTTGTGAAGGCTGGGGAGGGGCACTGAGTGACAAGGGGCACTTGTCACTCCTCGTGACTGCCTGGGGTCCACCTCCCCAGTGTGCCTGATGCTGGCTGTTCCTGGGGGGTCGGGCGCCAGGGTTGTCCTTGTTGCCCAGCCCACCTTGGGAAGGCTGGGGAGGGGCACTGGGGAGGCTGAGATGAGCCACCCAGAGCCTGTACCCCCGCCAAGCCAGGGCTCTCCTCGTCTCCCCTAGTGCCCCCCAGTATCGAGCCGGGCCTGGTCAAAAAGGCAGTGCTGGAAAATGCCTCCGTAAACTTGGAGTGTCTGGCTTCAGGCGTACCCCCTCCTGGTAAGTAAGACCCCTCCTCTTGGCTGAAAGCCACCTCCAGCCAACCCCAGTTCCCCATCCAAAGCGGCGGGGCAGTGCCGCAGGTACCACTCTGGCTGTGGACAAAGCAGGATGAGATCAGCAGGCCTTCCCCTTCCCTCCCCAGCGTTCCCCTCTTCCTTCTCAACAGTTGTTTATCCAATGCCCATTACATGCCAGTCACTGCCAGGGCCCAGAGCCTTTGCACTGGTGTCTGAAACAAACCTGCCAGGTTTCTTCTGAGTTTGTGGCTTCACGGGGCTGCCCCGGGGCTGGCGGTGAGAACCAGGACCTCCATCTGGGCCTCTTCTCTAGACCAGCCGTTGAGCAAAGGTCTGGGAGCTAGGGCTAGGCGTGGGTGCCCGGCAGACAGGATGGGCCCAGGAGGGGGGTCTGTTTCCTGTCCCCCATCTGAACCAGGTCAACCCTGCTTTGCCTGGGGTGGTGAGCCCTGGAGGTACTTGCCCTCTGCCATGGGGAAACCCTCTTCTGGGATGGACCCTGGCAGGTGGTAAGGAAGTTGAAGATACAATCGGTCGTTACTAATTTATTTATATCTCTTTACTAACTTTATTTTTTAAATATATTTTTAAATTGAAGTATATTGGTTTACAATGTTGTGTTAATTTCTGCTGTACAGCAAAGTGATTCAGTTATACATATATATATATATATATATATATATATACATTCTTTTTCTATATGCTTTTCCATTATGGTTTATCATAGGATATTGAATATAGTTCTCTGTGTTATACAGTAGGACCTTGTTGTTTATCCATTCTATATATGATAGTTTACATCTGCTGACCCCAACCTCCCACTCCATCCCTCCCCCAACCCCCTTTCCCTTGGCAACTACCAGTCTGTTCTCTATGTCCATGAGTCTGTTTTGTAGATAGGTTCGTTTGTGTCTATTTTAGATTCCACATATAAGTGATATCATATGGTATTTGTCTTTCTCTTTCTTACTTCACTTAGTATGATAATCTCTGGTTCCATCCATGTTGCTGCAAATGGCATTATTTTGTTCTTTTTTATGGCTGAGTAATATTCCATTGTATACATGTGCCACATCTTCTTTATCCATTCGTCTGTTGATGGACATTTAGGTTGTTTCCATGTCTTGACTATTGTGAATAATGCTGCTATGAACATGGGGGTGCGTGTAGCTTTTTATAATTGGTCCATATTTATGAGGCTGCTGTTTTGGGGTATACCATGTTCTCCTCTAAAGATCTCCCTCATGGGTGGTCTCCTGGCAGGGGGAGGACGTGAGGGACTGGGCTGACTTTGACTCTCCTTGCTCCTGGCTGCCCCAGCCTGCATCCCTCTCTGCCTCCGGTTCCATCTCAAACAACGCTGCCCTGTTCTGCCCCGCCCCCCTTCCTGGAGAACACTGGCTTTCTCCAGTGCCTGAAATAAAGGCACACCATGTGGCCACCCAGGAAGCCTCTCCTGGATGCCCATGACACAGGGCACAGTCTGAAGGGCTGGCAGGGACCCTTTCATCTCTCTTCTCTTCACCAGACATCTCCTGGTTCAAGGGCCACCAGCCTGTCTCTGCCCAGAAGGGAGTGACGGTGTCAGCTGATGGGAGAGTTCTCCTCATTGAACGAGCCCAATTTTCTGACGCTGGGATCTACCGCTGTGTGGCATCCAATGTGGCAGGCAGCACAGAGCTGCAGTATGGCCTACAGGTCAATGGTGAGCTGCCCTGCGACTAAAGGGATCCTTGTCCCCAAAGTTGTCTTCCATCCATTTGTCCCTCAGCCTGTTGATCCATCTGTCATCCATCCATCCATCCTTCCATCCATCATCCATTCATCCATCCTTCCTTTCATTCATCTTTCCTTCCTTCCATCCATTTATAATGTATCCATCCATTCATTCATCCATCCATTCTTCTATCCATGCATGGAAACACCCAACTGTTCTTCCACTGATCCAACCATCCATCCAATCCTCTGCCTATCCGTCCATCCACCCATCTACCCATCCAGCTGTCCATCCCCCCAACCATCCATTTATTCAAACATCAATTCCTCCCTCTATTGAGTACAGGCGAACCTCAGAGATACTGCAGGTTCATTCAGTTCCAGACCACCACAATAAAGCGAATATCAAAATAAAGCAAGTCACATGAATGTTTTGGTTTCCCATTGCATAGAAAAGTTCTGTTTACACTATACTGTAGTCTAGTAACTGTGCAGTAGCATTATGTCTAAAGAAAGTACAGACCTTAATTAAAAAGTACTTTATTGCTAAAAAATGCTAACCATCATCTGAGCCTTTGGTGAGTCGTAGTAGTAACATCAAAGGTCACTGTTCACAGATCGCTATAACAAATAGAACAGTAAGGGAAAAGTTTGAAATATTGCGAGGATTACCAAAATGTGTCACAGAGACCAGAAGTGAGCCAATGCTGTTGGAAAAGTGGCACCGATAGACTTGCTCAAGGCAGGGTTGCCACAAACCTTCAGTTTGTAAAAAGCACAACATCTTCAAAGTGCAGTGAGGTGAAGCACAATAAAACGAGGTGTGCCTGTACGTGCTCTGGGCAGACCCTGGGGCTGCAGCCCTGAACAAGACAGACCCAGGAGCTTTCAGTCTAGTGGAGGATATAGTAATTGGATACTTACCCAAAGTACTGTTTCATGACAATTGTGATAAGAGCTAGGAAAAGTGAGGTACAACTGAATGCCTGGAACTGGGGCGCTGACCTGGCCTGGGGGGTCCCAGGAGGCATCTTTGAGAGCTGGATGCCTAAACGGAGACCATGTGCAAAATGCTAAGGCTATAGAGAATTTGAGAAACTGAAAGGAGGCTGGGGGCTTGGAGCTTGCAGAACAGTGAGAGGAGGGGCCAGGGTGGTGCTGGGGACCAGATGGAGGCTGGAAACATTGGGTCTTTATCTTAAGAGCAGGGGGTAGGTAGCTGGACAGGAGGCTGGGACCCTGGGTGTCATGGCTCATGCCTCCCAGATACAACTGAATCTTGTGACCGTTTTCTGCCCACGAGGGGCTGTCTATAGGCTGAAAGCTCTGAGTTGGAAAGCAAAACCTGCCCAGGGATTCTCAACCCTGGTTACCCCTATACCATCTCCATGATAATGACCTCATGCTGACCAGAAGGCCCAAGTTCAGGTGCTGCTTCTGCCACTTCCTAGCTGGTCAGCCTCGGGCAGGTGACCTCCCTCTCTGAGCCTCAGTTTCCCGTCTGTGGAAGCCACGTGGTGGAGCTGGAGGGATGAGATGAGCCACCTCAAGGACTGTGCAGTGCTGCGCCCGTGTTGGGAGTGGCTGTCCCTAAGGTTTTGTTTGTGGCCGTGTGCTCCTGTGTGGGTACCCAGCCCGGGGCCCTGCCTGCTTCACCCCCAGCGGGGCTCAGCCGGTGCCCTGTGCCGCCCTCACCCCGCAGTGCCTCCGCACATCACTCTGCCACCCAGCCTGCCGGGCCCCGTGCTGCTTCACACCCCGGTTCGGCTGACCTGTAACGCCACGGGAGCCCCCAGCCCCATGCTGATGTGGCTGAAGGATGGAAACCCCGTGTCCACGGCAGGGACCTCTGGCCTCCAGGTCAGTAGGGCTGGGTGGCCCTGACTCGCCTCCCGGGTGCCTCAGGAGGTGCTGGGAGCAGAGGTCAGGGCCTGGGGAGTGCCGAGGGGAGAGGGAGACAATGATGGCCCAGGATGGTCGGCTGGAGGGAGGAAGGGGAGCTGCTGAACGGAGTCTAGAGCCAGGTGGTCTCCAGAAACATAATGCGCACCACCGAGGTGAACCGAATATGTAATTTAAAAATTTCTAGTAGCTGCATTAGGATGAATAAAAAGAAACAGGCGAAACCAATTTTAATAATGCATTTTTAAGGAATTCCCTGGTGGTCCAGTGGTTAGGACTCCTTGCTTCCACTGCAGGGGCCACGGGTTCGATCCCTGGTCGGGGAACTAAGATCCCGAAAGCCTCACAGTGCGGCATAAATAAATAAATAAAAGTGTCCTTTGGCTACTTTATTTATTTATTTATAAATAAATAAAAAGTGAATATTAAAAAAAAACCAGCTGTATAAAAAAATACATTTTAGTTCACCCAGTATATCCAAAAAGTATCATTGCATCACGTGATCATTATAAAAAATCATTAACCAGACATTTTACATTCTCCTTTTTGTACAAACTCTTTGAAATCAGTTGTGCATCTTACACTTGGGGACCAGCCCTATTTCAAGGGCTCCCTAGCCGTAGCCCTACTCCAGGGGACTCTTTCTTAGGACCAATGTTATTCCCCACCAGCCAGCAGAGGTCCTGAGGTCTGGGTAGAGCTCGAGGTTCCTCTGCATTGTGGCGGGCCCCGGGGGTCTGGGGCAAGCTGCCCGCTGTGCCTGCCAGCAGGGCCTGACCTCATGTGGACTTCTTTCTGGGCCACAGGTCTTCCCTGGGGGCCGGGTCCTCACGCTGGCCAGTGCCCGGGCTTCCGACTCCGGCAGCTACTCCTGCGTGGCCGTGAATGCAGTGGGCGAGGACCGCCGGGACGTCATCCTGCACGTCCACAGTGAGTGTCAGGCCCTGGACTCTGCCGGGGGCAGGCCGGCGGCTCAAGACGGCGGGGCTGGGGCATCCCCGGGGGTTGGATGTGGGAGGTCTGGCCTGAGACTGTGTCTGCCTTCATGTAGGGGTCAGTTGGACCCCCAGAGCCCTCTCCTAGAGTGTGAACTCCCCTGTTGTGGACAGGTGGCCGGGTGGGCCCTTTCCTCAGTGGTAACGTCTGGTACAACTAAAGTACAAAATCATATTCAGGATATTGATGTTGTTATAATGCACCATCCTCTTCAGGTTTGGGGGCCTCCTCTAAAGGTCATCAAGGGGAGGGCAAGAGGGCTGCAGCTCAGGGGGTGGGCCCTCATGCTAATGGTGACTTCCCATCCCTGGTATTTGCTCCTGGCTGCTGAGACAGCCCCTGCCCCACCCCTCCCGCAGTGCCCCCAAGCATCCTTGGAGAAGAGCTGAATGTGTCCATCGTGGCCAACGAGTCAGTGGCCCTGGAGTGCCAGAGCCACGCTGTGCCCCCTCCCGTGCTGAGCTGGCGGAAGGACGGCCGCCCCCTGGAGCCCCGGCCTGGCATCCGCTTCTCCGCAGACAAGGCTTTGCTGGAGGTGTGCGGCCTCCCAGGCCACCAAGGGGACCCCCACTGTGAGCAGAGCTGAGCCCCGAACAGGGTGGGCTGAGGTGCCCCCGTGAGCATCAGTTCAGCTCACTGTGACCCACAGGCCCCTCCAGTCCCAGGACCCATCAGAGCTGCTTCCAGCCAAACGGATGGAGAGCGAAGCCCCAGGACTGAGCCCTCAGTGGGCGGGGTGGGGGGCACTTCCCTCAGGACCCCCACGCGTTTTTCACTCCTTGTTCGAAAGCCTCCTTGCCTTTGGGCATTTAAGGCCCTTCATCTGACCCAGCAAGGCAGGGGTTAGTTAGGGTCAGGGACTCTGGAGTCAGCCTGGATTTAAATTTTAGCTCCATCTCCTCCCGACTACTGCACCGTTGGGTGGGTCGTCTTCTGACCACACTGGCCTCCCGTCTCTCACCTGTGAGCACCTGGTGCCTTTCTTCTGGGGTGGCTGGGAGAGTTCTAGAGAATGCCTGTGAGGTCCCACCTGCCCCAGAGAAGAGCTCATCCATGTCAGCTGGGGGAGGGGAAGTACCTCTCCAAGGTCCTGGGAGAACGCTCCACTCCAGCCTGCCCCTCCTTCTCCCACCCCTCTACATCTTGTGATATGATCATTCCCAACTCTGAGCCCCCTTGTTTGGTTTCCTCTGCCTGGAATACCGCCCCCTCCTTCCCTTCATTCTGCAAAGCCACAGCCTAGCTCCATCACCCCCGTAGGTCAGGATCTGACCCCTGAGGACAGGGTCCCCTCCGCCTCCTCCTCGGAACAGGAAGTGGGGTGAGGCTGGCAGGGCCACCGTTTGTGCCCAGTCCGTGTCAGGCCACCAAGGCCCTGGCTTCCAGAAACTTCCCGGTACAAGAGACGCAGCAGGTGCCACCACTGCTCCCTGGTTCCAGGTGGGAGGGGGGACTCAGCAACGTAAAGTGACATGCCCAAGGTCACACAGTCTGTCCAGGGGTAATCCCATCTGTGCTGCCCCCGCTGATGGGTTGTTTTTTGCTCTCGGCCAGGTGGACAGAGCCGGGGTGGCGGACGCAGGCCGCTATACCTGCGAGGCGCTGAACCAGGCAGGCCGATCGGAGAAACACTACAACCTAAATGTCTGGGGTGAGGGTCTCCTGGGCTGGGCTGGGGTCCCTGGGGTCCCTCCCCCTGCCCCTGTTAGGGCTGGCTCTCAAGCCCTGGGGTTGGGGCTGCCTTGAGTGGGTTCTAGGATACAGCCCTCCTCCACCCCACCCTCTCCCCCCGGGGTCCCTTTCTTACCCCAGCCCACAACTTCCTGCCCATCTCACCTCCTCTCTTTTACTCAGTCCCTCCAGTGTTCCCCTCACCAGAGCCTCGCACCCTGACTGTGACTGAGGGGCACCCCGCCAGGCTGTCCTGCGAATGTCGGGGCGTCCCCTTCCCCAAGATCTCCTGGAGGAAGGACGGTAGGATGGCTGACCTCGCCCAGCCCTACCCTCATTGCCCCACCCAAGGAGGCTGCTCCCTGCCCTCGCTGGGTGCCCCCACTCTAGCTGAGTTGGAGGTGGGTGGGCTTACAGCCCTAGGGGGTGCGGGTGCTGGTTACAGAAAGCCCTTCAGCCCCTTCTCAGCCAATGAGAGCTGGATTGATCCTCAGGCCTCACTTCAGATGTCTCTTCTTCCAGGAAGCCCTCCCTGACCTCCACCCCAGTCTAGGCCTCCTTGACGCCACCCCTGTATGTTAGCTTGTCATATTACCCACCTTAGTCCTTCAATGTCTGCTCCTGCGTGAGCCCGTGAGCCCTGGGAGGCACTGTCTGGGAATTCAGCAGGGGCTAAGACAGTGCTCGGTACAAAACAGGTGCTCGATAAATATTTGGAATTCATTCATTTAACCAGTATTTGTTGAGAGCCTCTCTGTGCCAGGCCCCATTCTAGGTGCTGGATGTACAGCAGTGGATTGACGCAGTCAGATAATAAATGCGAAGTTAGTACAGGCATACCTCGTTTTATTGTGCTTTGCTTTACTGAGTTTCGCAGATGTCGTGTTTTTCATAAATTGAAGGTTTATGGCAACCCTGCCTCCAGCAAGTCTATTGGTACCATTTTCCCAACATTTTCCAGCATTTGCTCACTTTGGGTCTCTGTCACATTTTGATAATTCTCCCAATATTTATAGCTTTTTCATTATTATAATTATGTTTGTCATGGTGGTCTGTGATTAGTGATCTTTGATATTACTGTTGAAAAAAGATTATGGCTTGCTGAAGGCTCAGATGATGGTTAGCATTTTAAAGTATTTTTCATTAAGTATGTACATTTTTTTTTTAATTAATTTATTTATTTATTTTTGGCTGTATTGGGTCTTCATTTCGTCCGAGGGCTTTCTCAAGTTGCGGCAAGCGGGGGCCACTCTTCATCGCGGTGCGCGGGCCTTTCACTATCGCCGCCTCTCTTGTTGTGGGGCACAGGCTCCAGACGCGCAGGCTCAGTAGTTGTGGCTCACGGGCCTAGTTGCTCCGCGGCACGTGGGATCTTCCCAGACCAGGGCTCGAACCCGTGTCCCCTGCATTGGCAGGCAGATTCTCAACCACTGCGCCACCAGGGAAGCCCTGTACATTGTTTTTTTTAAACATAATAGTGCACACTTAATAGACTAAACATAATTTTTGTATGTACTGGGAAACCAAAAAACTCACGTGACTCGCTTTATTTTGATGTTTGCTTTTTGCGGTGGTCTGGAACTGAACCTATGATATCTCTGAGGTATGCCTGTAAATGACTTAATACCTGACATGATAAGTGCTATGGAGAGAAATAAAAGCCAGGAAAGGGGAGAAGTTGTGAGGGGGGAGGGAGGTGGGATTTGCAATTTTAAGTTGGGTGGCCAGGGACCTTTGACCAAGCAGATGTGGAGAAGGTGTGAGGGATGAGCATGAGGATATTGTAGGGAAAAGCCTTCCAGGCAGAGGTGATAGCAGGTGCAAAGGCCCTGGGGCAGGGATGAGCCAAGCATGTTTGAAGAACAGCAAAGAGGCCAGTGGGGCTGGAGCAGATTCAGCAAGGGGACGGTAGCAGGAGATGGTCACCTGAGCGATGGGGGTGGATCAAAGGCTGTAAGGATCTCAACTTTTACCTTGAGTGAGATGGGGCTTCTGTAGGGGTCTGGTTTGTACTCTAGATGGTTCCTGCCAGCATGATGAGAATAGAGCATTGGGAGCAAGGGTGGGAGCAGGGTGGCCAGTGAGGGGGCTCCTGCAGGGACTCTGGGCAAGAGATGCTGGCACTTGGACTAGGTGGGTATCCATGAGGTGTTGGGAGGGGCCCGGCCATAGTCTGGATGCATTTCGAAGGTGGTGCTGGCCGGATTTTCTGACGGCTGGGATGGGGGCTAAGAAGAAGGAGGAGTCGGGGAATGACTTTTGGCCTGGTAGTGGGGAGAGTGATTCTGCCATCACCGAGATGGAGAGGCTGCAAGGGCAGGTTTGGGGGAGCAGATAGGGAGTTTGGGGCATTTAATTTTGAGATCTGTTAGACATCCAACAAGTTGTCAAGTGGGCAGTCAGACATAGGTGTCTGGAGCTCAGAAGAGAGGTCTGGACTAAGAATAAATCCAAAAGTGACAAGACAAGTCGAGGTCACCGGGGGAGAGAGCATGGACAGAGAATAGAATGTAAGAGCGAGGAAGAATGTCATGTGGCCGCCTAGTCTCCTCCCCCTGCTGGGACACATGCTGATGGATGGCCAGAGCCCAGAGGGCCGCTCTGCTGTGAACAGGTGCAGGATGTTGGAAGTTAGTGTTTAATTCAGTGCCTCTTGGTTTACAAAATCCTTCCCTGCATCGGGGTCTCCTTGCTGCCAGGTGTGCCAGCTGCTTGGTCTCCCTCGCCCATCTCTGTAGCTAGATGGATGGGTCATTCATTCGATAGCCTTCACTGAGCGCTATTATATGCCAGGCCCCAGAGAGCCTCTAAGGTTCCCAGGGGGAAAGTGAGGCAGGGTCTGCCCTCCAGGACAGCCCACGCCAGGGCAGGATTTGGACGTGCCACCTGCAGGCTTATCTGTGTTGGGCAGAGGCTCAGTGTTATGGGAGATCAGAGTGGGTTCCGGGATCAGATTTGGTGCTCAAGGAAGGCTTCCTGGTGGAGGTGACATCTAAGTGGGCACCTGACGCATGAGCAGGAGCTGGTCAGGATGGATGGGAGGACAGTGTTCGAGGTGGAAGGACCAAGGACCAGGGGCTTCTTTCTCATGCCTCCAGGTCAGCCTCTGCCCATGGACGGGGCCGGCCTTGGGCAGGTGTCAGCTGTGGGGCGGCTGCTGTATCTAGCACAGGCCCAGCCGGCCCAGGAGGGAACATACACCTGTGAGTGCAGCAACGTGGCCGGAAATAGCAGCCAGGACCAGCATCTGGAGGTGCATGGTGAGTCAGGCTGGGATGACCTGAACCAGGCGGGAGGGGCCAGAAGGGGCCCAAAGGGTGGACAGCCAGGTGCCCTGGCAGGGCAGACGTCACCCCAAAACCCAAGCAAAGACAAAACAGGGCTGATGAGAGCACTTTCCTGTTACCCCTTAGCTCTCTGGCATTTCAACTGCCCCCTACCCCCAGGCAGCTTCTTACAGCTCCTGACCTCAGCGTGAGAGAGGGGGCAGCGTGATCCCAAGAAGCCCCCAGTGGTCCAGAGGGGGAAAAAAACACAGCTTGAAACAGTTGGAAACTAAAGAAATGTAAAATTGATATGACGCTCCTATATGTGATGGAAACGTAAGTCTCCATCTACTTGTCCTGCCAGGATGCAATTAAATATCTCAACCTTGTAAAAATCATTCTAGAAAATAAAACCAAGAAAAATGCTGTTCAGCATCTTGGGGAGAACCCCACCTGTGGAATAATCGCCCGCCCTCGGCCAGTCCTAACAGCTGTTTACGTTCTGGGAAGCCTCTGGTTTCTAAGGAAGAAAACCTCTCACAAATCTTCAGGGCTGTTCTGTGAGCTCATTGTCCAAACGGCAGGCCTTCCTGTGATTCACAGGGTGTGAGAGAGGGGGCCATGGGGTACTTTTCTGACCCCATTATAGAGGTGCACAGTGGAGGCCCAGAGAGGCGAGGTCACCTGACTGAGGTCACACAGCCAGTGAGGGACATGGAGGAACACAGGCCAAATGGAGGCGAGCCCAGAGCCTGGCATGTGGCATGTGTTTGGTGCCCGGCGGCCCACTTTCCCTGACGTGCTTTCTCCCCATGCCAGTTCCCCCTCAGATCGCGGGCCCCCGGGAGCCCCACACACAGGTGTCCGTGGTCCAGGACGAGGAGGCCACTCTGGAATGCAACGCCACAGGGAAACCCCCGCCCAGGGTGACGTGGGAGCGGGACGGCGAGCCGGCGGGGGCCGAGCCTGGCCTGCGGCTGCAGAGCCAGGGTCAGAGGCTGCACGTGCAGCGGGCTCGGGCTGTCCACGCCGGGCGCTACAGCTGCGTGGCCGAGAACGTGGCCGGGAGGGCCGAGAGGAGATTTTCGCTCTCTGTGCTGGGTGAGGACTGGCGGCCTGCTGGAGGAGGGCAGGAAGGGGACCAGACTGCAGAAGGCAAGGCTGCTTCCATCCCCAAGCTGTGCTCCTGGGGCCACCCCCTTGTTCTGCCAGGAGTCAGACCCCTCTGGGTAGGGCTCCTGTTGGAAGAAGCTGCAAACGCTGCTCTCAAAATCAGGATTGGCTCCAAATAGCCCTCATTTCCCTCCCTCCCTGTCTCCCGTGTTTGCTGCTCCCCTTCTCTGTTCCGGGCATTCTTTATCCTGCATGACTCGTATGTGATGGGGGAATTCGGGGGTCCCTGAGAGATCAGGAAGATCCTGACCGCTGTCCTGGGCAGTCAGGGCAGCTTCCTGTAGGAAGTGACCTTTTAGGTGAAATGCAAAGGCTGAGTAGCGGTTCATCGGGAGCCGGGGTGAGAGGAAGAGTGCCAGGCAGAGGGAACAGACCCTGCAGAGGGCTGGAGCACGTTCACGGTGGCTAGAAGAGCCTTGTGATTCCAGTCTCTTACTGAGCTCCTACTGCATGCCTCAGGGTGGAGGCGGGGAGTGGAGAGAGACAAGGAGGGAGAGGTGGGCAGGGGTCCTTTAGGGAGGACCCTCTCATGTCTCCATCATTGCTGGGATTCCCCAGCCTCGCCCACCTATCCCTGCCTGATAGGGTGTGGCTTCCTTTCTGAATGGAACTCTGCTCTGTGGATTTAGGGACCCATCTGGTGTTCCCCTTTGCTCTAATTCCCGTCTCGTTTGCTCAGTCTTTGCTCCGTGTCAGGCTCTGTGCTAAGCGCTCTACACATGTCCTTGTCGAATTCTCCTGGCATTCCAACGAGGGGTAGGGGAAACTGGGGCCCAAGCCTGATGCCGAAGCCCAGCCCGTGGCCATCACTCACGCCCTTCAGTGGGAGCAGCTCTGATCTTGTCGCTTCTGCTCCTCAGGCTGACCTGACTGGGGGACGGGGGTCCTCGGGAAGGGCATTGGTGGGGAGCCAAGCAGGAGCGTACAGCCCCCGTCTGCATCCTGAATGCGGCTTCTTCTCTGTGTCTAGTGCCCCCAGAGCTCATTGGAGACTTGGACCCACTGACCAACGTCACGGCTGCCTTGCACAGCCCCTTGACGCTGCTCTGTCAAGCCACAGGCATCCCACCTCCAGGGGTCCTCTGGTTCCGAGGGGAGGAACCCGTCAGCCCTGGGGAGGACACCTACCTCTTGGCAGGTAAGGTGCCAGTCAGCGGAGTATCTGGTTATCGGGTCTGGCCCTCCACCTCTGTCCATTACATGCCTGTGACCTCTGGTCCTGCACTGCCAGGCTTGGTTGGGATAACCGTTTTAGCTGTTGGTCCCCATGAACACTGGTCAGGTGAGGTGCTCCAAGAAAAAAAAATCAGATTTAAATAAGTTTGGAAAAGGCTTCCTGTTCTGCTCTCCTGGAGGCTCACAGTGACCATCTGTATAGTCAAGGTTCTGATAAGTCCTGCAGAAAAAAATTCTCACGGCACCTATGAAACAGCATGGAACTGTAACCAACTTTGGGAAATGCTGATCTAAGCACTTTCTCCTTTGAATATCCATCTTCCTCACAAAGTTGGTTTGTGATGGTTCTTGCTTGAGTACAAATGGGGAAACTGAGGCCCAAGGGGCAATATCCCATCAGAATCTTGCAGGGACTTCCAGGCCCCCTGAAGCTCAGCCTCAATGACCCCTCAGTTGTTCCATGCAGCCAAAGCTGGGATGGTAAATAAGTTTCCCCTTGTGCACCACTTCTGAGCACTTGGTGGAGGCCGCCAGATTCAGTGTGATGGTATGAATTCAGAGACTGCATCTGGGCCCAGCAGAAAGGAGAGTGGTGATCAATTAGTGATGTCTGCCCTGGGTGCAAGAATAGCAGTGATGATGTGTATCTGCCTTCCTTGGGCTGGTCTTAGGAGATCCTTGCATTCCTCTGAGAGGAGCTGGTTCACCTCTGAGAGGTCCTTGGGAGAAGGTGGCCTTTTACAAGGTCCATCAGAGTCGAATGAGGGTTCTGATCTGAGCCAGGACTACATAAACCTTTGCTGTCCTTTTAGCCCCAGCCAACCCACAGAAGAGAGGGTAGCCAGGTGACAGATCCTTCTTACTAGAACAGGGTCCTCAAGTTTACCCTGGTGTAGGTCTAATGTCCAGGGGGCTCCATCTATCTGTTTACCCTCCTGGGCCTCAGTTTACCCATCTGAGGAATGGAACATTGTGGGAGGCAGACACCTATACCTCTAAATATAATGCCTGGCATGCTCCTCTTCCTGGCAGGCAGCCTGGGCTTAGCTTGGGACAGAAGGCTGCTCATAGCTGTGCTTGGAACCCACTGCCCCCCTCCCCAGGTGGCTGGATGCTGAAGATGACCCGGGCCCAGGAGCGAGACAGAGGCCTCTACTCGTGCCTGGCAAGCAATGAGGCTGGGGAGGTGCGGAGGAACTTCAGCGTGGAGGTCCTGGGTGTGTCACCGCCCCATTCTCATGGGCACCCACCAATCCTTTCCCTCCGGCCTGGGAGCTTCTGGGGGTGGGGTCTGGCACCGGCAGGAGGGAGAAGCCAAGCCTTGTTTTCTTTGCCTCGTCAGCAACCTCTTCTCTGAGGCTGCCATAGAACTTTCCAGAAACAGCTAGAACTAACCCCAGATGAAAGGGGGAAAAGATGTTCAATACCACCCAACTGCCTTCCTCTGATCAGGGCCTTCTCCCAGACGCCCTGGTACTTCCCTCAGCCGGCTGCTGAGGGTTAGGGTTGGCGTTAGGGTTAGGGTTTATGAAACTCACAGCCCCGTGGCGGCAGGCGTGAGGGGATGGGGAAATGGAAGAGAGGTGCCATGGGCTCTTAGCTTCCCGCTCCGTGGTTGTTCAGCGTGGTCAGTTAGCGTCTGTCTTCCCTGCTTCTCCCAGTTCCTCCCAGTATCGAGAACGAGGACCTGGAGGAGGCAATCAGGGTTCCCGAGGGGCAGACGGCTCACCTGACGTGCAATGTCACAGGTAAGGGACACATGCAGTGAGCTGGAAGAAGGGTGAGAGGCAGCTGCGAGAAGGAGGGGGTCCCCAGAGATCTGGGCTGCCTGCCCCCAGCCCTACTGCTCCCCACGGAGGGTCTCTCACCATCTTGGCCTTTGCACTCTCTGTGCCTCTGCCCCAAACACTCTTCCCTACTCCTCATCTGACTACAGAGCTCAGCTTCCAGGACCCTCCACAAGGAGTCCTTGGCTGACCCTTTGGGCCCATGGGCTCCTACAGGTCCCAGTGTTCCCCTATCCCAGCACTGACCACACGGGGCCATAGTGGCCTTGTGACACCTGTGTACCCCAGCCAGGCTCTGAGCTCCTTGAGGACCAAGGACTACCTTGTCACCATGCTTCCCCCGGTGCCCAGCAGAGTAGGCTCCCATTAATGCTTGTGGGCTGGGAGAGATGGATGGATGGATGGATGGATGGATGGATGGATGGATGGATGGGTGGATGGATGGGTGGAAGGGATAACTTGCCTTTCTGTCCTGCCTGTCTGTACCAAGCCATTCCTGCCCACAACCTGGGTAAGGAAAAGGCAATCAAAGCACACAGGAAAGGGCCCAGGCCAGGCTTGGTAGCTGCTTCTGTGTCTTGCCCTGCTGCATGGGCCTCCGGACCAGGATGGAGAATTGACGTCCCCTGCCCCATCTTGGAGCAGCCTCTGACCTCTTGTTTGACCTGGTCGAAACCTGCTGAAGCATTTCACTTGCCTCTCCCCTCTGCATACAGGCCACCCACAGCCCAAGGTCACATGGTTCAAAGATGGCAGGCCCCTGGCTGGCGGAGATGCCCACCGCATCTCTCCAGATGGAGCCCTCCTGCAGGTCCTCCAGGCCAACCTGTCTAGCGCAGGCCACTACTCCTGTATTGCGGCCAACGCCATAGGAGAGAAGACCAAACATTTCCAGCTTAGCGTCCTGGGTAAGTGCTAAGCATCTTCTGGCCACCCTAGGTGGCGGCAGGAGGGAGAACGAAGGTGACCAGCTCCTTACAGACAGCTTCCCACAAAGCACTTTACTATTTTTTCTTCCATGTCAACAACAACAAAAATAATAATAACAGCTCTATTGGCTGAACATCTACCATGGGCCAGGCATTTGGACAGGCCTGATTAGTTGAATCTTTTCAACAACCCTAGGAGGTGGGAGATGTGTTTGTCCCCATGTCACCAATGAAGCCCTGAGGCTTAGAGAGGTGACAAGACTCCAGGCCCCAGGGTCGGGGCTCACACCCAGGCAGTCAGTCTCCCAAGGGCCGTCAGCATGAACTGTCTCGTTAGGAGAAACAGGGGTCTAGAAGTTGAGAGGAGCACAGATCTGTTTCTTAAAATGCTGTTGGTAAAAGGGAGGGTCCCCAGCGAGAGCTGAAAGAGAAAATTTGGGGACCAATGAAAGCAGAGCTATCCTACCCAGCAGGGAGTAAAACTCCATCCCCGCCTCTGCTCAGAGAGTGGTAAAAATTGGAACCACAAACAGAATTGAGAAGGCTCTGGTTAAATTAGTAGATTCTGGATGTTAAGAGACTATTGGGGAAATTGAGGCACAACTGACCTATAGGATTGCTTAGTGATGGAGAGCCTGGGCTCTGGGTCACCCAGGCCTGAGTTCAAGTGTGGCCGCACGGTGCGTGGTCCCTCTGAGCTTCAGTTTCCCCTCTGTGCGATGCCAGTAGCAAAAGCACCGAAGCCAAGCACCAGGGTCTGAGGCTTTTCTGGGTCCTTGGGCCCAGGGTGGGGGACCTCCGTTAACAAGCACGCTCCCTGCCCCACCGCAGTGGTTCCCACCATCCTGGGAGTGAGCAAGGACAGTGTGGACGAGGAGGTGACCGTGACCATCAACAACCCCATCTCTCTGATCTGCGAGGCGCTGGCCTTTCCCTCCCCCACCATCACCTGGATGAAGGATGGGGCCCCCTTGGAGGGCTTGAACAACATCCAGCTGCTCCCAGGTGACGCCCTCGGGGCGGGGAGGCGGGAGAGAGGGGGCAGGGGACACATCATCGGGCTGGGTCAGAGGAAGGGAGCCTAAGTGAATGCCTGGGGGTGACCCTGGCCGCTGCCCCCCGCCGCCTAAGCAGGCACCCACGGGCTGCAGATCCTGAATGCCCAGAAGGAAGACGCGGGCCAGTACACCTGCGTGGTCACCAATGAGCTTGGCGAGGCCATGAAGAACTACCACGTGGAAGTCCTCAGTGAGTCAGGGACCCTCCAGGGCACCAGTCGGGTGGGCAGGAGGCGGCCCGGGAACCCTAGGGCTGCTTTTGACACCCCAGATGCCTTCACATGGCTTGTCTCCTCTGATGGTCAGTGGCCAGCCAGGGCCGGCTCAAGTCATTTTAGGGCCGAGGACCTAGGAGGAGGGAACCAGTGAGCTAGGACTTGGGCCACGTGGACGCCCAGAGCCACACCAGTCCTGGCTTCCTTCTGCCATTCACACTGTGGTACAACCAGAGACCCCACAACTTGAGACCTGGTACCCCCAAGAGGGCTCCCAGAGGTCACCCCAGGAATCCCCTCACCTCGGACCTGACCTGTCCCGTAACCATCTCTCCCCAGGAGCGGGTGGGTTTCCAGAGTCCCTGTTCCTCCACTCTCAGAGAGCCAACACCCCGTTTCTGGGACAGAGCCGGGACCAGGGGGAGCGCAGGGTCTCAACACGTCTTCTGCTGGCCTGCTCCTCAGACTGCTTTGTGGTTTTCAGTCCCCCCTTCCATCTCCAAAGCTGACCCCTCCGGGGAGGTCGGCGTGAAGGAAGTGAAGACCAAGGTCGATAGTACCTTGACCCTGGAGTGCGAGTGCTGGGCCATGCCCCCACCCACCATCAGCTGGTACAAAGATGGACAGGTGAGCCCGGGACCCCCTGGCGGCCTCAGGCTCTCAGTCTGGTCCGCCTCGTCTGCTTGGAAGCTTCCAGAAAAGGCAGTCAAGGCATCAGTTCCCAGAGCTGGCCTGGGCCCTGCCCCGCCCTTTGTATTTTAATAAGAAATTCAACTCTTTATAGGAAACAAGTCTCACGAACATTAAACCCTATATTCACCCACTGAATTCTCTTCTAATTTTTAAGTTGTATGGATTTGGTGTTACAAAATTGTTGGGGTGTTCTTATCACTTTATGTTGTATTCTAAAAGTTGTGTGAAAATAGAAGTACACTCATCTGGGGGCCTTCTGCCCCACATTTCTGATGTCTGTTTCCCCTCTTTCCACCCTCAGCCCGTGACCACCAACCAGCGTGTCCACATTCTTGGTGAAGGGCAGCTACTCCAGATCCAGCCCACGCAGGTCTCAGATTCCGGGCGATACGTGTGCGTGGCCACCAATCTGGTTGGCGAGGATGACCAGGACTTCAACGTGCTCATCCAGGGTGTGTAGGGCCACAGGGAGGGGTGGAGCGTGGGCCAGTAGGACCGGGAGGCCGCATAGCTGTGGGTGGGGAGTATCAGTGCTTCTGGAGTGGCCTGGCAGGAGGGCTCTGGTCTCATTGCTGTCTGCATGCCTGGCCCCCACGCCCCTGGCCTGGGCTCTTTCATGAACTGACCTTGTGACAAGGACATCGTTGCCCCCCAGGCCTTGGTTTTACCTTTGTAAAATGTGGGTGATCAAATCAGGTGACCTTGAGGGCCCCCCCAGTTCAAAAAGCCAGTGATGGGGGGCCTCCGTGCTCCAAGGCATACACTCTGGCTAACGCTTAGTATCTGGCATTCTCCTCTGAGAAATACCAGCGTGTCACAAGACTGAGTCCATTAGACACGAGCTCCAGAGAGAGGAAACTTATCCTAGTGCCCCACATAGTAGTTGCTCAGTAAACACTGGTTAAAGGAATGAGTGAATTTAAAAACTGCCTTGACTGAAGGGATTGGCTCAAACGGTGGAATTTCTGTGCCTGGGGGAGGCTGGGACGGGAATCTCTGAGAAGAGAATCTCTGTCCCTCGGCTGTGGGTCCTAATGGCTTTGTCCCCCACTCCCCAGTACCCCCTGTGTTCCAGAAGGTGGGAGATGCCAGTGCAGCCTTTGAGACCCTGTCCCGGGAGGAAGAGGCCCGGGGTGGGGTGACGGAATACCGGGAGATCGTGGAGAACAACCCCGCCTACCTGTACTGTGACACCAACGCGGTCCCATCCCCGGAGCTCACCTGGTACAGGGAAGACCAGCCCCTCTCGGCCACAGATGGGGTGTCTGTTCTGCAAGGTAGGCCAGGGCTGCACAGAGAAGCAGGGCATTTGCAGGCAGGCACCAGGGTCACGCCCACATCAGAGCTGGTCTCCTCTGCCTTTCTGTAAGTCCTTGAGCTCTCCTGTGCGCTGCTTGCTGTGTGACCCCGGGCAGGGCACGTGACCACTCTGGACCTTAGCTGCCTTTTGTAAACCGGGGCTAGAAGTTCTTTACCGGTTTGAAGGCAAGAATGGGGTCCCCTTCTGCCTCTGGTTTTTAGAACAGAGGTTCTCATCTCGGCCGTGCCCACCTCTGGGCTTCAACATCTGTAATGTCCTGGCCCCTTTCTCTGGAGGTGTGGCCGGTTCCTTTATTAAGATCTCGTGACCCCAGATGCTGAAGAATCTCTCACTGGGCTCTGATGACCACCCAGAGTCCAAGTTCATGGCTTATGTGACCTTTTAAATTTCTTCTTACAACTTTAAATATTCCTTTAAGGTTATTTAATTTTTGTAAGCAACTGCTTTATTTCAGAATAGCTTTTTGTGGATGACTTTGAATTAAAAGGCTCCGGGGATGGGACTTAGAAATGCCTGGCTTCCCTAGGGTGGCCCAGAACTGGGAGGTATTTGAGACGCAGAGCCCGGATGGGGTCCTGCCGGGTCCTGCCAGGTCCTGCCTGGTCCTGCCAGGCTTGGGCCAGTTGTGGCGCTGTCCAGCAGAGGGGGATGACGTGGGTTGCAGGATGAACAGGGTCATTCCAGGGTTTGTACTTTGGTACTTGCAGAAGAAGGTGGCCCCTTGGAGATCTGGGAGAGGCAATGCTTACGGAAAGCTCGATTGACCTCTTAACCTGGCACTGCCCTCTGATCTGGGGACACAGTGAGCTCAGTCACATGCTGATTGGCCTCTGGCCCTGGCCACTGACCCCTAATCCTGGGTACACAGTGGTCACAGTCACAGCTGACTTTAATTCTGGCCCTGATCACAGATTACCCTCATGTATCGAGTGACCCCTCCCCCAGCCATGGCCAAGGCCTCCCCAAATCCTGGGTACTGTCTCCTGGCTCCGCACATAATGAGCCCCTGGTTCTAACCCTGCTCACAGCCCACCACATCCTGGGTCAGAGATCCCCCAACCCAGAGTCCTGAGCACACAGCGACCCTAGCCCAGCTTCCACTAGAGACCAGCTCCAGCCCCACAGATGCCAGGGTCTGGCCCTGGCTGGCTCTTGTGCATAAAGGGTCCCAGGTGATACCCCCCAATTGCCCCCACGCCCAACCACCACCGCCTCCTGAGAGCCTCTGCCGACATTTGCCAAGCTTTCTGCCCCTTCCCTCTGCCTTCAATGAGGAGCTGGGCTCAGCACTGCTGGGCACTCTTTGGGAGCCTCAGTTTTTCCATCTGTAAGATGGAAGTAGTAACAGCACATGGAGTCAGAGGCCAGGGAAATGCTCAGCCCAGGGCCTGGCACAGAGTAAGCTGCTACTGTGCTTCATTTGATCCCCTTGACCTGTGACCTGAGCAGAGCAGGCGATTCTCTGCGTTTCACACATGAGGTGGGGGAACGGGAGTGGCAGGGTGGGGGGGAAGTGATGTGTCCCAGGTCCCCTCCAGGGGGAAGAGCAGGTTTCCTTGCCCTGGCTCAGGCCTCTGTCCCCATGTCCCCGCAGGAGGCCGGGTCCTGCAGATCCCCCTGGTACGTGCGGAAGATGCCGGCAGGTACTCTTGCAAGGCCTCCAATGAGGTGGGCGAGGACTGGCTTCACTACCAGCTGCTGGTGCTGAGTGAGTGGCCCGGCCTGGGCGTGGGGGCGGGGGGGGCGTGGTCTCATGTCTGTCTACAGGTCCCATGAGGGGCCCCCTCCCAAAGGGGGGTCCAAGTAGAGAGCATGTTCAGTCCTACTGTACTCAGAGGTTGGTGAGGTAGGGGTTACGAGCTTGGGCTCTAAAACCAGACAGGACTGGATTCAAATTGCAAGTGAGCTGCTTCCTAGCTGTGTGACCTTGAGCAAATCACAGCCCTCTCTGTGCCCCAGATTCCTTAGCTGCGGCAGGGCCCGGGAGGGCTTGGTGGGCAGGGTTCAAGGAGCCCCGGCCAGTGCCCGGCACCAAGTGGTGTTCTTGCCTCCACGCCCGCCTCCCCCCGGGACCTTTCCCAGGGGGGCTGCCCGCTCCTCACCCTCTTCTCCCCCCGCCCAGCCCCACCTGTGATCCTGGGTGACACAGAGGAGCTGGTGGAGGAGGTGACTGTCAACGCCAGCAGCACCGTCAGCCTGCAGTGCCCAGCCCTGGGCAACCCTGTGCCCACCATCTCGTGGCTCCAGAACGGGCTGGCTCTCTCCCCAAGCCCGTGGCTGCAGGTCCTGGAGGACGGGCAAGTCTTGCAGGTCAGGGCGACCCCCTGCTCGGGCTGAAGGCAGCGACTGCTGTGACTCAGTGCTGCTTGTCTGAGGACCAATGAGCTAACCACTCTCTGTGCCAAATGAGGCTCTTTGCCTGAAGCCATGTTGGAGCCCCTGGGATTTAATTCAGCCCACCAGATAATCGTACGTGAGCAGCCTTGCTGGGCTACGCATGGCGCCTGGAAAGGATGCACAGGCATGCCACACTTGGAGCCTGGCACGGCACAAGGGAGCCTTCCTCGGGAATGCCGTTGGACGCTTACAGAGCTGTGCCCAGCACCTAGGACCTCAGGCAGCTCCTCGGCCACCCAGTGTCCAGACACAGCCCCACGGGACCCTTGGAGTCCAACACCGCACAGAGCACCCTCCTTGGGGCTGGGGGAGGGGACTGTTGTCACCATCTAGTTTGCTACAGGGAATCATCCCTCAGCTTCACATCCCCCCAGATGTCACAGAAAGCCCTAGATGGCTGTGGGGTGACCCCCTAAGCATTGCTCCATGTAGGCAAGGGTGGTCTTCTGAGGGAGCTCCTGCTGGTCCCTGCCGTGCCTGGAAGGGGTGGGAGGGAACCCTCACACTAGTTCCTGGTGGGACCCAGAGCCATCCGGCCGGTGGCGTGCACCCACAGGTGTCCACGGCAGAGGTGTCTGACGCTGCCAGCTACATGTGTGTGGCCCAGAACCCGGCGGGCTCCGCGGAGAAGCTCTTCACCCTCAGGGTGCAAGGTGAGCTGGGCTGAGCAGGAAGCCCCCTGGGTTCCCCAGCTGAGGAGGGGCTGGTGCTCTGGGTCTGCCCCACGCGCTCCGAGGACTCACCGTGCGGGCAGACACAGCGCCTCGGTCCTTCCAGTGTCCTGGGCTCTGGGCCTGTGCCAGCCATACCCCAGTAGCGCAGCTGGGGGACCCTGATCACTAGATAATTTTAAGCAGCTTCGGAGGCTGCCGGAAGAATGGCTCTTCTGAGGCCTTACAGCACCATGACTGCGCATTTACTGTGTACCTGGCGTGGGGCTGAGTGCTTTCCCCGGACTCAAAGCTGAGCGGTTAGCCCAATTTTAGGGCTGTGGAAACAGACTCAGAGATGTCACCCAGTGGGGGTCTCCCCGCCCTGGAGTCGGCCCTTTCAACCTCTGCATTCTTGTGACACATATACATCTCAGTGGCCGTGAGCTCTGCCTCCAGATGTGGTGCAGCTGTGGCCTCAGGGACAGAGGGATGTTGGTGTTACTCAAGGTCTAGGACTCAAACCTGAATTGATATTCTGGCTCTGCCACTGAGCAGCTGAGTGACCTTGGAAAAGTGACTCTCCCTCTCTGATCTCTAAGCCCCAGTGTTCGCAGCTGTAAGATGGTTATGACAAATAGGAGCTGCTGCACAGTGAGGTTTGAAGCGCCAGGAGCTCGTGAAGGCCCTGTGTTTCACTCTGTGGCTGTCCGCTCCTTGCCGATATGCGTTGTCACGTGTCTTTCTTTATCCTGGTGGCCGCGGGGACAGTCCCACCACGAATCGCGGGTCTGAACTTGGAGCAGGTCACCGCCATCCTCGACAGCAGCGTCTCCTTACCATGCGAGGTCCACGCTCACCCAAGCCCCGAAGTCACGTGGTACAAGGACAGCCGGGCCCTCTCCCTGGGAGAAGAAGTCTTCCTCCTGCCTGGTGAGTAAACTGAGGCTGGGGACGCAGCTCTGAGGCTCTGTGGGAAAGCAGAGCTGCCTCCCCAAACCTGGGACCGGACTGGATGTCTGGGAGGGCTTTAGGACTGTGGGCGTGGGGTCTGGGTGCTGGGGCCTGTTCGCTGGTGCCAGGGTCTATCTCCCCCACCCCTGGCAGGCACCCACACGCTGCAGCTGGCTCGGGCACAGCCATCGGACTCTGGAATGTACATGTGTGAGGCCCTCAATGCCGCCGGCCGAGACCAAAAGCTGGTGCAGCTTAGCGTGCTGGGTATGTCCTGTCTGTCCCCCCACCTGTACTGCCCCGACTCCTTCAATCAGCCCTCACGCCCTCAGGCAGGAGAGGGGCAGCCGGCCCTGGGGGAGCCTGGGATGCCCTGTGCCCTCTGCTGCAGTGGTATCTGGGGGGCATGGTGGTTAAGATCCTAGTTTTTAGAGTTTGGACATGCTTGGGTTTGAAACTCAGCTGTGCGCTTATTTGCTCTGTGACCTTGGGCAAGTCACTTCCCCAGCCTGAGCCTCGGGTCTCTCATCTGTAAGGTGATGGTTGGTATAAGGGTAAGATGATGGTGTGTGAGCCCTTAGCCCAGTGCCTGGTGCCCCGTGAGCTGTGAAGCTGAGGAAGGGACAGCAGGATAACAGCCAGAGCTGGCCCAGGAAGGGCCCTTCCCAAGCCTGATTGATCACGAAGTTCTCCGCATGGAACCTTTTTGGGGGCTTCTGGTCTTCAGAATCCTCTTGGGGGAAAGCTGGCCCAAGATGTCACGAGCCAGCACTCCCTGGAGGGTTCTTTCAAGCCCTGGGGCAAGTTCATTCGTTTGTGCCTGTTCACCTACTGTGCGCCCGGCACCGTGCCAGGTCTTGTGGGCTCACAGCTGGGGTGGGAGCTTCTGCATTGGTTTGCTGGAGGGACATGGGCCCGTGGACCCCCTTGGAGGGCCCTCACCTAGCTGGGGCCTGCCCTGTATAGGAAAGAGCCTAGGAGGGTTGTCATAGCATCTCCCCTAACTGGGAGGCTGAACCCAGAGAGGGCAAGAGGCTTTTCCCAGGTCACCCAGCAGGCCCTTGGCATGCTGGCCTGGATTCTCTTCTTCCAGCTCCCTGGGTCTGTGCCATCCCCTGCGGCGGGGTCCACTGCGTGACCTTGTCTCTCCATAGGCTGTTAGCCTGCGGCTGGGGCCAGGGAGGACACGGGGAAGGCCACACCCCTCACTCAGCTCATCTCCTTCCCCAGTTCCCCCAACCTTCAGGCAGGCTCCCAGCGGCCCCCAGGATGTGGTCCTGGTGAAGGCGGGGGACAAGGCCGTCCTGAGCTGCGAGACAGACTCACTTCCCGAGCCAGCCGTGACCTGGCACAAGGACGGGCAGCCCCTGGTCCTGGCACAGAGGACTCAAGCTCTGCTGGGTGGGCAGAGGCTGGAGATCCAGGACACCCAGGTGAGATGTCTGGTGGTGCGGGCAGCCGTGGGCAGCCCTGGGAATGTCGCCTCCTGGTCCTGGTGAGCCGAGGGTGGGCGTGGGGGGCAGCTGGGTGGCAAGATGGGGGGGCTGCTGCCTCCTTGGCCTGCAGGACCCCAATCCAAGGTGATTAGCAGCGTCCGGGGTGGGAGACGTGGGAAGAGCACAGGGCCCCAGATCCGGCTCCACACTGACTCACAGAATGACTTTGAGCGGATCCGCCTGCCTGTTGCCCCAGAATCCAGAAGCCTTTCCAAGCCCCTCTGGTTATGACTCCCTGGGAGTCTGTTCCACCTGCCCACGCCCCTCCCTGGTATGGATTAGACACTCACAAGTGTTCTTTGGATGAACGTTTGCTGCTCCTCTGGAAATGCACCCGGGCTCCGTCTCCTGACTCAGCGCCATCCCCACCGTGAGGGAACCTTCTCCTCCAGGCTCCACTGACAGACATGCAGCCCCAGGGAAGGGTGGGGTCTGGATCCTGTGCACTCACCTTCCATCGGCCCTCCTGCATCTTAAGGCTCTTGGGAAAGGCCAGAGGGTCCCATCTCCCCTTTGGCTTCCCAGGCAGGACCAGCATATTTGGGGAGTCCCTGCTGTGGAGGGTTCTGGGACCTGGATGTTTTGGGGGAGCCGTAGGTATCCCCACTGCAGCCGCACACTGTCATCATGTGCTCTCTCTGTCCCAGGTGTCGGATAAAGGTTTATACAGCTGTAGAGTCAACAATACAGCCGGGGAGGCCGTGCGGGCCTTCATCCTCACGGTCCAGGGTAAGCTGGAGACCAGGCTGTGAGTGTCGCTGTGGTACCCGTAGCAGCACAGGGAGTTGCCAAGGATGGGAAGGGCCGTAGCTGGAAAGGGAAGGTGTGGCTGAGTGTTTAGGGCACAAGATCTGGAATTGAAAAGACCAGGATCCGAATAGGACTCTGCCAATGACTTGCTCTGTGGGACTCAGTAGAGTGACTTTATCCCTTTGAGCCTCAGATTTATCTTCAGTAAAAGGAGCTAAAAGTAGTACCTGCCTGTTTGGCACACAGGAAGTGCTCCATCTGTGGTCTGCCATGACTGTGTCTAGAAAGTGCTGGGCACGGGGCCCGGCGTGGAAGCACTGGGACAGGAGCCCTAAGAGATCAGACCCTCGGAGTGCAGGGGCCATGTCACCCCCGCCTGAGCCCTGAGGTGCCTGCCCCAGCAGCCCAAGAACGGAACACAGATGGCATTTCATTGGGTGTAGCTCAAGCTGGGGGTGAGGGAGAGCCTGTTGGAGCTGCCTAGGGAAGCAAGGGATGAAGGCTTGGCCAGATTTTCTCAGGATCAGCTATTGTGTCGGTTAGGGAATAGACTCAGCTGGGTAACAAAAAGACCCCAAAATACAGTGCATCAAGTAAGAGAGAAGTTTACCTCTCTCATCCAAAAGCCCAGAGGTGAGTGTCTAGGCTGGAGGGTAGATCTGTACCTACCAAGTGGTAATTTAGGGACCAGGATCCTTCCATCCTGTTGATCTCCCGTCCCCTGGGGGTTGTCCCTGTCCATGTCACATCCTGTCCCAGCCCACGAAGCAGAAATGAGCAGACGTAGAGGGCAAGCATTTTTATTTTAAGTGGGTGATGCAGAAGTTGCATCTGTCCCCTGTGCTTGTATCCCATGAGTGAGAACTTTGACAGCTGGCCACAGCAGGCTGCAGGGGAGACTGGGAAATGTAGTTTCTACCTGAGTGACCCCGTGCGAGATGGGATGGACAGTTTGGGGGGACACCAGCTGTCTGCTGCACATGCCAAACCCTGTAGCCTCCCCAAAAGGGGGACAGTGGATGGATTCAACCCTGAGCCATATTGAGTACCAGTGTTGAAAATTATTGACACCCGGTCTGCTGCTCAAAGCTCATAGCTCCTTCTCCTGATGGCCACCTTAATGAACAGTGGGAAGGGAGGAATGTCTGGTCCTTGAGGGAGAAGATGTTTCATCCTGAGCACAGCTATCTCTTTTCCACTGGTAGTGGCTACCTGGGATGCATGACTTCATGCTGGCTGAGCAGGGCAGAGTGTTGGGATCAATTAGTGATGTCTGCCCTGGCATAGGCTAAGGTCTGCTGGTGCAATAGCCATGTATTTACCATCCTTGGGCTAAGTGGTCCCCGCCTGGGCTCTGCTTTGTAAATGTTTTGAAATAGCCAGCTGCTGGTTGTATTTACATTTGCGAATAAAACAACTCATATCACCATCAATGGCAAGGCATAAAATGTCAACTCCTAACCACAGGGAAGGGCTTCTTGGGCATCCCTGATCTGCCTGAGAGGAAGGAAGTACGGGGCAGAGTCTTAGGATTCTGGGAATCTGGCTTCTCTCCTGCAGTGCCCCCAACGTTTGAGAACCCCAAGACGGAGACCGTGAGTCAGGTGGCTGGAAGTCCCCTGGTCCTGAGCTGTGACGTGACTGCAGTCCCTGCACCTAGTGTTACTTGGCTGAAAGACAGAATGCCTGTTGGTGAGTGCATTCGTCCTTATCTTTTTGGTGCCAAGTAGTCCTTTATTTAATGAAATGGCAATGAAAGCAGAAGGGGTAGTTGGTTGTTAACGGTTCTCACTCGGCAAAATCAAAAGCTGGCGGCGCCCTGTTGGTCCCATCCCCCCCAATTTGTCTTTCAACCCTGTTGGCCTTGAAATCCCAACACTGAGGACCATTTGTGTGGGGGCTCAGTGGCTCGTTGTGTTTGTATCCATAGTCAGCTCCCACGGGACAGAAATGCAGAGAGGGTGCTGAGGGTCTAGCTGGCCCGACCCTGGGCTTGGCATTGGCCCCCAAAGCTGCTCCTTCTCCAGTAACTCAGCTCCATTCGGCCCAGCTGTTGGTCACCCCCATCCAGGCCTTCAACCTTGCCCCGCTCTCTTCCTCTCCCCCGACCCACCCACCCATCAGTCAGTAGACACCTCGTCTTGTCAACATAAATGCCTCCGGTGCCAGCCTTGCCCTCCGTCCATAGCCTTTCCCGTTCCGGCCACCACTGTCCACACCCCTGGGTGACGGCAGCAGCCCCTACGCTGGTCTCTTGGGTCTACTCCATGCCTCCAATGCAGGCTCCACCGGGGTAGAAGGGATCACAAAGTGCAGCTCTGAGTGGGTCAGTTGTCTGCTGAAACTGAAAATCCTTTCGTGGCTGGAGTCCTCAGAACCACAGCCCGGGAGGCCCTTCGGGGCTGGGGCCAGCCCCCCTCTCCCTGCCCTGCTGCGTGCTCCAGACAGACCCAGCTGCTCTTGACTCCTTGCATATGCCTATGTCTGTCTGTCTGTCTGTCTGTCTCTGTCTTTCTCTCTCTCAATGACAGCCTTATTGAGATATAATTCACATACTCTACAATTTACTCAATGAAAGCATATAAATCAATTCTTTTTTGTATAATCACAGACCATCCCCACAATCAATTTTGGAACATTTTTTTTCCAACTGTATATTTTATTTTATTTTTTTCTTTTTTTAAAAATTGAAATATAGTTGATTTACAATGTTGTGTTAATTTCTGCTGTACAGCAAAGTGATTCAGCTTTACATATATACATTCTTTTTATATTCTTTTCCATAATGGTTTATCATAGGATATTGAATATAGTTCCCTGTGCTATACAGTAGAACCTAATTTTGGAATATTTTTATCACCCCAAGGGAAATCCCTTACCCATCGCCTTCACTCCCAGCCGCCCCAGCCTTAGGCAGCCACTAACCTACTTTCTGTCTCTATAGACTTGCCTGTTCTGGACAATTCATGTAACACGTGGAATCATACAACACGTGACCTCTTGTGACTGGCTTCTTCCACTTAGCATCGTGTCTTCAAGGTTCATCCATGTTGTAGCATGTGTCAATTCTTCATTCCTTTTTTAAGTTAGTTTTTTTTCTTTCTTTTCTATGGCTGAACATTCCACTGTGTAGATATATCACGTTCTGTTTATCCATCCACTAGTTGATGGACATTTGTGTTGTTTCCACCTTTTGGCTATGATGGATAGGGTGCTGTGAATGTTCGTGTACGAGTGTTTGTGTGGCATATGCCGTCCTTCCTCTTTGATGTATACCTGGGGGTGGAATTGCTGTGGACCCTGTTCCCTCTTGGCTCCAGCTCTTGGCACGCGCTGTTTCCTCCTTGAAATAGTCATCCCAGTCTCCCCGGACCACCTCCACTTTCACCTGGCTGATTCAGACTCACCTTCAGGTCTCAGCTGAGACTCACCTCCTCCAGAAGCCTGGCCTGGTCTCTCCACGCTCCATCAGGGTTTCACAGGGCTGGGCCCACGGGATTGTACCTGTGTCACTGTCTCTGATGTATTTTGAACTCCTTGAGGACAGGGACCATGTTTCATTCATCTTTGATTCCCGAGCTCTCTCGCTGTTGGACGTGTAGTAGTTGCTCAATACATTTTGTGTTGAAAGACTGGCTGGACAGATGAGGATCTGGGGGAGGGCAGACCAGCCTGGACTGGTGCAGTTAGAGAAGGCTTTAGGGCAGAGGTGCTGCTGGAGAACATGAGGGGGAGGCATTCTAGGCTGGGGGAGGGGTGCAGCCTGAGCAGAGGCCCAGGGGAAGCCCGTCACTGGACTCGTGTTGGAGTCAGTGAGTGGCTGGTCCACCTTGATCAGTGCAGGGAGGGAAAGGTTGGAAGGAGGGCAGGAGATGAGGGGTGGGCCTGAGAGTCAACAGGAAGAGGAGCAAGTCCTAGACTCTAAAGGGATGGGAGGACTTCCCTGACTGTCCAGTGGTTAAGACGCCGAGCTCCCAACGCAGGAGGCACGGGTTCGATCCCTGGTCGGGGAACTAGGATCCCACCTGCCACACAGCGTGGCCAGAAAAATAAATAAAAATAAAAAAATTAAGGGAGTGGGGTCCCTTGGGAAGAAATATCCCCAGTGAAAGAAGTAGGGAGGGGTTGGTTGTAAGGACCAGAGCAATCAAAGGAGTCCAGGCTGGGGAAGGCCATGACGTAAATGGCTAGAGGCCCTGCCCATGTCTGGGCCTCAGTTTCCCTATGAGCATAAGAAAGGGGTGGGTGATTCAAGGGTTCCCAGGGTCTTTCCAGCCTTGTGAGTGCGGGGGTCAGGCGCCCTCTGAGGGAGTCACGAGACTTCTCTGTCTGGGCCCAGTGGTGGCACCTGGGGCGCTGGGTCTGAGCAGGTGAAGTCCTGCCACCCCCCTCCGTCCCACAGAAAGCAGTGTGGCACGTGGTGTGGTCTCCCGGGGGGGCCGCCTCCAGCTGAGTCACCTGCGGCCAGACCAGGCTGGCACCTACACGTGTGTGACCAAGAACGCCCAGGGGGAGGCCCGCAAGGACTTCGTGGTGGCCGTGCTGGGTACGTCTGCGCCCTGCGCCCCCCGTGTCCCACCCCCATGCCGGCCCCAGCCACTGCCCCCGGGCCTCACCACGCCCCCTCTGCCACAGTGGCCCCCCGGATCCGCAGCTCGGGCGCCACGCGGGAGCACAGCGTCCTGGAGGGGCAGGAGGCGCGGCTGGACTGCGGGGCTGACGGGCAGCCACTGCCCGACGTGGCCTGGCTGAAGGACGGTCGCCCGCTGGGCCAGGGCGCCGGCCCCCACCTCCGGTAAGACCCAGCCTGTGACATCCCCGCCCCAGGAGGCGAGCCTGCAGGCCCTCACGCGCCTGCTCCCGGCTCTCCCGCCCCGGGGCAGGTTCTACCTGGACGGCAGCTCCCTGGTGCTGAAGGGCCTGAGGGCCTCGGACTCGGGGGCCTACACCTGCGTGGCCCACAACACGGCCGGTGAGGACGCCAGGCTGCACACCGTGAACGTGCTGGGTGAGCAGCTGAGGGGCGAGGAGAGCGAGGCCGCCCCACCGTCCCAGGGCGGCAGCAGCCTGGCCGCCGTGGGGCCTCCACTGGGGCACCTGGAGGGTGGTGCCAGGGCCCGGATACGGGAGCCCCGGTGAAGCCCCACTCTGTGCGCCAGGCCAGTCTGACCTCTCCGGGCCTCTGCCCCGTCCTCAGACCAGGGGCACAACCGCTCCAGCCCAGGGGCGCAGTGGGGGAGTCGGGATAAAGGAGAGACCCACGCCCCCAGGCAGCGAGCTTCATCCTCACCTGGGTTGGGCGCGGGTCTAAGACCCACGTGATGATTGCCACACGATGGCTGCACGTGGCAAAAGTCGAGGTATCGGCGCCACCTCCGGGGACTTCCCTGAGAGGAGCCCACCTCCCCGCCCAGACCCCCTCACTGCCCCCCGTTTTTCCTCTCTGCCCACCCACCAGTGCCTCCCACCATCGAGCAGGGGGCAGAGGGCACGGGGACCCTGGTGAGCAGGCCTGGGGAGCTGGTGACCATGGCGTGCCCTGTCCGGGGCTCCCCGCGCATCCACGTGAGCTGGCTCAAGGATGGCCTGCCCCTTGCGCTCTCCCAGCGCACCCACCTCCACGGCTCGGGCCGCACCCTCAGGTAAGGGAGTGGCTCCCCTGCCCGCCAGCCAGAGGATGGCAGGCCCCAGATACACTCCTCAGGCAGCTTGGGCTTAAAAGCACTTCTGAATGGTTTTTAGACTAAAAATAACATAAACATACAGAGGTTTTTGATGGGGAGAGTGAGAGGACCCCACCCCCGAAAGGGAACTTCAGAGATGAAAGGGGCCTCTGCCCTCAGGCTTTCACAGCCCAGTGGGGGAGGTACAGATCCGGGTGATGACATCTGGTGGCACCTGACTCAGCCTGGCCCCAGGTAGAAGAAATCTGGGAAGGCTTCCTGGAAGAAAGTGCCTGAGCAACGTCTTCATGCCTTCAGCAGCACTTAATGGAGTGCTTGCTGTTCCAGGTGCAGTTCCAGGTACTGGGATGGAGCAGTGAGCAAGATGAAGCCTTTGCTCCTGCAGCTTTGGGGAGGGAGGGGAATGGAAAATAAACAGATATAAAAGTGAAATGTCACAAGGGATGTGTGCTCAGAAGAATAAAGTAGGGTGAGGGGATGAGAGGTGGCAGTGGAGGGTGCTAGGTTAGGGTGGCCAGCAGTAGGCACTCAGATGAGGTGACACTTGAGCAGAGATGGAAGGCGATGAGAAGGGGAGGTGTGTGGATTCCATGGCAGGAAGAATTCCATTCCTTCCAGGCAGGAAGAGCAGGTTCAAAGGCCCTGCGGTGGGCGTGTGGCTGTGTGTTCTAGAAACAGAGTTGGAGGGTCGGTCATGAAGGGGGCAGTCAGGTGACATAGGGCCTCGTAAGTCCTTCAAAAGACTTGGGCTTTCCTAAGGGGAGAAGGAAGCCCTGAGAGGGTTTTAAGCAGAGAAGCATCATGATGTGACTTAAATTTTGTGTATGTGGTAAAATACACATAATAGAAAATTTACCGTTTTGACCATGTTTAAGTGTACTGTTCAGTGGCATTAAGTACATTCACATTGTTGTGCAACCATCACCACCATCCATCTCCAGACCTTTTCATCTCCCCAAACTGAAACTCTGCCCCATTAAACACTAATTCCCCATCCCCCTCCCCAGCCCCTGGCACCCAGCACTGCACTTGCTGTCTATGAACCTGCCTTATTCTGAGTACCTAATATAAGTGGAATCATGCAATCGTTGTCCTTCTGTGACTGGTTTATTTCACTTAGCATCATGTTTTCATCCATGTTGTAGCACGTGTCAAATTTTCCATCCTAATTTTTAAGGCTGAATAATATCACCTGGTATGTGTAGAACACATTTTGTTTATCCATTCACCCATCCATGGACACTTGGATCGCTTCCACATTTTAGCAGTTGTGAATAATGCTGCTGTGAACATGGGTGTTCGCTTATCTGTTTGAGCTTCTACTTTCATCTCTTTGGGGTTGTGACTTAGGTTTTTAGACGATGCTTCTGGCCGCAGTGTGGACAGCAGACTGTAGGGCCAAGGGCAGAGCGGGAGGGCATTTTAGGGCTGCGGCCACAAGCCAGGTGAGACGTGGTGGGGCCTGGATCAGAGCCACGTGGTGGAGGTGGTGGAGGTGCTCCGGCTGGCGGTGTTTGCGGAGAGATGGGGAGGGGTTGAGCAGGGCTCTGGGGTCTCTATCTGGGAACCCGGAAGGCTGAAGTCCCGTTTTCTGAGATGGGTCCACAGTGGGAGGGGCAAGCTGAGGGGCGAGACCGGTGTTCTGTTCCAACCTGTTGGTTGGAGAGGTTCTTGGACATACAGGGAAGATGGAAACCAGGCATTTGATACTCCTGTCGGGAGTTTAGGAGGTAGATGTTTGGGGATTGTCAGTGAACAGATGGTGTTGGAAGCCAGGATGGGCTGCAGGCCCCGGGAAGCGAGGGTGGACTGAGCCTGGGCTGCCAGCGTTAGGGTGGGTATAACAGACGTTTCAGGGTCACTGGGGACGTTGACAAGGGCGGCTCGGGAGGAGTGGTCGGGGCAAAAGGGGGTTTGAGAGACAGTGAGGGTTCAGGCAGTGGAGACAGTGAGTGGAGACGAGTCTGGAGAGTCCTGAAGGCTGAGAGGAATTGTCTAGAAGAAAGGGGTGGGAGTAGCAGGCTGTCCGGGGGTGGGCCAGTGGAGCTTCCAGAATTTGGGAAGCAGTAAGTCTGGCTGCAGAGTGGGCAGAGAAGGCAGCAGGGGCGGGGGGTGAGGTGGGGAGTCTCTCTTTCTCTCTCTCTCTCCCTCTCTCTCCCTCTCTCTCCCTCTCTCTCCCTCTCTCTCTCTCTCTCTCTCTCTCATCCCCCCCTTTGCTCGTGGGCTTCAGGATTTCCCAGGTGCAGCTGGCAGATTCCGGCGTCTTCACCTGCGTGGCTTCGAGCGCAGCGGGCGTGGCCGACAGGAACTTTACCTTGCAGGTGCACGGTACGGAGCAGGGGAGTGGGTTAGCGGGTCCTTTGGCCTTAGGGGCGAGAATCAAGGCTCTTGTCCCCTCCCCTCTGCCCATCTGGGTGAAACCAAGGGATGGCCCTCAGGGATGTCAAGGCAGGGCAAATACTCAGTCTCTGATTCATTTGGTCACTCATTCATTGATCTCACAAGTAGCTGTTGGACACTAGTGTGCCAGGGCCTCGCCAGGCACTGGCATATTGCAGTGAACAGAGGTAGCCCTGACACCAGGAAGTCGGTGAGGGAAACAGCTCTGTAAAATTAAAATTCCACGCAACTAGTGATACCAGGGGAAGGAGAGGGTGCCACAGGAGCACAGAAGAGAGCACCTCACCTGGCCTCGGGGGTTCAGGGAAGGCTTCCTGGAGGAGGTGAGGTCTAAGCTGAGGACTGGAGATGAGAAGGAATAGTCCAGGAGAAGGGCATTCTGGCCAATAGTTACAGTCTGTGCAAAGGTCCAGGGGCGAGGGCCACCTGGCATTGAATAAATTGGCTCGTGCCCACTATTTTGCCCTATGCAGTGCCCCCTGTCCTGGAGCCGGTCGAGTTCCAGAATGACGTGGCGGTGGTCCGTGGCTCCCCGGTGGTCCTCCCCTGTGAAGCCCGGGGCAGCCCCCTGCCCCTCGTGTTGTGGATGAAGGATGGGGAACCCTTTTTGCCCCAGAGCCTGGAACAGGGGCCTGGCCTACAGCTGGAGACAGCGGGAGTTGGCGACTCAGGGACCTACTCCTGCGTGGCCGTGAGCGAGGCAGGGGAAGCGAGGAGGCATTTCCAGCTGACGGTGATGGGTGGGTCACCTGCCCCCAGCGCCAGCTTCTGTGGGCCAGGGACGGGACAGGGACCCTCTGGGGGCGATGGAGGCGGTGAGAGAGGTGAGCACCCTGGAGGCTTGGGGCTTAGGGAACAGGCCTCGCTGACCTGGCTGCAGGGGCTGGGGGCCAGGACGCTTCATTCTCCTGGGGCTGTGCCCCTCTGTCTTGTCCTCGGAACCTTGTAAAGCAGAAACAAAGCCACTGAAATCTTGGGGCTCTAAGTCTCAAGCACAAGATTTTGCAAGTGTTGTGCCCTATTGGAAAGATGCGTTTCCCTTCATACTGTATCCTTGTTGGTTTTTAAGCGCAAATCATTGTCCCAGGCAGATGGGCCCATGGTCTGACGTTTTTAGGACCCTCCAACACAATCACCACCCGCCTGTTTGCAGGCCCATGTGCTGTCGGCATCTGGATGGTGGGGGAGGGGGATGAACCCCAGCTCCTAGTGCTCTGGGCACGGCCCCCATGGCTGACCCAGGGCGGGGTGTCTTGCAGATCCCCCCCACATCGAGGACTCAGGCCAGCCTGCAGAGCTGTTGCTGACCCCCGGCACCCCCTTGGAGCTCCTCTGTGATGCCCGGGGCACCCCCCAACCCAACATCACCTGGCACAAGGATGGGCAGGCCCTGAACAGGCCGAAGGACAGGAAGAGGGCCGGGAGGGTGCTCCGGGTGGAGGGTGTGCAGGTGCTGCTGCCCCGCCTGCTGTGGGATGAAGCTGGGGATGGGAGGGGAGGGACCCAGTGGCACTTGGCAAGGTTTGCCCAAGCTCCACTTTTATTTGGGGTGTGAGGATGTGAAGAGGACCCCCACCCCGGCCCCGGGCCATGCCCTTGGGAGCTCCCAGTCAGGTCAGACCAAAGGCTGATGCAGAAACCAGATAAATCCCTAACCCCACCAGAAAAGAACTGGTACAGTCAAGGGGGACTTCCTGGAGGAGGCAGACTCTGCCCTAGCCCTAAAGCAAGGGTGAGACAGTAATAGGGAAGAAACATCCCAGAGAGGAGAAGGGGTTGGTGGGAAAGGCAGGATGGCTGACTCAGCAGGCCTGAGTCTAAATCCTGGGTCCTCAGCTGTGTAGGAGGGAAATCAGATCAGGAGGTGGGCAGGGCGGGGCCAGAGGTAGCTGCTCACCCTGCTCCATCCCCAGGTGAGTGATGCTGGGCTGTACACTTGCCTGGCCCACAGCCCTGCTGGTGAAATCGAGAAGAGCTTCCGGGTCAGAGTTCAAGGTAGGGGGGTGCCAGAGTGGGGGCAGGAGAGGGAGGCAGGATGGGACCTGCAGGGGTGGGTCCATCTCTCATGTCCTCTCTACCCACCTCACCAGCACCCCCAAATGTCATTGGGCCCCAAGGCCCCCGCTTTGTGGTTGGCCTGGCCCCGGGACAGCTGGTTCTAGAGTGCTCGGTGGAGGCAGACCCAGCACCGGAGATTGAGTGGCACCGTGATGGCATCCTGCTGCAGGTGGGTGCCAGGCTGGGGACCCAGGGGCACCGCCTTCTGTCCCTCTCAGGCCCCAGACCCTGACCAGACTGGATCCCAGGTGCTGAGGGCCTATTCTGTGCTGGCACTTTGCATACCTGCTCTCCTGATGTTTTCCACCCCTGTTACTATTGTCACCCCCATACTGTGGATGGGGACATCGAGGCAAGGCTAAGGTTTGCACCCCAGGGCTTCTGATGCATATCTGTGCTGTACCTTTGAGCTGTGCTTAGTGGCTGTGTGGCCTGGGGCCAGTTACTGAGGTTCTCTGTGCTCACTCCTGAAATGGGGCCAATTTGCTGCTGTGGACCCAAGGATTGTAGATCTGGTGGAAGCTCCAGCTCCTAGTGTGAGCATGAGTGCCCCCTGCAACATGCCCGACAGGCAGAGCTCCAGGGAAGATGCTCTTTCCCTCCCAAAGGAGCCTATTTCCCCAGAAAGTCCTCAGCTGGGCATCAGTTGAGGGGTTGCAGACCGGCCCAGAATGAATGGGGCAGAGGCCACTGTCCGGCCCCGCTGGTTTCTTGGTCCTGGTGCGTGGGGGGCTGGCCTGGCCCAGCCCAGCACTGATGAGGGTCTCTCCACCCTGGGGGTCTCTACAGGCAGATGCCCACACCCAGTTCCCAGAGCAGGGCAGGTTCCTCCAGCTGCAGGCCCTGAGCACGGCCGACAGTGGCAACTACAGCTGCACAGCCCGCAATGCTGCAGGCAGCACCAGCGTGGCCTTCCACGTGGAGGTCCACAGTGAGTGGCCCCACCCCACCCGCCCTGCCCACCCCCCTGAGAGCGACAGGGTCCCAGCACCCGCTCCCTCTGTGCCTCTCCTCCAGCGGTGCCCACCATCCGGCCAGGACCACCTGCAGTGAACGCCTCCGTGAACCAGACGGCTCTGCTGCCCTGCAAGGCCGACGGTGCCCCCCCGCCCCTTGTGAACTGGCGGAAGGACGGCATCCCTCTGGATCCTGAGAGCCCCAGGTGGGAGCTGGTAGGGGAGGGCATCAGGGAGGGGCTCAGGTACCTCTTTACAGGTTGTAAACAGAGGCCCACCTGGGCAGTTGGAGCAGAAAGGACATGGGTCTTCTCAGAACCCAAGGACATACGTGCCCATTCCTTAAGGGTGTGAGAACCCCTGGTGGCTGTCTGTCTGTCTGACTAGTTTTGACTCTTGGTTGCTAATCTCTGTTTCTGTGGGGGGGGGGGCTTCATGCCTCTCTCCCTCTCAGACCAATTTTCTACACCTTCTTTCTCTAAGAACATGGGAACATGGCAGAACGGCTCCCTCCACACACCTCCCTCCTGCCCCCCCACCCCCGGCCAAGTTATAGCTGCTCTGTTCACACAACATGCAGACCCCAGTGAGCTTGTCTGTGAATCCCGGTTCCAAATTCCCAGGGCAGAGAATTTCATTGGCTCAGACTGCATGATGTGTTCATCCCCCGTCCAACCAGCTGTGGCCAGGGGCGGGGTCACACAGTACAGACATGGCCCCTGGGAAAGGGCAGTTTTCCGACCTTATCGAGGGGCTGTTCTCAGAAAGGGTTGGGATACCACTGCCCTCTGGCTCTTGGGGGGAGGCTGGGCCCAGGTGGGAGCACGGGAGGCCCGAAGCAGCCCCTCTCACCCTTTCTGATGCTGGGTTGTGGTGCAGGTTGCTGCCCAAGGCTGTGGCCCCACGCCCCACCCCCCCACCGACCTTGGCCTCACAGATGCAGGACTCCTGAGTTAGCATACTCTTGCTCCGAAAGCCAGAGACCAAGGGGAGGGTCTTGCTGGAGACACCACCAGGGGTCCAGCTCCTCCGTAGGGACTTGCTGGTCTGCCGGTATCCATGGCAACCCCTCCCTGTGTTCCAGGTTTCAGGTTCTGCCTGAGGGTTCCCTGAGGATCCAGCCAGTCCTCGCCCAGGATGCCGGCCACTACCTCTGCCTGGCGTCCAACCCTGCAGGTTCCGATCGTCAGGGCCGTGACCTCCGGGTCTTCGGTAGGTAGAGGAGGGAAGGTGTGTTTTTTTGCCTTCAGCATCCACCCCCTTGTCTGGGCCGGGTCCTGCTTAGTTTCTGGGTCATCTTAGCCGTCAGGAGCCAAGAACAACGATCTCCAAATGTTTTTGACCATGAATCCTATTAATAAAAAGTTTTGAGCATGTACACTCAAAGATGCATGTTTATCTTTATGCATACATTATACACACTTACTACTATACTATTATATTCAATGACAAAACATGCACAAGCTGTAAAACACTCATAATCACTGAGCCAGGTGCTCTAATCTGCTCTTCAATCCCATTGATCACCTGGGTGGAGGCTGTGCTGCTGGGCCCTAGCCTCGGGTGGGGCCGCTGGGGAGTTGCGCCCTGGAGGCCCCATTCAAGGAGATGTAGTTACGGGGATGCCAGCCTCAGGGGTGGTGGTCAAAGGCCCCATCGCCCCAGCTTTGGGAGCCCGTTGGAAGATCCGCTCGGGGAGTTTGTCCTGCCTCCTCGCCCCTGCTTCCTCGGGGATGGGCTGAAGGTGGTCGGAGTATCTCCTGCTCCTGGGCTTCCCCTTAGAGACCCCTGCCCTGCCCCCATCCCGCAGCCCGTCTCCTGATCACTGTTCTCTCCCCAGAGCCTCCAGCCATCACCCCCGGCCCCTCCAACCTGACCCTGACTGCTGACACCGCCGCCTCACTGCCCTGTGAGGCCAGAGGCTCACCCAAGCCCCGCGTGGTCTGGTGGAAGGACGGACAGAAGCTAGACTTCCGCCTGCAGCAGGGAACCTACCGGTACTGAGCTGGTCCTTCTGGGAACGTCATGAGATGCCCGGGGTGGGGAAGGGCGTGCCCGTCTCAGAGAAGGGGAGCCGGGCCAGAACCGAGGCAGGGGCACGCTCGGGTCTCACCAAAGCCAGCACCAGAACTTGTGTCCTGACTTCAAGGGGCCAGGAGGGTCTTTACACTAAGATACCTGGTCAGAGGTGGGGACATTTGGGACATACAGCCAAATGGAAAATGTATGGCCTTTGCAAGCACTTTAGTCACTATTGAAGAACCCACGTAGAAGCCCAAGTTCATGCCGGTTGAGCCTGGACCCATGGCTCCTGCAGGAGCCTCGGTCTCCGCGTTTCTCAAATGCAGCTGATCCTGAAATGATCCCTGGGAGTATTAAGGGGTCAGTTCACCAATTAATTCACCAAATATTTGTTGTGTTAGGCGCCAGATCATCGTTGAGCTTTGTGACTAAGCAGGTGTTCAGTGAACGCAAGCAGTTCTGATCAGGGCTTTGGATATGGTTACTGTTACAGAAGTTATCATAGGTGGTGACTGTAGAAAATTTTTAGGATTATGGAGAAACCCAGAGGCAAACATTAAAATTGCCCACAAACGGCAGGTAGATCTTGGGAGGTAGAAAATTCTAGGAGAAACTTCTAGAGTCGAGGCTGGGGGCCGGTTACAGGAAGGGAAAATAGTCATGAAACACATCCCTCGCCTCCAAATTCCCCGGGTAGGGAGGCCACGGCTGGCTGGTTTCAGGTCAGCCCGGCCAGTCACTTAGCAGACAACCGTCCGTCTGTCTGTCCAGGCTCCTGCCCTCCAACGCCTTGCTCCTCACAGCCCCCAGCCCCCAGGATTCAGCCCAGTTTGAGTGTGTGGCAAGCAATGAAGTGGGCGAGGCCCACAGGCTCTACTGGGTGACGGTTCACGGTGAGTTCACGGTCAGGAGTGACTGTTCACAGCGAGGGCAGATGAGGAAGCCGGGATGGGGACAGTGCCTCCCTCTCCTGGGCGCTCTCTCTGCCTCCAGGGACCTGCACGGGTTCCCTCTGAGCCTTTCTGTGCTTCCCGGGTCACCGCCTCCAGGAAGCCCTCTCTGATCCTGCCCTCCCACACTGACATAACCCAACTCCAGCACAGTTCCTGGCCTGTGGGAGCTCGTAGGCAAGGCCTCTCCCCAGTCCAGAATGTTCTGAACCCAAATCTGACCTTGTCATCACCCCAGTTAAAATCCCTCCCACCATGGCTGCCCACTGCCCTCAGGATAGAATGCATGGTGTCACCTGGGCCCAGAAGGTCAGCCCTGCTGACCCCCCAGGTTCAGGTCACCCCATGGCCTGCCTCACTCTGGGTTGCATTCATGCCTCTCAGCTTTTTGTTCCTTACCCCAGGGCCTTTGCATATGCTGTTCCCTCTGCTGAACACTTCTCCCTTCACCCAGGCAATATCTGCTCTTCCTTCAGATCTCAGGTTAAATGCCGCATGCCCCAGAGTCCTTCTCTGGCCTCCCTCACTCTCTGCCCCCACGAAGCTCCCTTGTGTTGTGAAGCGCTCCCTGAGATACCTGGCTGGTATCTATAGAAAGCAGTTCATAACTATCCCACACGCCCAGCAAAACACATCTGAGTGAGGAAATGTGACTGCTGCACCTCCCTCCCTGGAGCTTCGTCACTGATGTCACCTTGTGTCTTAGTGTGTTTATCCTTCTCGTCCACCTGGCCCCATGGCTGCGTGTTCCCCAGGGGACCTCAGCAGGGCCTCAAGCCTTGACTTGCGTTTCAGTGCCTCCCACCATTGCCGACGACCAGACAGACTTCACCGTGACCATGAGGGCGCCCGTGGTCCTCACGTGCCACAGCACAGGGGTGCCAGCCCCAGCTGTGTCCTGGAGCAAAGCAGGCACCCAGCTGGGGTTGCGGGGGAACGGCTACCGTGTGTCACCTTCGGGTAAGTAAGGGTGAGCCACGTGGACCTGCTGCTGAGGGGACACTAAGGGCCATTGGGCAGAGGCTGTGAAAGCAGCCCGCTGGGGCCTGGTGGCTGAGAAGATGGAAAGTCCTGGCCTGGCTCTGCCATTCCCTCACTGTGTGACCTGGGAGAACCCCCTCGCCCCCGCCCTGGCCTCAGTATCCCCATCCACGCACTAGAGTATTGATATCCATCAGTCAGTCCCTGATGCTAGTTGGTAAATTGGTGCTCCTTATGGCAGAATGAGAAAAATAATAGCTACATGAGAGTTTTCATAAAGCTAGTTTTAGCTCATTAGAAGGATTGTCCTTTATTCTGAAATAATGCTTTTCTTAATAATTTGGTGTTGAAAGTGCCTTTCTTTTATGAAATTAAGGTGATAGTACATGGTAATTTTTTAAGTGTCTTTGCTTATTAAAATAAAAAGCTGGCAACTTTATGGGGATTCTCTAAATTAAATGTATTTTTTAGTTGGTTGGTTAGTGAAATCCTAAAGTCTGTGAACCACTGGCCGGATCTGTGGTTTTCAAACTCTTCCAAAGCAATAGAACACTTCCTTCTGACAAGTGGTTATGGGGAAGCCCAACACGTGAGAGAAGCTAGGTTCTGGTTCCATTTGGGGCTGGGATGGGGGCTGTGGGGTGGTCCAGAGTCAGGTGGGCCTCGCTCCCTTTGCCCCCTCAGCAGGCCCTTAGGGGTCCACAGGGGATGGTTTAGAAACCACCTTACCTGACTGTTGCAGCCTGTGGTCTGGGAAGGTTAAAATGGTATTCCTTGAGCAGCCAAGGCTGAGGGAGAGAGGGCAAAGGGAGGACAGAGGAGGCAGCAATCCGGGGAGGCTTCCTGGAAGAGGCAAGTTTTGCGCAGAGTGCAGCAAGGATAGCAGGGTGAGGGCCCGTGGAACCAGGCGCGGGCGGTCCAGGGATTCCAGGCCGGGTAGTGGCAGATCCCGGCACATCACAGCCAGAAGGGTCTAGAGATCATCCTGTCTGATTCCTCATTGTACACCTGGCCCAGAGACTAGAAGTACCAGAGAGTAGAAGAGACTTGCCTATGGTAATGGCCTGAGCAGGGAGCAGAGGCAGGCCCAGGTTCCCCCGTGCTGCTTACAAATGGGCAGGGAGGCAGATTGAGTGGCCTGTAACAGAGACACCAGGGTTGGGTGTTTAAGAGCCCTGCCAGCTCTACCCCTGGGACATCTGTCCCAGGCCCCCTCACCCCTCTCTGTGCCCTATTCCCGCCTACAGGTGCCCTGGAGATCGGGCAGGCCCTCCCCATCCATGCCAGCCGATACACCTGCACGGCCCGCAGCTCCGCGGGCGTGGCCCACAAGCACGTGGTCCTCACCGTGCAAGGTAAGCATCCCCCAGGCCAGACATCCGTGGCTCTTGGGGCAGGGAAGCCGGTGGAGGGCCAGAGGATTCTTCGGGAGAAAAGAAATAGCCCGCCCGTGTCCTCCTTTCCGACGTTTCCGGAACCCCTTGTTCCCTTTAGCAGCCTCTCTCTCCGGTGCTCAGACGGCCCCTGGTTGGAGAGGCCTGGGTGTTAACGGTGTCCCCAGGGACCTCTGCAGCCCCGTTCCTTTGCAGCCTCCCCCGTGGTAAAGCCACTACCCAGTGTGGTCCGGGCGGTGGCGGAGGAGGAGGTGCTACTGCCCTGCGAGGCCTCGGGCATCCCCCGGCCGAGCATCCGCTGGCAGAAGGAGGGGCTCAGCGTGCCTGCAGGTGAGTCTCCTTGGCAGCCAGCGTGGGTGGGAGGAAGACAGTACGAACCTGCGGTCCTCCTTCCTGCCCCCGCTTCACCTCCCGCCCTCCCGTCTCCCCTCACCACCCCAGGGCCCTTGGTTCTGCCTGAGCACTCGGTGGCTGGGTTGGGAGGTTGGGTCCGGCTTCCGTGCTCGCTCTGCCCCCTCGTCACCCTGTGGCACAGCTGGTCACTTGTCTGGTCAGACAGAACAGCCCAAGCAGCCTTCCTGCCCTCCTCGGGGGTCCTGTTGCCCCAGCGACCGGCCCCCAATTCCTTCCCGCCAAATCCAGGGGTGAGTACCCAGGTCCTAACCAGTGGACAGCTGCGGATTATCCACGTCAGCCCAGAGGATGCCGGGAACTATTTCTGCATCGCCCAGAACAGCGCAGGCAGTGCCCTGGGGAAGACTCGGCTGGTGGTGCAAGGTGGGCCCCGGGGGTGTGCGTGGGGCTGAAGTGGACCCCAGTGAGCTAGGGGCTTTGAGGCTCCTGAGAGCCCCTCCCTTCTCTGCCCAGCCTTGGTCCCTGGCGGGGCATGTCCCCGCGTCCACCCCTACCCCAGCACAGCTTGTGGTTCTAGAAGAAATTCAAGAAAAAAATGGCTCCCATTTTGCACCCAAGGTCTGGCTTCAGACAGTAACTCCAGAGTCCCCTCTGCCTCCTCTGGCCCCTCTTGGGAAACTAGTCTGGTCATTCTTCGTTCATTTTGGCTTTCCAGTAGCAATAGCCATTTCTGTCCCTTTAGTCACTGTGTGTGCATGTGGGTGAATGGGTCACTCTGTCACAGCTTCACCAAACTCGAGAGAGTCCCCAGATTATCCAGACCACGGGGCCTATGACCAGGGGCCGGTGGGGGCAGCAGACAGGGGTGGAGGAAGGGGCTGAGGATGTGTCTAGTGCCAAGGGCACTGGGGCAGGGATGGCCCACCCCAGCCTACCCCAGCCCAGCCCCATCACCGAGAGGACCTCCCTCTCCCCACAGTCCCGCCTGTGATCGAGACTGGCCTTCCCGACCTGTCTGCCACCGAAGGCTCCCACGCCCTCTTGCCCTGTACGGCCAGCGGCAGTCCTGAGCCCGACATCACCTGGGAAAAGGACGGCCAGCCTGTGTCTGGAGCTGAGGGGAAGTTCACCATCCAGCCTTCCGGGGAGCTGCTGGTGAAGAACTCAGAGGTGAGGGCCTGGCCCCAGGGAGCAGAGGGCAATAATAACAGCAGGAGCAGCAAACACCTGCTGAGCACCCCACTGTGTGTCATGCTCTGTGCTGAATGCTTTGCAGTTTCTTAATCCTGGAACCTGGGGAAGTAGGTGTTTTCACCCTAGCTACAGATGAGGAAACCGAGGTTCAGAGTGTACCCAGGTTTTGAAGACATGCTATTGCCAAGAGGCAGAACCAAGATTTGAATCAGGACCTCTATGGCTCGTCCCTGGGGGAGGGAAGGAGCCCTGGAAGAGAGGGAGGGGGGAGCGTGGCGATGACTTTGTGTCCCCAAACTGCCCCAAATGTTCTCAACCTGAGCTACAGGCGTGGGTGGGACCCCGGCTCCCTTCCCCCGTCAGTACTCATCATGTTCTGTACAAAAGAAGTCGCTGTCCAGATGGATGGGTGGGCACATCTCGAGGGGGCCATGGGGTGGGGATCCTGCCACACAGGGAGCCAGATGTGCAGGGGTGAGCGCACCAGCCCTGCTGGGATGCACCACAGAACTTCTCCTCTCGGAGAAGGCACCGAAAGCAGGACCCGCCTCAGGGATGATGGATGAGGTGAGCACAGGTGAGCGGAGTGCAGGTTCCGTTCTGAGCACATAGGAGGTGCTTAGTAAATGGTGACTGTTACAAACGTGTGGTCAGGCTTAGATTATGAAGGCTGAAAATTCAATTAACAATCAAATTAAGAAGGAAAAAAAGGGAATTTTTTTGGAGCCAAACTGAGGATTATAACCGGGGAGACCTGTTAGAAGTAAAGGCACGGTCACATACATTTTCAAGACAAAGAATCATACATCAGAATGACATACTCGTATTTTACATAAAGTTCACCAAAGACACATAGTCCGGGTAAGCAGGTACAAAGTGAACAGCGAGTCACCATCACCCCTTACAGAGCTGGGAAAGAACGCTATTCTTTTAAGAAGTTACATTGCTAGCATCAGAGGAAAGGAAAAAAAAAAAGATCTTTACAGCTGAGCAGGCACACCCACCCTTGAGGAGCTCTGGTTAATGTGTAATGCAGATACACACTGCACATTAGGGATGGAAGGAGGAGGCCCCAAAAGACAGAGAATTTTATGTTTAATTTTTCTTGTCCTGCCTTAAAATATAAATTGTATTTCATCAGAGCGCATAGCCATATGAAGGCTGCAGGGAGGTGCAGTGGTGAAGCCGAGCTGTTTGCTAGCTGTGTGACCTTGGGCAAGTCACTTTGCCTCTCTGGGCTGGATGGTCCATGGGAGCCTGCTAGGGAGCAGGTCCCTGGGGGCATTCTGGCCCATGTTGGGGTGGGGGCAGTTCTCAGGCTGACCCCTCCCTTTGCCCACAGAGCCAGGACGCTGGCACCTACACCTGCACTGCCGAGAATGCCGTGGGCCGTGCCCGCCGCCGCGTGCACCTCGCCATCTTGGCACCGCCTGTCTTCACCACCCTGCCTGGGGACCACAGCCTGAACCTTGGGGACAGGCTGTGGCTTCGCTGTGTGGCCCGGGGCAGCCCTACACCCCGAATAGGCTGGACTGTCAACAACCAGCCAGTCACAGGTCTGGGCCTGCTGGGGGCGGATGGGACAGGGACCCAGGACCCTGGGAGGTTGAAGAGGATGGGCGGGGGGGTGACCCAACCTGGTGAAGAGGAAGAGGGTACCAGTCAGCCTGTGGGTTCTGGGTCTCCAGACTTGGCCCTGCGTTGGGGCACAGGGCAAACACACATGTGGCCCTATGTGACCAGTCACATGTCAGACCCAGCAAGAAGCCACCTGTGAAAAAGACTCAACCCTGGAGACCTCAGGGCCAGGAGAGGGGCCTGTGCTCCAGCCCAGCGCTGCTGCTCCCACTGTGGGCCCCTCAACAAACTCCATTCATGGGGGGCTCTTTCCTCTCACCTGGGTCCCCAGTGATGTTTAGGGAGGTCCAAGGCCTGCGCAGGCCCTGTGGTGTATATAGTAGGTACTCAATAAATGTCTGCCGAATGGATGAATTGCTAAGTCTCCTCCACTGCAAAGTGATATTTTCATACCCTCCTATACCCAAGTCCAGGTGCTGGGAAACGTGTGAGGCTCACCTTTGCACACCTGTGCAGAAGGCTTTGCCTCAACCTCACTGCTTCCTGGGCGGAGAGATCAGGAGAGAGATTCAGCCTCTCTGAGCCCAGCTCTTTGTCTTGAAATAGAGATAACAGGCGTCCTGAGGGCGGAATGATTTAATGCAGGAGGCTCGCTTGGCAGGGCCTCGCCCAGAGTAAATGCCGAATCCGTGTAGCACTTGTCCTTATTCCTGGTGTAGGGGCAGTGTCTAAGGATTACAGGGAAAACAAAGGCTGTTAATAGCATCCATCTAGGGACTTCCCTGGAGGTCCAGTGGTTAAGACTCTGCGCTTCCACTGCAGGGGGCACGGGTTCGATTCCTGGTCAGGGAAATAAGATCCCACGTGCGGTGTGGTACAGCCCCCCCAAAAAAATTAATTAAAAAAATAGCATCCATCTATATGTAACTCATGACAATATCTCTATAAGTGGCACATGTTAATAGGCCCCTGAAGACCTACCCTTGGCCACTCATCATACTCGCGGTGTGGACTTGAAAATGAGAAAAGGCAGGTCTTCAACCTCATCTTCATCATCCGATCCTGTGCCTGCCACGATCGGATCCCACTTGCTTAGGCTTCCAGCAGGGAGGGGACACTTTGTGCCTTTATGAAGCACCTGCTGGATACCGAGGCCTGAGTTAAGTGTTCAGGGCAGGAGGTCCCTGGCACCCTGAACTCAGAGCCCCCTGGGGCGTCTCTTTCTCTGCCACAGAGGGGGTGTCCGAGCAGGACGGGGGCAGCACACTGCAGCGGATGGCAGTCACCAGAGAGGACAGCGGGACCTACATCTGCTGGGCCAAGAACAGAGTGGGCCGAGTGCAGGCGGTCAGCTTCGTCCACGTGAAGGGTAGGGAGTGACCACGTGGTCTTTCTCCAGACCTCTGCTGACCCAACCTAGTGGTTTTTCTAAGAAACTGGCCTCCTGATCTCTGAACTAGTACCTCTCCACCCTGGCTGGGCATTAGGATCTCCTGGGGGACTTTATAAAATACCGAGGCCCAGGTTCTACCCCCGACTCAGTAAAGGTGAGGCCTCGACATCAGTATTTTTTACCCTCCCCAGATGACCGGCTGTAGGCAGAACTGAGATCTGACTCATCAGCCTGAAGCATTACCCTCAGCTGAATGGTGTCAATGTGGGAGGGGGATGGGGGCCAAGGTACCCTGGCAAATGATGCGTGAATCTCACCAGCCTGCCGGTTGCTCCCCACAGCCCTGCACAGTAACCCTCATGGCACTGTGACTTGTATGTCCAACTTCAAGATGGGAGGGTGGGGCTCGATGGAGGGGAATGAGCTGCCCAAGGCACCAGGATTCAACTGTACTGTTGGTAGATTCAACCTCAGGGAACTGGCAAGGATGAAAACCAGCACAGGGCATCCAAGAGTGGTTTAAGAGTTGCATGAAATGAGAATCAGGGACGTCTTAGTGTTGCTATGTCCAACAGAGGTGTCCTAATGATTGTGTAGTCCTTGTTTTCCAAAGTACCCTGCCGCTGGGCTAATCCATCTCTGAGCGTGAGTGTATGACACTTATACACTTTCTCCCCTCCTGTGCCTGTCTCAGGCATCACTAATCAATCATAGCACTATTCCCACTCAACTTCAAATCCTTCTCAGCACAGTGTTCCTGGCAGCCACTGCCAGTCTAGTTCACTTGACCTGAGACACGGAAGCTGTATGCCATCCCAGATGTATTGACTCTACACAGCCGCGCTGAGCCAGCAGGAGCCTCCATAGGTTCCTGGGGTCTGTCTGGCAGGCTTTTGGGGATGGATTTATGGGAATTTTAGCCTGAAGGAAACCTCCTTTCTCACTCCTTGCCCACTGTCACCTTGTGCAGAGGCTCCTGTCCTACAAGGGGAGGCTTTTTCCTACCTGGTGGAACCCGTTGGGGGCAGCGTCCGGCTGGACTGTGTGGTCTGTGGAGACCCAGCACCCAGCATCCACTGGATCAAAGATGGCCTTCTGCTGCAGGGCAGCCGGTTCCGGCACTGGCTGCAGAATGGCTCGTTGACCATCCGTAGGACCGAGGCAAGGCGGGGCCTGGGCTGGGGCCACCTGGGGCAACCCTCCACTTTGTCTGATTATCCAAGACGGTTCTTTAGGTTGGCACCACACTCTACAGTCTACAAAATACTTTCCTGCCTGTACCCAGAGATTCTCGCCTGACTAGCTAGGGTGACCTCCAGCCAGTGGCTTAACTTCTCTGTGCCTCAATTACCTCATCCATTCAATGGGGCTAATAATTGTTCTACCTCATAGATTTATAGCGAGGAATCAGTGAGATGACCCACACCAGGTAGTTAAGAGTGACTGGTCCCTCAGTAATGCCGATGTATGTTACTAATAACAACCCCATGGAGCAGAGTAAGCGGATAAGAGTGCCTCATTTTACAGATGAAGACACTGAGGGTCAGAGAGGCCCACAGCCAGTAAACACCCGAGGCAGGACCCCAGCCCAGGTCTCCTGATTCCTACTCCACGCCATTTCCAAAGCCTTGAGCTCGGGGGCAGACCCTGCTTACCTTCCCTTCTGTGTCCCAAGTCCCAGTGGTCCTGCAGAATTCCACAGTTCGATGATGTCAAGGACTCATCTTAGGGGTCCTTGATCTTGCCCATCTGGGAGCCTGTCTCAGACTGGTAAAGGCAGCAGCAGCAGCAGCAGCAGTAAGGGTTGCCACGACCTGAGTATTTGCTGTGGACCAGGCACCGTGCCTCGCATTTAGGGAGCATGATTTCATTTGATGCTTACAACAATCTTATTGGTTATTATCCCCATTTTAGAGATGGGGAAACTGAGGCTCCAGAGACATGGTGAACAGTGGAGCCCGGATTCGGTCCCATCTTGGACTGATGCCCAAATCTATACTCTTAATTGCATGCCGTGCTGCCCACTGACAGTCCCTTGGGAGTGGCCTCCGGGATGTTATCTTCTGGGCGTGGACAGTGGCCTCAGGCTGCCCCAGCTCCATCTCATGGTGGTGCTGCCACTCGGAAGCGAATCTGAGCCAGCATTCTTCCTGAGTTGCATCACTGCCATGGTCGTGGATATCCTGGGAAGAAACTTCCCTATCACCAAGGCCAGGAAGTGGTGCAAACCCTCCCCCTCTGGAAGACTCGCAGTGCGCACTCGCACAATAAAAGCCCCCGGGAGCCTGCAGTGCTGAAACCTGTTCTTGTCTAACTCAGTGTTTCCCAAACTTCCTCAAACACAAAACCCGTTTTTTAAGGAATTCCTAATAATGTGCCGTGGAGTCAGAATACTTTAACGTGCACAATTTGGAAGAGGTGGATCTAAATCATGCTTCTGCAACATATAGCTCCCCTTAGAGCAATGAGTTGTCACCACCCCAAGTTCCAGGGGTGAAGGGGGCTGGATTCTCTTTGGATTCTCTTGACAAGCAGCCATGGAAGCCCCTCTGGTGGAATCTGCGGGCCCCTGGCTGGTTGATGCTCTAAGCTCCTCCTGGTTAGATGGGTCTTGCTCCAGGTGCCCCTGTCTGTGCCCAGCTGTCCCCAGATGCTCCCCGCCCCCTCGTTCTCCTCTCCTGAACGCCACGCCCCCGATCCCGTGCCCACCCACAGAAGGACGACGCGGGACAATACCAGTGCCTGGCGGAGAATGAGCTGGGCGCGGTGGAGAAAGTGGTGGTCCTCGTGCTGCAGAGTGAGTCTCAGCCCCACCTTCCCTGGGCCCTGGGTGGGGACCAGGTGAGGTGGGCACCCAGTGAGGTGGGCACCCAGGGGGCAGCTGTGCTGAGGCTGTGGGTGCCGCCGCCTGGGCTGTCTGATGGGAAAGGAGGGCCATTCTGAATATTTATTCAGAATACACAGTTGAAGTCCCATGAACTGTCTCCCCAGTGTGGAATGGGAATTAGGGGCTGGTGAGTACTGGGGACCCAACAGCCAGGCCTGGGGGACCTGTTTATTCAGAACTCAAAACTGTCATTGAGATCATAGTGACAGCTCCTGTGTTTGCCAAGCAGGTTATAGCTAACAAAGCACTATGTGAGCCTCAAAGTAACCCTGTGAAATAGTCTAAATAGGGATTTAAAAAAAAATTTTATTGGAGTATCATTGATTTACAATGTTGTTAGTTTCTGCTGTACAGCAAAGTGAATCAGTTATATATATATATATCCACTCTTTTTTAGATTCTTTGCCCATATAGGTCATTACAGAGTATTGAGTTCCCTGTGCTATACAGTAGGTCCTTATTAGTTATCTATTTTATATATAGTAGTGTGTATATGTCAGTCCCAGTCTCCCAATTTATCCCTCCCCCGCCAGAATGAAATAATGCCATTTGCAGCAACATGGATGAACCTAGAGATTGTCATACTGAGTGCAGTAAGTTAGACAGAGAAAGACAAATATCATATGATATCGCTTATATGTGGTATCTAAAAAAAAATGATACAAATGAACTTATTTACAACACAGGAATAAATAAGGATTTTTAATGAAACTTTTCATTGAAGATTAACACACAAGGAGGAGGGCACATGTCACAAGAGTACAGCTCAATGAATTTTCATAACATGAACCCACCCAGGTAACCTGCACCCAGATCCAAAAATAGAGCAGTAACAGTTCCCAGACCCGCCCCCCCCATCATGCCCCCTTCCAGTCTCTACCCCCTCTCGAGGGAATCACCGTCCAGAATTTTGCCTTTTCAAAAAATAGCTTTATTGAGACATAATGTACATACCATAAAATTCACGGATTTGTATTATTCACCCTTAAAAAAGAAGGAAACTCTGTCACATGCTACAACATGGATGAACCTTGAGGACGTTATGTTAAGTGAAATTAGCCAGTCACAAAAAGACAAATACTGTATAATTCTAATTGTATGAGGTCCCTAGAGTGGTCGAATTCTCAGAGACGGGCAGCAGAATGCTGGTTGCCAGGGGCTGGGGGAAGGGGAATGGGAATTAGTGTTTAATGGATATAGTTTCAGTTTGGCAAGATGAAAAAGTTCTGGAGATGGATGGGGGTGATGGTTGCACAACAATGTGAATACATTTAACACTGCTGAACTGTACGCTTAAAAACGAGTAAGATGGTAAATTTTATGTTATATGTTTTTTTACCACAATTTTTAAGTGAAAAAATCCACCCATTATAAGTATACAGTTTGGTGATTCTTAGTAAATGTATAGCATTGTACAACCCATTTTTAGAATATTTCCAAGTTCCCTCTGCCCATTCGTAGTCAATCTCCATTCCCACCTCCAGCCCCAGGCAACTACTGATCTGCCCTCTGTCCCTATAGATGTACCTTTTCTGGTAATTTCACATACATGGAATCATATGCAGTTTTTCGTTCCGACTTCTCTCACTTATCGATGTTTTGGGGGTTCATCCATGTTATAGCATATGTCAGTACGTCATTCCCTTTTATTGCTCGATAGTATTCCATTGTCTGGATTGACCACATTATGTTTATCCATTCCCCAGTTACTAGACATTTAGATTGTTTCTAGTTTTTGGCTCTTATGAATAATGCTGCTGTGAACATCTGTGTATACGTCTTTGTGTGGATATATGTTTTTTCTCTTGAGATTCCTGGGAGTCTAATTGCTGGGTGACCTGATCACTGTATAGGTCACTTTTTAAGAAATCACCAAACTAGCTGTACTGTTTTACTTTCCTTCCGGTAGTGTATGAGATTTTGGTTTCTCCACATCCTTGCCAACACTTGGTAATGTCAGTCTTTTAAATTTTAGCCATCCTTGTGGTTACAAAGTAGTATCTCACTGTGGTTTTAATTTGCATTTCCCTAATAACTAATGATATTGAGCATCTTTTCATGCATTTATTACTCTTTCGTATGACTTCTTTGGCTAAGTGCCTGTTTAGGTCTTTTGCTCATTTTTAAATTGGATTGTCTTATTAATGAGTTCTAAGAGTCGTTTACATAGTCTGGATACAAGTCCTTTATCAGGTAGATGATTTGCAAATATTTTCTCCCAGTCTGTGGCCTGTATTTGCATTTCCTGTATTTTGCCTTTGAAGAGCAAAAGTGTTAAAATTTGGTGAAGTCCAATAGTATTTTATGGATTGTGTTATATTTTAAAAATCTTTGCTTAACCTAAGGTCACATTGTCTTCTATAATTTTTACAGTTTTTGTTCTTATATTTAGGCCAAATCCATTTGAGTTAAGGTTTGTATGAGATAAAGATCTAAATTCCTCTTTTTTTTTTTAGCATATGGATATCCAGTTCTATACCATTTATTTAGATCTTTTCCATTTCTCTCAGTGATATTTTGCAGTTTTCAGGGTACAAGTCTTGTACTTTTGTTAAATTGATTACTAAGTATTGCATGATTTTTGACGCTATTGTAAGCGGAATTCTTCTCTTAGTTTGATTTTTTGGATTTTTCATTGCTAGTATATATAAATACAATTGATTTTTGTTATCTCGATCTTAAATCCTGCAACCTTGCTAAATTAGTATTTAGTTCTAGTAATTTTTTGGCAGATTCCTTAGGATTTTCTACATGTCCTCTATGAGTAGAGTGGTTTTACCTCTTCCTTTCCCCTCTGGATACCTTTAATTTCTCTATGTTGCCTATGGCATTGATTAGACCCTCTGACACAAGGTTGAATAGGAGTGGCCAGAGCAGGCAGCCTTGCCTTGTTGCCAGCTTTAGGAGGAGAGCATTCAGTCTTACACTGTTGAGTATGATGTCAGCTATGGGTTTTTATAGATGCCCTTTATCAGATTGAGGAAATTCCCTTTTACACCTAGTTTGTTGAGAGTTTTTATCGTGGATGGGGGTGAGGGAGGGAGGTTTCTGGTTCCAGACAAGATGGCATTAGAGGCACTTCTGCTTATTCCTCTTGCTAAGGACAGCTTAAAAACTCTAGACTTTATATAGAAAACAAACACTGAAAGACTCTGAAAGGTAGAGAAAAGAAGGATGGGCCAAGGATCTTGGGACCTATGGGATGATACGGCAGCAAAATCCCTAGTTTTTCTTTTTCCCTCATATATCCTGGGCAGGATACTTGAGAAGCTGGCAACCTGGAAATACCGATGGGCTCAGACAAAAAAAAAAAAAAAAATGAGGGCCCCCCCAAAAGTCTGCTATCTCTTGCTAATGGACCAGAAAAAGGACAGCATATCAAGCTAGAAAACTTAGGTAATAACACCCTATTCCAGCCAAACACTATGAAAAACTGCAGCCTCACCCCAAACCCCATCAACAAAGACCAAGTGGGAAGCCTACACTTCTGCCTTTTCCTTGCTGTCCCGAGGCACCCCTCTCCCCACACTGTGGGGTGGGCAGGGGTAATGGTGTCAGATGAGGCCAAGTGGGGGCAGTAACCCTCCCAGCCAGGTCTGATATCCGTGGAGGCCTAGTGTGAACTCTGAACTCCACGCCTGCCCAGCGATGGTAAAACACCCCTTCTTGTTCTGGGGTGTCAGTGGAGGCCAGCTGGGGAAGCGGGGTTTCTACCTTCACCTGGAAATAATGAGGCCGCACCTCCTTCCCGTGGCAGCGTCAGAGACAGCCTGTTAAAATGAAAGAACTAGAACTAGAGTCTTTCAACTCAGAATGTTCAGTATACACTTGACACTCATTCATCATACCAAGAACAAGGAAAATCTCAACTCAACAAGGACTTTAAAGTGGCCATGAGCAACTGTGAACATGCTTAAACCTGAAAAAGTAGAAGATCTCAGCAAGGAAATTGATATAAAGAAGAACCAAATTAGCACTAAATTTATGATAACAAAATTAAAAACTCAGTGGTTGGGTGTAATAGTACAAAGAGGACAGAGGAAAGAATTAGCAAATTTGAAGATATAACAGTAGAATTTAACTAGTCTGAAGAACAGAGAGAAAATAGACTGGGGAAAAAAATGAACAGGGCCTCAGCGATCTGTGGGACTACCCCCAAAAGATCTCACATTCGTTCATTAGAGCCTCAGAAGGAAAGGAGAAAGACAGGTGAGAAGTAGTCAAAGAAACAAGAGCTGAAATTCCCCAAAATTTCACCAGATACATAAACCTACAAATTCAAGGAGCTGAGGAAAACTCAAAACAGGATAAACTCAAAGATGTCTGCACTGAGACACATCGCTATCAAACTTCTGAAAATTAAAATAAAACTCCCATCTTCCATCAATGAAGCGGAGCATGGTTGTGGCGTAATTCAAAGTTCAGGCAATTTTGAGGGTGATCAGGAAAGACCTCTTTTTAATTTTTTTTTTTTATATTTTAAAATTTAATTTGAGATCTGAATGATGAGAAGGAGGCATCCATCCATGTGACAGTGTAGGACAAATTGCTTTAAGCAGAAAGAATAGCAAGTGCAAAGGCCCTGAGGCAGGAATAGGTCATTCTTGCTTCAGTCCTAGTGGTTGAGAGGGCAGGTTCTGGACTCAGTCCACTCGGAATTGTTATTGGTTTGCCCATCTGCTCTGTGACCTTAGGCAAATCATTTAATTTCTCTGTAGTTAAGTTTTCTTATCTTTAAAATAAGGATAATAATAGAACAGGTCTCATAAGTAGTGTGAAGTTTAAATGCAATAATGCATGTAAAGTGCTTAGAACAGTGCCTGGCACACAGTAAGTAATCAACAAATGCCACCTAGTATTACTATTGTTTTCAAACTTTTGATATTTATTGATTTGTTTTTCAAACCACTTTTTTGAGATCTAATTGACATTAAAAAAAAAAAGTTCAAGCAGCTTTCAAGTCAGCCCTGGCTCTGACTCTCCCCTGGCCCTTTTGGGTCCCCCTGCCTAGGTGCATATTTCCCACATCAGCCAGGGGTGTGTGGAGAGCAGATCCAGCGTCTCTGGGGCTCCCTTATTCCCAGGTTCTCCTTATTGTATTGCTGGCTGGTCCCTGGTTTCCTCAAGCAGGGCCACGACTGCAGGCCAGCAGAGGTGCCAGGTCCCCACTTGCTTTCTAGAGTTCTGCTCCTGTCCCTGATGACACCCCCATTTCTCAGAGTCTGCCTCCATCCTCTGCTGCAAATCAAGTCAGCCCCTGGTTTCTCCGCCAGCCCTGCCCTCATAAAACTAGTGTGATGATGGGGTGGGTTGGGGCTGGGAGATGGGAGCAGCCCCAGGCAGGAAGGCCACACCCTTACACTGTTTGTGCCCAGAGTTCTAGAAGCTTTTCAGAAGTAAACAATTCTCAATTTGTTGTTTGCTCTTAGTCGATTTCTAGAGCCCTGGAATATTTGGTTTTGACAATTTTGTCAAGTTTTGTACTTGTTTTTTGGGGGGCCAACTTGCTGACCTCTTTGCTCGGCCATAGCCAAAGTCCCGCTCTTGCTTGTTTTTGACCTTTGTTGAAGTGGAATCATGTCGCGTGTACTCTGTGTCGGGCTTCTTGCGCCTTCCCAGTGTGTGAGATTGCACACGGGATGAGTTTATTCCTTCTCGTGGCTGTGTGGTTTCCACTCTGTGATTACACCACAGTTGATTCATGCATTCGGCGTAGGTTAGTCTCCAGCTGGGGGCAAATGTCAATAGTGCTGCTGCGAAGTCCTTAGGCACGCCTTTCTGTGAACATAGGGAGATTCCAAGAGCGGAATTCCAAGAGCGGACTTGCTGAGTCATACAGGACACACCGGTTCAGCTTTAGGACATACTGGCTGTGGGAGGCTATAAAGGGCTCCCAAAGATATGACCATGTTCTAGTCTCCAGGACCTGTGAATTTTTTTAAAAATATAATTTTTATTTTATATTGGAGTATAGTTGATTTACAATGTTGTGTTAGTTTCAGGTATACAGCAAAGTGATTCAGTTATACATATATCTATTCTTTTTCAGATTCTTTTCCCATATAATGTTATCTTACTTGGAAAAAGGATCTTTTTTTTTTTTAAATAAATTTATTTTTTTTATTTTTGGCTGCGTTGGGTCTTTGTTGCGGTGTGTGGGCTTCTCATTGAGGTGGCTTCTCTTGTTAGGGAGCACAGGCTCTAGGCACGTGGACTCAGTAGTTGTGGCTCACGGGCCCAGTTGCTCCGTGGCATGTGGGATCTTCCCAGACCAGGGCTCGAACCTGTGTCCCCTGCATTGGCAGGCAAATTCTTAATCAGTGAGCCACTAGGGAAGTCCCAGAAAAAGGATCTTTGCAGATGTGATTAAGTTAAAGATCTTGAGAAAAGGAGGTTGTCTTGAATTGTCTTGGTGGGCTCTAAATGCTATCACAAGTGTTCTTTTGTTTGTTTGCTTGTTTTATTTTTTGGCTGCGCCTCGCAGCATGTGGGATCTTAGTTCCCTGACCAGTGAGTGATTGAACCCACTCTCCCTGCATTGGAAGCGTGGAGTCTTAACCACTGGACCTCCAGGGAAGTCCCACAAGTGTTCTTATAAGAGAGAAGCAGAGGGAGATTAGAGAGAGACACAGAGACACAGAGAGAGGGAGAGAGAGGAGGGAAGACCATGTTAAGTTGAGGCAGAGAATGCAGTGATTCAACCACGGAATTCAAGCCACAGAATGCTAGAAGCCACCAAAAGCCATAAGAGGCAAGGAACATCTCCTCCCGTGGAGCCTCTGGAAGGAGCACAGCACCTTGACTTTAGCCTTGAGAAACGATTGATCTTGGACTTCTGGCCTCCAGAACTGTGAGAGAAAAAATTTTTGCTGTTTTAAACCACCAAGTTTGTGGCCATTTGTTACAGCAGCCATGGGAAACTGATACACTGGCAAACGGTTTCCACAGTGGTTGGTACACTTCTGCCCACAGCGTGAGAGTTCTGCTGGCCCTGCATCCTCACCAGCGCTGGACATTTTCCATCCTTTTCATTTTAGCCATTCTGGAGGGTCCATAGTAGTAAGTGGGCAGGAAGTATCATCTTTCAGATGATAAACCTGAGGATCAGGGAGTGACTTGAGAATCACTCACCAGTAAGTGACAGAGCCCAGGTCTGCCATGTCATCTGGCATCAAGTAGAGGCAATTCTGGCAAATGTCACCCCTTCACTGGAAACAAGCTAAATGTCCTATAATAGGGACCTGGTTAAGCAAATCATAACAGATCCAAACAATGGAATACCAAGTAGACACTAAAAACAAATATTTAATGCCGTGAGAGGTAGTTATGATCTATTATAGAATTAAGGAAGAAGAAAGAGAAAGAAAGAAAGAAAGGGAGGGAGGGAGGAAGGAAGGAAGAAAGAAAGGGTAATATGGTCACATTCTCATAAGGAAACAGTGTCTAGAAGGAAATACTCAGGAATGGTAAGTGGGTGGGAGGATCATTTGCCTCTGTATTTTCTAATCTGTCTGAATGAATATGTACCACTTGAATAGAGGCACACCTCGTTTTATTGTGCTTCACTTTATTGCATTTTGCAAATATTGCATTTTTTATAGACTGAAGGTTTGTGGGAACCCTGCATCGAGCAAGTCTGTTGGCACCATTTTTCCAACAGCATTTGCTCACTTTGTGTCTCTGTGTCACATTTTGGTAATTCTCGAAATATTTCAAACCCTCCCAGCAAAAAGATTGTGACTCACTAAAGGCTCAGATGACGGTTAGCATTTTCTAGCAATCAGTTATTTTATTTTTTTTAAATGATTGATAGTTTCTTTTAAATTTATTTATTTATTAATTTATGGCTGTGTTGGGTCTTCACTTCTGTGCGAGGGCTTTCTCTAGTCGTGGCAAGCGGGGGCCACTCTTCATCGCGGTGCACGGGCCTCTTACCATCACGGCCTCTCTTGTTGCGGAGCACAGGCTCCAGACACGCAGGCTCACGGGCAGTAATTGTGGCTCACGGGCCCAGTTGCTCCGCGGCATGTGGGATCTTCCCAGACCAGGGCTTGAAGCCGCGTCCCCTGCATTGGCAGGCAGACTCTCAACCACTGCGCCACCAGGGAAGCCCAGCAATCAGTTTTTTTTTTTTTTTAATTAAGATATATAGGTTGTATTTTTAGACATAATGCTATTGCACACGTAATAGACTACAGTATAGTGTAAACACACTTTTTGTATGCTCTAGGAAACCAAAAAATTCATGTGATTCACTTTATTGTGATATTTGCTCTATTGCGTTGGTCTGGAACTGAACGCACAGTATCTCCAAGGTGTGCCTGTATGCAAAAATAATAAGATGTTTCTAAAAGCTGCCCCGGGCCTCCCACAGGTGCCCCGGTGTTCCAGGTGAAGCCCCAAGATGTGACAGTGAGATCTGGGGATGCCGTGGCCCTGCGGTGCCAGGCCTCTGGAGAGCCGGTGCCCACGGTGGAGTGGCTGCGAGCGGGCCAGCCCTTGCGGGCCAGCCGGCGGCTCAGGACCCTAAAGGACGGGAGCCTGTGGCTGGAGCGAGTGGAGGCTGGGGATGCAGGCACATATCAGTGCGTTGCTCACAACCTCCTGGGCTCTGCCACAGCCCAGGCGTTCCTGGCCGTGAGAGGTATGGGGCCTCCCTGCCCAGACCTTTGTGGACAGGGGTGGGATTCCCTGCCCAACGGGACCTCAAACAACAGAAGTGTATGATCTTGCAGTTCTGGAGGGTGAAAATCTAAGATCAAGGTGCCAGCAGGGTTGGTTGCTTCTGAGATACGTGATAGAGAATCTATTCCAGGCCTCTCCCTTAGCTTCTGGTAGTTTGCTGGAGTTCTTTGATTGTAGAAGCGTCACCCCTCTCTCTGCCTTCATGATCACGTGGCATCCTCCCTGCGCTCGTGTCTGTCTCTAAATTTCCCCTTTATATAAGGACACCAGTCATATTAGGTTAGGGCCCACCCTCATGACCTCATGCTAACATGGTTACCTCTGTACAGACCCTACATTCAAATAAGGTCACGTGCTCAGGTACCGAGGGTTAGGGCTTCAGCACATCCTTTTAGGAGGACACAATTCAACCCATAACAGCATCCTTGCTTTTTTAATGGAAACAACTAATTTGTACCTTGTATATGTTAATTGTAGAAAGGCCAGATAATTTTTTTAAAATGTGTGAAGAAAAAAGTCATGATCAGTTATCTCCCATAATTCACTTAGAAATAGCTCAGGTAATTATTTGAGGTATATATTTCTACACTTTTTCTCTGAATGTAAAGAGATACACTTTTTTCTTTTTACAAATGAGGTCAAATGTACAAGCTGTGTTTACAACCTGCCATATTTTCTTACTCTATCATGGACTGTAGCCCACGACAATAAGCCTAGCCCACACCTTCTGTAATGATTTCATACCATTCCATAGGAACATGTTTTAAACTTAATTGCTGTTGGCTTCATTAACTAAACAACAGGTTTGTGGGTTTTTTTTTTTTTCCAGTTTCCCCTCCAGAAACCATCCTGTGGTGCACATCTTTGTGCGCTGGACTGAATATTTCTATAGGATAAATTCCTTCAAGGGACGTTGCTATATAAAAGATATTCGAAGGCGTCGAGGCCCCCTAACTCTCTCCCTCCTTTCCCATAAGTCTGGGGGTGGGGCATCCTGGCCTTGTGGGGGAACAAGAGGCTGCTGAGTCACCTCATATCTGAGAAGGTTGCCAGCGGCTTGTCATTCCTGGCCTCCAATTTCCTGTCCCCTTCTAAACCTGCCAGGGTCATGCTGCTGCCTTCTTATCTGCTGTTCCCAGCTCCTCCTTACCCCCTTATTACAAGGCCAGGGGAAGGTTCATGGCCTTTTCCTGTCCCCCCCCATAAATCCCAGAGCTGCGGATATTGACGAGAGACATCCCAGATGGGCATCAAATCTCATCAAACCCCAGCTAAGGGCTGCAGGAAATGGCATTGCTTCCTGGAATCCAAAATTAACCAGCCCCCTGATCTATCCACTTAGGATCTTGGCAGTTGAGTGTTGTATGTTATTTTTTTGACAGATCATTGGCAATTTGTTGTCAATTTCCCCCGAGGGCTGGTGAGTGGAGAGTCAGGCTAGCTTCTGTCTCTTGCCATCTGTCCAAACGAGACAGCTGGCCCATTAGCCAGAGGAAGCATCCCCCTGTGCCTGTACAATCCACTTGATTAGTGCTGAAGAGCATCTGCTAGCAGACTGCCTGACGGCTGCTAGAAGTTCAGCCCACCCCAGCTGGGCCAGCGGCAGGGCAGCCGGAGCCAGGGCCACTGACGGAATGGGAGGTGTTCAGGTGGCAGCATTCATTTCCTGGCCCGGTGCCCTGCCTATCCTCCCTGGCTCCTCCAGTGTGCCAGGCCCCCCGCCCCCATCACTTGGCATTTTAGAACCCAACAGGTCTTTGGTGCATCTGTGGTCCTACCTCCTCATTTTATAGATAAGCCAACTCAAGTGTGGCTTGGGGGCCGGACTTGCCCAGGTTTTCAAGAAGGTGATGGCAGAGCCAGAATTAGAAGCTTGCACCATCCCTGTGTGGGGCTCCTCTTAAATATCTCCCTTCTCTCTCGAAGCCAGGATCCCCTGAGTGTTGAGTTCATCACCCATTAGCTGTGTGTCCTTGGGCAAGTTACTGCCCCTCTCTGAGCCTCAGTTTACGCCTTCATGAAATGGAAAACAGTACCTGCATATCCCTGAGGGCACAGAGGTGGATAGTGTCCCTCTTGTTCTCTTCCTTCCTCACAGGGGAGCCCCGGGGGAGCCGGGGCAGCATGATTGGGGTGATCAATGGGCAGAAATTTGGCATAGCTGTCCTCAACACCAGCGTGCAACAGGAGGCACGTTCTGGGGTCACCACCCTCTGCAGCAGCATCAGCCACATCCCTGCGAGTGTGGGTAAGTGGGGGCCAGAGCATCTCCTGCATCTGGGGACCCTCCGACCTGAGCTGAGTCTGAGCCAAAGTGGATCGAGGTGCAGGCCACTTCCTCTGCACCCCACAGCCCCCAACCAAACAAAATAACCACATTTAAGATCAGCCCGAGAGCGCGAAATTACCAGTATTATGTGAATGCAGGGTCAGATTGTGACTTTTGAAACCACTGATTGCTATGTGAGGTTTTTTCCCCACTGTTAAGGCAAGAGCTGCTACCGAAGTGAAGGGATCACTAGTAAGGAGTAAGGGATATGGGCGGCAGGGGACAGAAAAGGGGAAGGAAACGTGGAGAATAAAATTAGCTAGAAGGCCCAGAGAACCAAGAAATGTCCACTTTCAAACAGATTCATAAAATAGTGTGTCCTAAGCAAATGGAATGTTCTGGAGAGACATTACAGACGCTGCTGTAATGGACCCTGCCGTCTCACCCTGCCCAGGGGGTCCTGCATCCCCTCATGGGGGTCCAGAGCAGGGAGAGGGCAGTGTTGACAGGGGCTTTGCTAAAAGCAGCCCCTCCAGAGCTGCCCTTGACCACAGACTGTGTGAGCAGTGGGGGGTCAGGGGACTCTGGCTTGCGGGGGGGTCACTCCGGGCTGGCTGTCGGCAGGGAGGGAGTGAAGTGAGACGCTGCCCAGGTGTGACTGCTTCTTCCAGCTTCAGGAGCAGGAGCCATGGAGAAGCATCTGGCTCCAGGCCAGGCGTGCCTGGCTCTGTTTAGTGGAAGCAGAGGCACAGAGAGGCCGAGAAGTTTCTGCTCCCAGGGACAGGGGCCCAGCTGGCTCCTGTGAACATCAGCCCTCTTGTACCTCTTCTGAGCCAACAGTTTGGCTGAGAAGCTGGACCATCCCTGGCCCCAAGCAAACAGCGTTCCCCCTTCCCCAGTCCCAGACCCCACCTGCCCTGAGAGGAGGGCCGGGCATCGTGGGAAGGTCTGAGAATCCGTGTCCAGGGCACCTTTGGGCTCTTTTTTCCAAGTCAGTGGTTTAGAACGATCCTCCCTCTCCCAGGCTCTTCTGGAAGGTGTCTGCAAGTTAGGAGACAGTTGATTTTCTACTTGGTCCGGCATGCGTGTAGTGACGGTCGATGCAGTCCCATGCTGTGTGGTGACCCAGTAGCCCTCAATTTTTATTGAATTCAGTTGAATATTAAAGGCACTTCTTTGTATAAATATATTTTGCTCATTTTCACAGCTACTCCGCGAAGTAGTTTTCACCACTTCCCACCTTCTGATCTGATTACCGGCCCAGGCAGTCACGGGCTAGGCCTGGGTAGGGAGGGAAGGGGCTGAGCTCTCCTGCGGGCAGTAGGGAGCTGCAGAGGGATCTCGAGCAGGAGAGCGGCTGCCCTCGGGGTCTGGCTCTAGCCTAGCCTCTGTGTCCACCCCGTCCAGGGCCTCTGATGCGGGTGCTTGTGGTCACCATCGCCCCCATCTACTGGGCTCTGGCCAGAGAGAGTGGCGACGCCCTGAACGGCCACTCCCTGACGGGCGGCCGCTTCCAGCAGGAGTCGCATGTGGAGTTTGCCACAGGTGAGCGGGGGTCTCCCCAAGGTGGGCCAGGTGGGGCTGAGGTCTGAGCCCAGGGCCTCTCCCCCGAGGTGACTCCAGGCTGGGTGGGGATGGATTGCAGGGGAGCTGCTCACGATGACCCAGCTGGCCCGGGGGCTGGATCCCGATGGCCTCCTGCTCCTCGACGTGGTGGTCAATGGCATCGTCCCCGAGAGCCTGGCGGACGCAGATCTGCAAGTGCAGGTGGGGGGAGAGCCCTGGGGTGTGCAGATGGGGAGCACGAGAGAGAGTGGCATGTCTTGCCCCAACCCTCCCCGGGCAGCCGGGCCCACTTTCCTTCCTGACTCCCCAGCGGGGACTGGGGCGTGGCCTGGCTGGGCTGCGGGGAGGACGAACCCCGCGGCAGGAGGAGGCTGTGGCCCAGCTTCGCAGACAGCTCGAGGGTGCCCAGCTGGTTGGAAGAAGAGCCGAAAGGCCCACCAGGCCCACACCCCAGCATCCGCACTGGGGGCTGAGGGCCCCTCGGCCCTTGCAAGTTGATATCGTGATGTCCTCCTCCCCACCCGCCTCTTCCAGGACTTCCAGGAGCAGTACGTGCAGACGGGGCCCGGCCGGCTCTTTGTGGGCTCCACGCAGAACTTCCGGCAGAAGAGCCTCCGCTCGTTCCTGCGCTGCAACCATAGCATCCGGTACGACGTGGCCCGGGGCCCCCAGCCCCAGCTGGTGCAGCACCTGCGGGCCTCCGCTATCAGCTCGGCCTTCGACCCCGAGGCCAAGGCCCTGCGCTTCCAGCTCTCCACGGCCCTGCAAGCTGGTGAGGCCCCCGTCCCGTCTCCACCCCCCACTGCCCCAGCCAGACCCTGCCAGGGCCCCCAGATGGGCCTGGGCTCTCCATCCCCGGGCGCCTTGGGCACTGGGGCCCTTGTGTCCTCAGGGTCTGTCCCCTTTGCCTAGCAGAAGAGAATGAAGTCGGCTGCCCAGAGGGCTTTGAGCTGGACGCCCAGGGAGAGTTTTGCTTGGGTGAGCACGCCTCCCCACCCCAGCAGGGACGAGGGAGGCCTCCGCCTGGGAGGGACTGAGGGCTGGAGGGCCTGTGAGCACAGACCACCGGACCTCTGCCCACCCCGCAGACAGGGACGAGTGCTCGGGCAGTCCCAGCCCCTGCGCCCACTCCTGCCGCAATGTGCCCGGCCGCTTCTCCTGCTCCTGCCCAGCTGGCTTCACCCTGGCCAGGGACGAAAGGACCTGCAGAGGTGAGTGGGCCCCAGGTGGAGAGGCTCGTCTTGGACCTGGCCCAGGTGTGCTCAGGGAGATCCCGGGGCTGGGACCCCGGCCAGGGGGCATATCCCTCAGGGGATGTGAGCCCTGTTCCCACTGAGAACTTCCTGTTTTGAGGGCCACAGAGGGGAGAGGCTCAAGTACTGGGGGGCGATGGGGCTCTCTAAAGACATGCGTGTGGCCACCGCGTGCTCACGGCACGCACACCCGCTGAGCCTGGACGTGGCCTCAGAAGCTTTCCGGGCCCTCGGCGGGCATCTCCAGTCCACCGGGCTTGGAAGTGAGCTGATACCCATCTGGCCCTCTTGCCCTGCTTGCCCCCGTAACGAGGTTGCTGGACGATAAATCTGACCCTGAGCCGCTGTCTGGACTCTGATCCCGCACCTGTGTCCCTCCATCCCACCAGTGGGGCCTGGCGTGGCCAAGTCTCTTTGGGGCACCCAAAGGGCATTGTCTGCAGCCTCACTTCAGATGCTACTGGCCAGGCCCGCCGGGTCCCTCAGAGGAGGCTCTGTGTTTCTGGGGGTGCCGAGATGATGGACAGAGCTAGCAGGAGGGGTGGGGACCTTCCTGCCAGGGGCTTCTGGGCCTAAGGACAAAGCCTGTGTGGGTAGGCTGGGCCTGGGGACAAGTGTTCACGCAGCCCCTGCCCCCGTCCCCCCCACAGATGTGGACGAGTGTGCGTGGGAGGCCGATCCTTGCCGAGAGGGGCAGCGCTGCGTCAACCTGCTGGGGTCCTACCGCTGCCTCCCTAACTGCGGGCCTGGCTTCCGGGTGGCCACTGATGGAGCCGGTTGTGAAGGTGACGGGGGCATGGTGCTGGGCTGTCCCGACTCCCGGGAACCCAGTGGTTGCCAGGGTTCAGCAGAGGGCATGCTGTGTGTCACTGGGACGCTGGGCCTTCAGGGAAACCGGAACTCTCTTGGCAGAAGGAGTCGAGTGAGGCCGGGGAGAAAGCCTGAGCTGGGCTCAGGAGGTCTGAGTCCTGACCCAGCCTGGCTGCTGGTGACTTGAGTCCCTTTGGCAAGTGTCTTTTCCTTTCTGGGTGTCAGGTTTCTCATCTGTCTGATGAAGGGGGACCAGGTCAGGGATGGCAAACATATGCTACATCTACTGCCACTTCCCCTCTTTCCCCTCGTGGATCATGGTCCAGCCCACAGGCAGCCTCTGAATCCTTCTCAACACACCTTCTCCAGCTACAGTGGCTACTATGAATCAGTTGCAGTGGGCCTTTGAGACAAAACCTAGGTGCCACGCCTGGATGGGTGACCTCTAGGGTCCTTCCTGTTCTAGAATTCTAGGCTTTCATGACTGGGGGTCCTCCTGGTTTCCCCAAGAGAGGCCGTCAGTGGAGGGGGAGAGCGTGGTGAACTTGGACTCAGAAGAGGCAGTCATCCCATTTCATCCCATTTCTAGGGCTCCTGCCTGCCTTCCTCCCGCCATCCCTTCCTTCCTTCTCACCAGTTTTTGAGCTCGGCCCATATACCAGGGTCCTAAGCCCTTCATGTGCATGATCCAGTTTTCTCCCCATGATCCCATGAAGGAGTCCTATCGTGACCCCTTTTTACAGATGAGGAAACTGAGGCTCAGCGAGGGAGAGTTACTGGCTCAAGGATCAAGAGACACGGCAGAGCTGAGTCCAAACCCAGGACTCTGCCTCCAAAGCCCACCTTTTAAGCCCCTTCCTTCTTTTGAACCCAGAACCTTCTTACCCTCCAAAGCTGGTATAATTAGGAAGGGTGGTTGCAAACGCTGGCATTCCTCCTGGTGGCACTGAAGTTGGAGATGGGGACGGGGATGAGGCCCAGATGCGGAGACGCATGGTATGTCCTAGGGGGAGGGACTGTGGGCTCAGCGCCCCCCCGCCCTTGCCCCTGCCTTTCCAGATGTGGACGAGTGTCTGGAGCGGACGGACGAGTGTCACTACAACCAGATCTGTGAGAACACCCCAGGCGGGCACCGCTGCGGCTGCCCCAGGGGGTACCGGGCCCAGGGCCCCGGCCTGCCCTGCCTAGGTATGGGGAGAGCCACCCCCTCCCTGGGACCCGGGTCAGCGCCCACAGCTCACGGGCGGGGATCGGTTATGACAGGGGTGACACTGAGTTCTGTGAATAGCACAGCAGCCGACGCCGATTGCGTGCCCACCATGTGCCTGATCCGTGCTTTGCCTGCTGTTTCCCACCGAAACCTCACCCCCTGCCCGGCAAGGTCGCCTTCCCTGGGAGCCCAGGAGGAGGAGGCGGGTGGAGAGAAGTGGGTGGGTCTCAGAGAGGCTTTGCAGGTGGAATGGACCTCACCAGGAGGCTGAAGGGAGGGGTGCTGAGGGACATTGGGGTCCGGAGCTCAGAGCTGGGGGAGGGTGGGGCCTCTCTGAGCAGTAGAGGCTGGAGCGGGAGAGGAGGTTGGGGGTGGTCCAGGAGTGGGAGGGCTTGGAGGCAGGCCTGTGTGCAGCGAGTGAGGCAGGTAGATTCTGGGGAGGGCCGGAGAGCAACAGAGGCGGCTGGAGCCCCGTGGAGCGGCTGCAGCACGCCCTGAGCCACCTCGGCACCTGCCCGGGCCTGCTCCTCTCCAGATATCGACGAGTGCCAGCAGCTGCCCCGGAGCTGTGCCTACCAGTGCCACAACCTCCAGGGCAGCTACCGCTGCCTGTGCCCGCCAGGCCAGACCCTCCTCCGAGACGGCAAGACTTGCACCCCGCTGGAGCGCAGTGGACCAAACGTGACCACCGTCAGCCACCGGGACCGCTTGGTGGCCTGGCTGCGTCCCCGCGCCCCCATCCCCAGTGGGTCCTACCGCGCCTGGGTCTCCCTCCGACCGGGCCCCAGAGCCCTGAGCGTGGGCCGGGCCTGGTGCCCGCCTGGCTTCATCCGGCAGAACGGTGTCTGCACGGGTAAGACCGAGCCCCAGGCGTGCCCACCGTGGACACACCCCGCTATGTTGTCTTAGGCTCCTGGGCTGGGCGTGTGGGCACCGCGCTCGTGTTCAGAAACCCAGGGTTCACAGGGAGATCAGCTCTGTGCTTTGTGACCACCTAGAGGGGTGGGATAGGGAGGGTGGGAGGGAGGGAGATGCAAGAGGGAAGAGATATGGGAACATATGTATATGTATAACTGATTCACTTTATTATAAAGCAGAAACTAACACACCATTGTAAAGCAATTATACTCCAATAAAGATGTTAAAAAAAAAAAAAAAAAAGAAACCCCGGGTTCACAGGCAAGCGGGGTAGGCGGCGCAGGCGGACGGAAGCCTCCTCGCTACAAGGTTTCTTGGAGTCCTGGCTGGGCTCACTGGCAAAGGGCTTCCAAAGTGGGTGGAGTCCTTTCCAAACCATTTGACTTCAGGACGCTTTCCCCAGAGGGAGGGCGGATGTTCCCAGGAACCCACTTTGAGAACATTCCTCTTGGTGTGCAGAGGTGAAGCAGTCAGGGAGGGAAGAAGTATGTTCCAGGTTGACGTGAGAACGTGAACAGGGACTGGGGGTGCTACAGGGGCAGGGGGTGTCGAGGAGAGCCCCTGGGCCCTGCGGGGACTGGCGCCGGGCTGCAGAGAGGCGAAGGGGGAGGGCAGCCTGGAGGGCAGGTGTGCTTCAGCGTTGCCGCCTGGCAGCGGGGTCTGTCCTGGGAGCCCTGTCTCCACCCTCCATGCCTTGCTGCGCATCAAGCCCAAGGACTCTCCTGACCTCGCAATCCAGGGTTGGGTGGGGCAGGGCAGGGAGAAGGCCCGGGTGCCTAAGGCAGGGACTTCCCTGGCTTGTCCTGAGCCCTGCGGTTAGTCGTGTGGCCACCTGGGCACCTGTGACTCAGTGTTTCTCTGCCCCCATCCCCCCACCCCACCCCCATGCCCCGGGCCAGACCTGGACGAGTGCCGGGTGAGGAACCTGTGCCAGCACGCCTGCCGAAACACCGAGGGCAGCTACCAGTGCCTCTGCCCCGCTGGCTACCGCCTCCTCCCCAGCGGGAAGAACTGCCAGGGTGAGCAGGAAGGGGCTTCTCTCACCCAGTCTGCTCTCTCCAGCCCCTTCCCAACCATCTCATGTGAGGGAGGGGCAGGGAGGGGGTAAGTGCCGCCCCCAGGTGGCCAGAGCCAGGCCGGGACCCATACTCCAAGCAGGAGCTAAGAAACTGCATGCGCAGGCTCTGAAAACAGCCCTGGGGGTCGACTGCTGCTCTGCTGTGTGTCACTGGGCAACTCACTTCACCTCTCTGTGCCTCAGTCTCCTGGTGAGATGGGGCTAACAGAGCCCTCCCCTAAATGTTGGGAAGAGACGTGTGGAGGGCGGGCACAGAGCCAGTGCTCGCAGCAAGGCGGCTGCTACTGGGAGTAGCAGGGAAGTCCTCCAATGCCCAGGCCAGTGCATTTTCCCTAACTAAGGTGCTCTGGGGTCCGGCCAGTCATGCTGCTTCTTCCCTGTAAAGCAGGAATCACGTCTGCCTTGCCAGTCTCCATCCCTCCCTCTCTGTCACGGGGGTCAGTGAATGTCCTCTGAGGGGGGGGGGCTCCTACGGGGGGCAGAGAAGGATCATGGGCAGTGGCTCCTCTGGGTCCAAAGGCAGCCCTCATCTCCCCCAGTCTCTGCACCCCAGCTCTAGGCTCAGGAGGTCCCCAGAGTGCCCTCCTGGGGAATGGGGAGGTGCTAGGAGACTGCCACCTGGGCTGTCATGGGTCAGGCTGGCTGGGGACCAGGGAAGGGGCCGTGCACCTCGCTGCCCTCTGAAGGCATTTCTCTCCCACTTAACCCTCCCCCCACGCCTTCCCTGGCTCCTCCTTGGGCCCCTCCCCCCTTTGCTCCATCTTTTCACCCCCCATCTCTTCACCTACCTCCCTGCCCAGACATCAACGAGTGTGAGGAGGACAGCATCGAGTGCGGGCCCAGCCAGATGTGCTTCAACACCCGCGGGAGCTACCAGTGTGTGAACACGCCGTGTCCTGCCACCTTCCGGCAGGGCTCCAGCCCTGGGTAAGGGCTGAGTTGGCTGGTGGGTGAATGGGGAGGATTCCCTGCCAGGATCTGGGCAGCCGACACTCTGGCTCCTGTATAGCCAGAAGGAGGAAGGAGGGCCTCCTGGAAGACCCTGTCTCAGGCAGAGGCCCTCTTAGGGTCAGTGGGTCAACCCTGCCAGGACTCCTGGGCGGGGCCCCTGAGCTCACGGGGCAGTGTGCCCTCAAGCACTTTCCTGTAGCCACTTGGGGTGTGAGCTCACCTGGACAGTATCATTTCCTGCACAGTGATGCTTGGGCCATGCATGGAGCACAGGGGGCTGGGAGACGCCAGAGTCGGGAGAGAACTGGAGGGAGGGGTGCTGGGAGATGGACACACAGGGACACATGGGAACACATGAATACATTCAGGAAACTGGACACAAGAACACACGTGCAGGCGCATAAACCCCACCCAGAATCCCACACAAAACCCCAGGGCTCAGACACGCGCAGCTACGCAAACACAAAATGCATTTCTCTCACTGTGGCTGCAGACACCCCTAAACACGCACAGCCATGGGGACCTCGGCTGGCACCAGCTGCAGCTGTTAGGGAAAGGATCCTGGGGTGGCGACTTGCCCTGGACGCTACTAACCAGGAAGCCTAGGCTGAGGTGGGGGCTGAGAGGGAGTGGGCGCCCTTGGCAAGGCTGAGCACGAGTCTTTGAGCGCAACCCCACCCCCCCAAATCCAGAGCCCGTGACTCAGCTCTGGGGCTCCGGGGGACCTGGAGGGCTGTAAATTTTATCACCTATGGGGGACCTGCTCGGATGGGAAAGGGCACGTCTCTGGCTTCCTGGGGCCTCAGTTTGCCGCTCTCTAAAATGGGCTAACAGTGGCGCTTGTTGAGAGGCACGGGGCGCGTGGGGTCGGGGGTCGGCGCATGGCTGAACTGCGGGGGTCGGGGGTGAGATCCGGTTTATGCGACCGGGCACGCTCAGATGGCAACCCAGAGTCCGTCGGTCTGTCCCGCCCGCAGGACGTGCTTCCGGCGCTGCTCGCAGGACTGCAGCGCGGGCGGCCCCTCCACGCTGCAGTACAAGCTGCTGCCGCTGCCCCTGGGTGTGCGCGCCCTCCAAGACGTGGCCCGCCTGGCCGCCCTCTCCGAGGCCGGCGTCCCCGCCAACCGCACGGAGCTCAGCGTGCTCGATCCCGACCCGCGCAGCCCCTTCGCCCTGCGCCCGCTGCGCGCCGGCCGCGGCGCGGTCTACACCCGCCGCGCGCTCACCCGCGCGGGCCTCTACCGGCTCACCGTGCACGCCGTGGCGCCGCGCCACCAAAGCGTCTTCGTCCTGCTCATCGCCGTGTCCCCCTACCCCTACTGAGGGCCGCGGTCATGGGCAGCGGCTTTGGGGCCAGCGACCTCCGGGGATGGGGTGTGGAGAGGCCTGGGCCGCACCGCCCAGGTGGCCCTTGCCCACGCCACCTGCTGTGGCAAGCGACGTCATCTTCTCCCGTCCCCGTGCGTCAGCGAGACCTGCAGCAAACACGACCCTGCGCGCAGCCTTGACCCCGGGACAGCGAGAACCCGAGCTCCCCCTAGTCCCCCACCCCCCCGTGGGGGTGGAGCCCGGCAGGCAGGTGACAAAGGCTGCCCTTAGGTGGCAAAGGGCAAAGGGTTGGGGTGAAGCCTGACCAGCTTCTCCAGGCTTGCCCCAAGCCCCAGGGGAACCTGGGCCGGGACACAGGGCACCAAGACACCCGAGGGGAGGGGCAGACCCTACCCTGTGGGGACGGCAGCAACTGTCACCCGCCCATACCTGGCACTGTCATCCTGAACCCAGTGTGTGTATATACACTATAAAAATGTTTGTTTTTACCAATTCGATTTCTTCATCCAGTTATTTTGCTTTGGTAAGGAGGGGCTTTGGCTGGGAGGGAGACCACCACCCTTCTGGTCCAGGAGCACCAGAGGAGGAGTCCAGGAGCCTCTGCGCTTTATTCGTAGGGTGGCTCTGGCACCTTTCTGGGCTCAGTTTACTCATCCAAAAATATGAAAATACGACAGTGTCCCCACCCCCAGGGCTGTGAGGGGAATTAAATGAGAAGGAAATTGATCACACAGATAGCAGCTATCCATGGTAGCAAAAAGTAATGCTTAATTAAGAATAATTCCTAATTATATTTAATGAATTAATTAAAGTTAATCATTCCGTCATCCACCAAAGATTCATTAGGTCCTGCTTATGTGCCAGGCAGTGAAGGTAAAAATCCCTGTGCTTGTGAGCTTACGTTCTTCGGGGCGAAGGGTTTATAAACAGCAAGGAAATGAAGAGTGAGATGTGTACTTGTCCGTTAGTGAGGGTGCTGGGGAGAAAACCTAAGTTGGGAAGTGCGGGTTAGGGGGCAGTTTTTAATAGGCCGTCAGCGTGGGCCTCGCTGAGAAGGCGGCATCGGAGCAGAGACCTGAGGAAGGTGAGGGAGACAGCTGTGCAGACATCTGTGGGAAGGGTGTTCTGGCAGAGGGAACAGCAAATACCAGGGCCCTCTGGCAGGAGGATGCTAGGGTTTGAAGGTCTGGCAAGGAGGTTGTGGGGGGGTAGCTGGAGCTGGGGGTCAGTGGGGGGAAGGAAGAGGGAGGTGTGATTAGAAAGGTAAGCGGGTTGGGGCAGATCCTGGGAGCCTCTGGGCCTCTGTAGGGCTCTTGGCTTTGACAGGGTGAGCCGGGGATGGACATGATTAGAATGTCTATGTATGTATGGACGTGTCTGCAGTGTGCTAGGATAGGACTCCTGAGAAGCCCAGCGCGGCTGCTCTTCTCACTCCCCCCGACCCTGTCCCTGCCCTCCCACCTGGGCTTCCCGAAGCCCCTGCCGGCTGTCCCTCAACACAGCCTCTGGCAGAAAGAGGCTGTCTCTCTTGCACGTGGTTCCGGAGAGGAGGGATCCTTTCTTCCGGCTGTCTTTGGTCAGTGTGACTCTGTCACCTACCCCTTAGCACCCCCAGTCTCTCATCTGGGCAACAAGGAAAGCTGAGTTACTTCCCACTAAGGTATGAATGACCATCAGACTTCCTAAACGGAGCCTTCCAGCAATGCTGGGGTGAACAGAGAAGGAATCTCTGTATGCATTTTACAGATGGAGAAAAGGACGCCCAGAGGGAACATGGGCCAGTCTCTTGCTTGATAGGTGACGGGTTAATGGTTAGACGGGGACTCCTGACTCCCACCAACAGCCCCAACTGAATCTTCCCCAGGGCACTCCCACTTTCAAAGCTGGTTTCTTTTGAATCAGAGGTCTGCAAACATCTTCTGTGAAGGACCAGACAGTGAATCTTTTTGGCTTTGGGGAACGTATTAAACGACTCCCCCGGCCATTGCAGCGCAAAAGCAGTCACAGTCAACCCACAAAGGAGGAGCGTGGCTGAGTTCCAGTAACACTTTGTTTGTGAACTCTGACTTTGAATTCATATAATTTTCATGTGTCGTGGAAGTCTTTTTTTGATATTTTTTCAACCATTTACAAATGCAAAAACCATTCTTAGCTTGCAAGCTTTACAAAACCAGTTAGGGACCATAGTTTGCCAATCCCTGGTTTAAAGCACAGAAGTTACCAATGGTGAAATTTCAGGCTGGGTGGGGAGAGATTCCAGGAAGGAGGGAAGCAGGGAGGGAGGGCCTTCCCAGTTCCCCCTCATACTCCGTTTGTCCAGGACCCACCTGTAGAGACTTGACTTGGACTGAACTACCCTCTTTGTGCAGCCCTAGGGGCGATGGGTCACAACTTGACCCCTGCCGTTTGCTGGGCTGTTAATATTTTATGCAGCCAGGGACTTTGCAGCCTGTGAAAGTGTCAGCCCTAGGGCCGTGGCATTGAGCGCTGAGAACTGCTGCCCTCTCCTGCCTCCTGCACCCCAGACTCACCCTGGCCCTTCGTGTTTGTCAAAATACCATTTGTTGACTATTCAATGCCCTATAGACCTGAGTTTATTTAATTCTTCCGGGAACTCCAGAGGCAAAAAATATTATGTCCATTTCACAGATGAGCGATGGGGGCTCAGAGAAGGTGAGCCACTTGTCCAAGCTCACACAGCATGGGGGGGAGGGGAAGAGAAGGACTCGATGCAGGCCCATCTGACTCTGCAGCCCAGGCCTCCAGCCTCCGGGCTCCCCTGCCTCCATTCTCCGAGGAAGGAAGATGGGGAGGAGAGGAAGGTCCAGGAGCGGGATGAAAAGGAGGGACATCAGCAACTCAAGACCGGAGGAGCTGCCGAGGGAGTGTGTGTTCTGTCAGCCTCCCTTCTCTCCCACCTTCTCTTAAATTTCCCATTTGAGGCTCTGAAACAGAGGCAAGTGAGAAGGAGTGATTGCTCAAAGTCCTACAGCAAGCCAGGCTGTGATTCCAAGTCTTGTGCTCCCCACTCCACCCACATCCACAGGATGGTTGCCGAGGAGAGGAGGTGCCTCCCAAGGGAGCTCAGCCGGCTCCAAAGGGGTGTTTTCCACTCTGCTTTTCCAGCTGCCGCCACCATTGGCCAGGGCCCCATCCAGCTGCCCGGCCTCCTGGTGCTGTCTGACCTCTGAGGCTGCTCTGAACCATCAGGGGTGGAAAACAGCCCTGCAGGTCACTCATTAAACTCCCTGATGCAGCTTTTCCAAGAACCCACACTGGACTCTGTGTTCCCTCTGGGCGGGGACTGGCAACCTGGGGTCCAGCCCAGAGGACACTCTTTGTTCCTGGGGCCAGTGCCCAGGCCCGGACAGCAGCAAACTGGCTTCTGGTGCCAACCATGAGATGGTTGCAGGGTGAGGTGCTTGGGGTCGCTACACACCCAGGCACCTCCACGACCTGCAAGTGCAGAGCCCTTGAGTGGCAGAGGAGAGAGGGAGGATAAGAGGGACCTACTCCACGGTTAGGTACACAGGCTGCATCTATGTTTTTAAGTCGCCAGGGGATTTAACAAGGTCACGTCCATTGAGTGTGCCCTTCAGTTCAGACAAGTTGACCCTACAGTCAGAGCTGACCCTCGGAAAAGGCACCCTGGCTGCAGTGTGGAGGGTGCATTAGAGCAGACAGGAAGACAGGTGAGGTGTCTCCTGCAGAGGTACGGGTGAGAGGTGATGGTGATCTAAGACCACAGCAGTGAGGGGAATTCCCTGGTGGTCCAGTGGTTAGGACTTGACACTTCCACTGCCGTAGGCCCAAGTTCAATCCCTGGTTGGGGAACTAGGATCCCGCAGGCTGCCTGGCACAGCCAAAAATAAATAAATAAAATAAAAAGGGGAAACAAAAAAGAAAGACAACAGCAGTGGGGAGAGGGGGAAAAAAAAAGAAATTTTGTCTAACAGCAGTGGGGAGAGGGGGAAGGGACCAGAGCCCTCATTTTCATCTGTTTTGTTGCCGGAGATTTCAGGCAGCTGCTGTGTGCCAGCCTGAGAGACAGCATATGACAAGGGACCAATCCGGTGGGAGGAGGAGAAGGGCTCAGAGAAGCATCCCCAAGGAATAGTATGTGCAAAGACCGTACGACAAGGAAGAGGTTGGCACATTGAAGAAATTGCAAGCAGGCCAGTGCAGCTGGAGTGCAGTGGGTGAGGGCAGAAGAGGAAGTACAGGGTTCTAGATTTTATCCTAAGAATGATGGGGGACCATCAAAGTCTTCATAGAAATCATTTCCATTCATTAATATTTCAGAACATATCACTAAACTTTAAAAAATCTTTTAAAAAAAGATATCTACAATACCATTATCATACTTTAAAAAATCAACAATAATTCCTTGCTATCATCGAGCATCCTGTCAGTGTTCAAACTTCCAATTGCTCATAAAGATGGTATTTCTTTTTTGCTTAAAAAAAAAAACAACCCAGGATCCAAATAAAGTCTACATGTTATGATTGATTACGTCCTCTGTGTGTCTTTTAACTCAAAGGTCCCCTGTCTCTTTTTTTGTTTTCTTAAAAACAAACTTTATTGAGATAGAATTAGTCTGGGAATGCAAGGTTGGTTCAACACCTGAAAATCAAGCAATGTAATTTACCACATTTACAGAATAAAGAGAAAATCATATCATCTCAATAGATGCAGAAAAAAACATTTGACAAAATTCAGCCCCTACTCATGACAAAAACATAAAAGTGAACTTCTTCACCTGTGAAAAACATCTAATAAAAACCTACAACTAACATCATACTTAATGGTGAAAGACTGAATGAATGATCCTCTAAGATCATGAACAAACCAAGGATATCCACTCTCACCAATTCTAGTCAACATTGTACTGGGGTCCTCACCATTGGAATAAGGCAAGAAAAAAGGCACAAAGATAATACAGGGAAAGAGTAAAACTGTCTCTATTCATAGTCAACGTTATTGTCTATATAGAAAACCCTAAGGTATTTACAAAAATCTACTAGAATTAATCAGCAAATTTAGCAAGTGCAGAAGACAAGGCCAGTAAACAAAAATCAGTTGTATTTCTATATATTAGCAACAAGTGATTGGAAAATAAAATTTAAAATATTGTTTACAATAGTATCAAAAAACTTAAAATACTTAGAAATAAATTTGATGAAAGATAAGCAAGACCTGTACACTGAAAACTATAAAACATTGCTTAGACACCTGAGTCAAGATGGATCTTTCGGCACTCCTATTGAAAATGAGGACATTTGTACCACCCATCAGAGATGCCCCATATGCCAGGTCTTTGTCTTCTCTAAATAAAAGACTTGGGCATTTGCCTGAGAATAGGCTTCCACCTGGCAAGTCATCCAAGGTGTCCAATAAAATATCCATCTCAAAGCTGGGCTCTGGAGCAGCCATACCTGTGACCCCAAGAAGCCCTATCTCTTCTAACACAAGAGGTGACCTGTTCACACTGATGCCACAGATCCCAGCCCTTTCCCATAATAGCCACACATTCTTTCCCAAATAGAGCACGTCTACTCTCACCTAGTCCATTTACAACCCCTGATCACCAGCAGGGACCTTTTTTTTTTTTTTAATTAATTTTTATTGGAGTATAGTTGCTTTACAATGTTGTGTTAGTTTCTGCTGTGCAGCAAAGTGAATCAGCTATACATATACATACATCCACTCTTTCTTAGATTTCCTTCCCATTTAGGTCACCACAGAGCATTAAGTAGAGTTCCCCGTGCTATTCAGTAGGTTTTCATTAGTTATCTATTTTATACATAGTAGTGTATATATGTCAATCCGAATCTCCCAATTCATCCCACCTCTCCTTCCCCCCTTGGTAACCATAAGTTTCTTTCTCTACATCTGTGACCCTATTTCTGCTTTGCAAATAAGTTCATCTGTACCATTTTTCTAGATTCCACATATAAGCGATATTATGTGATATTTGTTTTTCTCTTTCTGACTTACTTCACTCTGAATGACAATCTCTAGGTCCATCCATGTCTCTACAAATGCCACTATTTCATTCCTTTTAATGGTTGAGTAATATTCCTTTGTATATATGTACCACATCTTTATCCATTCCTCTGTCAATAGACATTTAGGTTGCTTCCGTGTCCTGGCTATTGTAAACAGTGCTGCAATGAACATTGGGGTGCATGCATCCTTTTGAATTCTGGTTTTCTCCAGATATATGCCTAAGAGTAGAATTGCTGGGTCATATGGTAGCTCTGTTTTTAGTTTTTTTAAGGACCCTCCATAATGTTCTCCATAGTGGCTGTACCAATTTACATTCCCGACAACAGTGTAGGAGGGTTCCCTTTTCTCCACACCCTCTCCAGCATTTATTGTTTGTAGGTTTTTTGACGATGGCCATTCTGACCGGTGTGAGGTGATACTTCATTGTAGTTTTGATTTACAGAAATGTAGATCAGTGGAACAGGATAGAAAGTCCAGAGATAAACCCACGCACCTATGGCCAGCTAATCTATGACTAAGGAGGCAAGAATATACAATGGAGAAAAGACAGTCTCTTCAATAAGTGGTGCTGGGAAAACTGGATAGCCACATGTAAAAGAATGAAGTTAGAACACTCCCTGACACCATACACAAAAATAAACTCAAAATGGATTAAAGACCTAAATGTAAGGCCGGATACTATAAAACTCTTAGAGGAAAATAGAGGCAGAACACTCTTTGACATAAATCACAGCAAGATCTTTTTTGATCCACCACTAGAGTAATGAAAATAAAAACAAAAATAAACAAATGGGACCTAATTAAACTTAAAAGCTTTTGCACAGCAAAGGAAACCATAAACAAAAGGAAAAGACAACCCTCAGAAGAGGAGAAAATATTTACAAATGAAGCAACTGACAAGGGACTGATTTCCAAAATATACAAACAGCTCATGCAGCTCAGTATCAAAAAAACAAACAACCTAATCAAAAAAAGGGGTGGAAGACCTAAATAGACATTTTCCCCAAGAAGACATACAGATGGCCAACAAACACATGAAAAGATGCTCAGCAGGGACCTTTTGGTTTTTTTAAAAATAAATTTATTTATTTATTTTTATTTTTGGCTGCGTTGGGTCTCTGTTGCTGCGCGCAGGCTTTTCTGTAGTTGCGGCGAGCGGGGCTACTCTTCGTTGCGGCGCACGGGCTTCTCATTGGGTGGCTTCTCTTGTTGCAGTTGTGGCACTCGGGCTCAGTAGTTGTGACTCGCGGGCTCTAGAGCGCAGGCTCAGTAGTTGTGGAGCACAGGCTTAGTTGCTCTGCGGCATGTGGGATCTTCTCAGACCAGGGATCGAACCCATGTCCCATTGGCAGGCGGATTCTTAAGCACTGTGCCACCAGGGAAGCCCTCAGCAGGAACCTTTGAAACTCTAGCTCTTGTAGCTCTGGGTCCTGCTGGTCTATATCCTTAAAAGAGTCTCACCTGAGATTCCATGTCAAATAAGGAGCTGTTTTGTGACACTTGCTATATTTCAACATTATCTCAGAGATACACTTCTGATCTAAAGCACAAATTGAATTCACCACAAATGAAGACCATCTCAAGATGTAGACTGACCTGAGTTTCTTTCTCATTGCTCATATAAACAGCAATTAATACTTCTGAATAAACAGTTTTAAGTTTTGGTTTTTTTTTTTTTTTTTTAAAGTTTTTACTTGATTTTATTTATTTATTTATTTATTTTTGGCTGTGTTGGGTCTTCGGTTCGTGCGAGGGCTTTCTCCAGTTGCGGCAAGCGGGGGCCACTCTTCATCGCGGTGCGGGGACCGCTCTTCATCGCGGTGCGCGGGCCTCTCTCTATCGCGGCCCCTCCCGTCGCGGGGCACAGGCTCCAGACGCGCAGGCTCAGCAATTGTGGCTCACGGGCCCAGCCGCTCCGCGGCATGTGGGATCTTCCCAGACCAGGGCTCGAACCCGTGTCCCCTGCATTAGCAGGCAGATTCTCAACCACTGCGCCACCAGGGAAGCCCCGGTATTTTTTAATGTTGGGAAATTTATGAAGATATAAATAAATGGAGAGATATACCATGATCATGGATTGAAAAACTCAATATTGTTAAGATGTCCATTCTCCCCTAGCTGATATATAGATTTATTGCAATCCCCAGTCAAAATCCCAGCAGGCTTTTTATATAAACAGACAAGCTGTTTCTACTATTTGTATGGAAATGCAAAGGACCTGGAATAGCTAAAATAGTTTTGAAACAGAACAAAGTTGGAAGATCTATACTATCTGACTTTGAGCCTTACCGTAAAGCTATAGCAATCAAGATGGTGTGGTATTGGCATTAGGATAAATAAATAGTAGAACAGAAGAGGGAATCCAGAAATCAACCAACACTTACATGGTCAATTAATTTTCAACAAAGGTGCCAACACAGCTCAATGGGGAGAGAAAAGTCTCCAACTAATGTTGCTAGAACAATGGGGAACCGATATGGGAAAAAAATGAACCATCCAAGTTCAGTCTCTTCTCACCTTGATCTGTGCCCCTGGGCAACTATCCACCCTGGTGCCCAGTGGGCAGGGCCCCTGCTGGCAGTTGGGCCTGTTTTCCCCTCAGGAGAGCTGTGACCTCACTGCTCCTCACGTACCCAGTGCCTATGCATCAGGAAGGGACAGTCCTCTGGGCTGGAGCCATTTCTGCAGCAGGGAGTAAAGGTCCCCACAGCCTGTGGCCCTGGGACTGAGGCTCTGGCTCCTCCACCAATTCAATTTAAGCCTGAGCTAGAGCAGAGGGTTTGGGCTAGAGCTCCAGACCCTGGGTTCTAGTCCTGCTCTGCCTTGGCCTTGGGGAAGACACACCCTCTCTCTGAGCTGCAGGTTCCTGTCTGTAAAATGGGGATGACAATAATAGCAACTTCATACAGGGTAGTCGTGAAAATCAAATGAACGTAAGCATAAAAGAGTGTTTAGTGATAACCGTGAGGGTTGTGGTTATGGCCCAGATCCAACCAGACATCCTAGGGAATGCTGACCTTACCTCTTCTTCCACCCCATGCCTCCCACCCATCCATCCTAGACTGGAGGGGCTCAGCCCTCACCCCACCCTCTTCCTAAGGTCTGGGTAATGGGGATTCTCTCTGGGGCCACCATGACTTTGGGGAGCTTGGGAGAACATTCGGTCTTCCTGCCCCAGTTTCCCTCTCCACTTCCTCTGCAATAAGTCCAAGGAGGTGGCCCCTCTCCATCCATGCCTTCTCCAACTTTCTCGAAGGGCAGTGACATCTTAGAGGAAGAAACGAGGACAGAGCACAAAGTCAGGGGATGGAGACTTAAAGACAGGGCAGAGGGGATTCCCTGGTGGTCCAGTGGTTAGGACTCCAGGCTTCCACTGCAGGGGGCATGGGCTCAATCCCTGGTCAGGGACCCTTGAGGGTGTGTTGTTTTGTGGCTGCACCTCACTCGCCCACGGCTAGTGTGGAAGGCCAGGGGCGGCTCTGCGAGGCCCCGAGGTGGCCCAGTGAGGGGGCTAAGGGGGTTCGGCCACCATCCCAACCTCCTGCGGGAAAGTGACTCAAGTCACCCAGCCCCACTGGGCTCACAGGGGCCCCCTTGCCATCACGGCCACTTCTGGGGCTTGGGTGCCAGAGGTTGGGGGGCTCACAGGAAGCTGCAGCTTTGCTTTTAAGTTGGTTTGATGCTTTCTCCCTCCTGAAGGACTCACAGCTACTCATCTGGCCGAGGTGCTTGAGTGACTGGACTGGAGTGTGGGGCAGTGGGACAGGGGACCGGGCGGCAGAAGGACTAAGAGTGACTAGACCAGCAGCCTTCACCCCTCTGTGCAGAGGCTCCCTTTCTCTGGCTGCTTCTTGGTTTCAGGAAGGGGCCTGGGACAGGGCTGCCTCCTTACCGTGACCTACACCCCTACGTCTTTTCCATGATGGCTGGATGGCTAACCTGGCAGGGCTGCCTCAGGGCTCCCACCTCCAGGGCGGGTTCAGGGCTGGGAGGATTTGGGAAGCTTCCCTCTGGGGGTCAGTCCTAACCAAGGGGTTGCCTTGGACAGGTTGGGACCAGCTGTTTTACTGGGTTGTGGTTGCAGTGATTGGTGCTTTGGGGCCTATAAACCAGGCTGGAAAACTTCTGACACAGAAACTTCTGGAGGCCAGACTGGGAACACAACTCCCTGTTTCTTTTGTGAACCTCAATTTTCCCTGCTGTTCAATGGGTTAGCAGTGGGCCAGTCTTCTATTCACTATTTACTGGGTGCCCTCGGGAGTTTGGTCAGGTGCCAGGCTCTGGGGAGACAGCCAGGAACCAGCCCTGGACTGAGGGATGAAACCCCGACCTTCTAGGGCCACCTCCACCTCAGTTTTCTCACCAATACAATGGGCTCCGGCTCACGGGGACTAGAGAGGGGGGAAGGGAGGGGCTTTGAGGTCTGTAGAAAGGCCACCACGGGACAAAAATGGGCATGAAACTCACGAGCCTGAGGGACTTTTATTCCACTCCCACAGCGAAGCGCTTGAGCCTTCCCCACGGGCCAGGCGGCAAGTCTGGCAGGAGGGCTTGTCACCCTGTCGTCGCAAGGATTCCAGCCACTACCGCGCCCAGGGGAGCCGCCAGACCCTGCGGCCAGGGCCGGGGACTGGCGGGGAGGGTGTGTCGGCAGCTGGGTGGGCAGGAGGGAAGGAGGGAAAGGGGAGGGGCGAGGAGGGAGGGAAAGGCCTGGCCCCGACCCCACGCCGGTGGCCGCGAACGCCTAGCCGCTCCGCGAGGGGGCCGGGCCCGGGGGCGGGGTCTGCTGCTCTCTTCCTCCGACTTGTCCCCGGGCCCCGGCCCTGCCCTCTGCCCCGTGCTTATAACCCGGGATGCGCGCCGCCACCAGCCCTGCTCCGCCGCCTGCCGCCGCCGCCTGCCTCCCGGTAAGGCGTCCCCTTCCCACTCCCCGGCCTAGGTCGCCCTCTGCCCGGACCCCACCGCGAACGAGCCGAGGAGGCGGAGGGCACCGCGCGCCCCGGGCTCGGACCTCGACGGGCGGGCAGGGGGCCGACGCCCGGCCTCCTGTTGCTCAAACGCTTGGCGGCCGGATTCCTGGCTCCCTTGGGCCGCGGAGAGGGGCCCGGGGAGCGAGGCCGGGGGTCTGAGGGGCAGGTCGGGTTACTTGTCGCCTTTGCAGGCCGAGGTCCTTTCTGGATTTTCCTTCTCCGATCCAATTTCCCTTATGCCCCGAGCCCCACAGATGGAGACCTTGGGAACCCGGAGGGTGGGAGGATTCCCGATTCTCTCGGCCCCTCTCTGGCCCTGGCCTCTGTCTCCGCCTCTTTTCCTCTGCTCGCAACCAGAGGTCCAGCCTCACCGCTGCGCCTCGCGCGCCCCCGGGGCTTGGGCATCTCGGCGCCTCCCACAGCCCCAGCCTCAGTTTCCCCCGGGCGGGTCGCTCCGGGCTCCGGGCGGCCCACCCCGGTGCCTTGGGTGTGGCTGGGCTCCCTCCCCTGCAGGGGGCGTCAGTCGCGCGGCTCTGCCTTCTGGAAGGGCTCTGCGTTCTCTGGCCGGTGGGGCGGGGGCCTCGCCTGGCCGCGGTGCCCGGTTTCCGGCTGGCACTGGCCTGGGGGAGGGACCGCTCGTCAGGAAATGTCAGCCGTCCTGATGCCTGTTGCCTTTGGCCCCTGGGGCGGCCTCGCCCTCCAGGGAAGGGGAGTCTCTGTGAAATGCAGGAAGCTCCTCTCCCGTCTCGCCAGGGCTCTTCCTGAGGAGGTCCCGTGACCCGGCCGCCTCAGTGCTCCTCTCTGCGAAGTGGGGCATCTCCTCCCGAGAGCAGCGCGGTCTGACTGCACACCCCGGGCAGGAGCAAACCTGTCCTTTCTCCAGGGATGGATCAAATCGGCCCTGGGCTTGGATCCCTCCCCGCCACGCCCAGGCTGGTGACAGAAGAGGGCAGGTGACCCCAGCCCAGAAGGCAGGCACAAGTCCACAACTGGGTGAGCCTTCGGGCCAGCCTCCCAGAGTCCGAAGCCTCAGTTTCTCCATTCGTCGTGGCTGGCACAGGCTCAGGGCTCAGGAAACAGTAAGGGGATGTATACTGTTGAGAAGGGTGCCTGGGTCCCTTCACTCCCCGTGTCTGGGGAGTGACTCACCGGGTGCTACCATGCTGGGCGTTCGGAACAGGAGACGGGGTCCCTGCCCTCCTGTCTTAGGTTCTGGTGGGGGAGGGAGACAGTAGAGGCAGGAACAGCCACAAAGGGCGTGGGAACTGGATAGGAGCTGGAGGAGTCTCCATTCTGCACTCCCTCCCCCCGCCCATCCCGGGCTCAGAGCCAGGGCAGGGGGTCCTGTCCGGGTGGAGCCACCTGTGCGTTATGCTGAGAAGTAACTCTGGCTCTGCTGAGTGCTCGTGAATGAGTGGTGAATGCTTCCGGCTGAGCGCCTAGACCCCAGGCCAGACACAGGATGGGGTGGAGGGAGGCCCCCACTCAGCACAGTCTGAGCCCCCCTGAGTACCCACAGGTGCCCCCGTCAGCTGCCTGCCTCCCCTGGGCTTGTGTGGTCAGTTGGCTCTGATGGTAACCGTTTCCCTGGCCCAGGGCCCAGGAGCCTGACTCGCGGGGGGCCAGACCCAGACTCACCTGCTGTGCAAGCACTTTCCCATGCCCCATCTCGTCTTTGTCCCGTGGGTCCTGGGAGGCAAGCCAAGACAGCCAGATGCCTTCATCCGAAAGCTGAGCGCACAGCCTCTGAAGCGAGCGCCTTGCCTGTGGGCATCCAGGTGGAGAGAGAGAACCTCTGGAATTCAAGGTCTAAGGCTCTGATTTCTGCTGAAACACTTTGGGCAAAGTTGATCCACCGGGCCTTGGCTCCTTCCTGTGGGGCAGATGCCCTCCCCAGACTTGGGATAGGCCAGGCATCCATAGGCATTTCAATATAGTAAACAAATGAATGAACTCATGCTTTCTTCCATAACCAAATGCTCTGGAAAGGGTTTAAGTGCCTGTCACTGGGGCGTGGCGAGGTCCACTTAGTCTTCCTACCTCCTACCTCGGGACATTCTCGTCGAAACTGGAGACCCAATCTTCCTAAGCCAAGGCACTCCCAATGGAACCCCCTACCCTGGGCAGAGGAAGTTTGCTGGAGTGCTGGTGTCCCCAAGAGAGCCTGGCATTCCTGATTTGAATCTCAGGCCCCAGGAATTTGCAGCGGAGAGCCAGCTCAGTACGTAGCCTAGAGCACCCCTACTGCCCTCAGCTTTCTCATCAGATGCAGAAATCCTTCCTCTGTGTCTCGCCAAGTATGCAGATGAAATGAGCTGAGTGTGTCAGGCAAACAAATGTTCAGGCTGAATCCTGACACTTTGACCTCCTGGTCAAAGTGTGGAATTGCAGCCTAGCTCTATCAGACACGAATGAGGGCAGCAAAAGGATAAGAGTTGCAGTCCTAAAATGAGCAAACCCCTAAGTCAGGGAGAATTCTATGGCCTTGGTGGAGCTAGGCTATTTAAAAAGCCTAGAAACTATAATGAACTCAGCTCGACTGAGTTAGAACGGGAGGGCAGGGGTTCCAGGGGAACATTCGTGTTGCTGCAGCACAGAGAAATAGAATACTGACTGGTGATGGTTCGTTGAGGATTTTGTCTTCTGGCAGACAAGTAATGGGAGGGGGAGACAGTCTGTGGTCTCCTAGAGACCAGAGAGTGTAGGGCAGAGAGCAGTAAAGAACAGGTGGTCTGCAGTCAGCCTGGGTTTCTATCCCAGCACTGCCATCCGCTTGCTTGAGACCTGGGCAAGTCACTAACTTTTCTGAGCCTCGGGTTCACCATCTGTAAATAGGTGGCAATAATAGTCCCCGCCTTGAAATGATGCACGTGTGGCACTAAACATAGCACCTGCTCTTGTCATCCTTCTAGCCTTGACGTTTTAGAGCCGCATGAATTTTCTTAGTGCTGAGCAACTGCCCAGGCTGGCCTGGCACGTTCACTGGGAGCTGGCGGGATGGCTCTGGCGGGGGCACTGGAGAATGCCCCCTGCCTTGCCAACTAAGGCCAGGCTGGCAGGCATCTTGGCATGAGGTCCTCTTCTTCCCTTCCCAGGTGTCCCTCTTCTGGAGCAGGATGTCTGGGCTGGCCCCAGGAGCTGGGGGCATGAATGTTCTTGGCAGTGGTCATGTGCCTGGGAGCTGGGGCACCTGCCCTGCACCCTTCATGGAGAGTGAGGTGGCGGCAAGGCTGGGGCTGGGGGAGGCCGAGACTCAGGAGCCCCAGAGCCCCAGGAGTCCAGCCCCCCTGGGCTGGGGGAGGCCGAGTCCTCAGGCAGGAACTGGGGTGTCCTGGGGTGTCAGAACCAGAAGGGCTTTCAGGTTCTTGTGCAGACGGCGATATTGAGGCCTAGAGAGTGAGGGGCTTGCCCAAGGTCAGCCAGGACCCAGTGGTAAGGAGAGTCTGGTGGGCACAGGTGTGGTACCCAGCCCTGGGCTCCTCCTGGAATCTCACGGAATCCACGGTCGCCCTGTGGAGGGATGGGCTTTTCTTGCTCCCGTTTTGCAGGTGAGCAGCTTACGCTGCTTGAACCCAGGTCTGGAGGACCCAGCCACTGTGCTCTGCCCCTAGTCTCTTCCACTCTCCCTCCCCCAAACTGAGGCCTCAGCTTCCTTTAGTTTCTGCCCCACGTAGTCTGCCGGGACCTCACTGGCAAGGACCTCACTGGCTGAGGGAGGAGGGAGCTTCGCCAGGAAGGGCGGAGCAATGCCAGTGTCAGATTATATCATTGTCTCAGCCCACCTGCCCAGCTAATCTCTGGACGTGCACACGCAGACTCAAATGCCACACACACACACACACACACACGTGTGTGTGTGCAGACACAGGTGCATGCATGCAGTCTCAGGTACATTCTCCCCAACAAATGCAGGCACACATGTGCGCACACACACACACACACACACACACACACACACCCCTGCACTCAGGCACATGCTCCTGGGTGCACCCATTCCATCACGTGTCTCAGACCCAGAGGCTGAGGCCCTCTGTAGCCGTGCATGCACGTGGCCTGGCAGGCAGGAGGGGCTCACAAGTTTCCGGATGAGAACGTGCATGGAATTCCAGACTTGGAGGGGATTGTAACCCTCTCTTTCTATAGGTGAGGAACTGACCTCCAGGTCACAGAATCAGCAGCCTTGCTCTGAGTGCCTGCCATGTGCCAGGCACTGAGAGATGGTCCCTGTCCTCACGGTGGGCAGCGGGGGCAGTTAGAATAGATGTGACAGTGCTGTGATGGGCCGTGCATCAGGCTCAGGGGGGTCACTGAGGCAGAACAGGGCAGGCCCCGGAGGTCTGTTTCCATGGAGCTGCCCCTCCCCCACTCCGGTGCCCACCCTCTGGCTCCAGGGCCATTGGGAGGTGGCATAGCAGGGGTGACTCTTGGGCCTGCATCATCTCTCCCTGTCACTCCAGGGTGTCTGAGCCACCTGTGGCTTCCCAGACCACACCTTGTCCCAGGGATCCCCTTCCTTGCACCTCCCAGAGAGGGGAAGCCTTGTACTTATGAGTCTAGCTGATCTGGGTTTGAATCCTGGCTCTGCCACTCACCAGCCAAGCAAGGCCTTGAGCAAGTTCCTTAACCTGAGCCTCAGTTTCCCTGTCTCTAAACTGGGGATAACACAAATGGAGGACTCAGCTTATAATGGATACCTTCATTATCTTGATTGTGGTGATGATTTCCTGGCTGTAGACACATGTCGAAACTTACTAAATGGTACGCTTTAGATATATGCAGTTTATTGCGTGTCAATTATATCTCAATAGAGCTTCACAAATATGCAACGTTACACCCCCCACCCGACCACACCACCAGCCCCTTCGCACACGAACACACAGCTGGGAGCGCGCACACTGCAGCAGGGCGCTGGACGGGGCTCTGGGGCTCCTGAGTCTCCCCACCCAGCGAGGCTGCCCAAACGGGAGTCCAGGGGCTGGGTAGGCTGGGTTCACGGCCTCTGGTGTCACCCAGCTGCTGTGCCAGGCAGCCGAGCGGCCCTTGCATTTGCAGGGTGGTTCTCTGAGCCATCAAGACAGATTCTGGAAGCCGCAACCCACACCTTCAGCCCCAGGCACTTCCTACCTTGAGTCCTTCCTGCCTCCCTTCCACCTCCTCCCCTCCATCCTGGATGGCCTGTTGCCTGGCTGCGGTTGCCATGGGCATGTCTGCTGGCCCCGGCTGGCCTGGGACAGCCTGGCAAGTGGCCGAATGCCCACTGAAGGGGGGAATTGTGGACATCCATCCCTCAGAACCACCCCCAACCTCACTGTTCCATGAGGTGTTTCCCCTTCCAAGTCCAAAGGGCAGTAAAGACATGTGAGCTCTGGGACTGGCTGGCAGGTGGCCTGGTGAGATGCCGGGACAGCACATAGGATGTGTTCTCGTCCCTCGGTTGGGCTGGGTGACCACTTTGCCTCTAAACCTCCAGGCCCACGAGAAGCCTTCAGTGTACAGGAGCCTGCGTCCTTGGGGAGAGGCCCTTCTGGATGAGGCCCACGTGGATCTGTGCAGTGATGCCCACAGCCTTTCCCAATAGATTCTATTAAGGACCCTGACTTCGGTCAGTCTCCAGTGCAAATGCTCCCGCCAGACACAAGCACACACCCAAGAAATGCAGGAGGCTGGGGCCATGTCCATGGAGGCTGGAGAGAGATGGACTGAATCCAAATCTGGCCCTGCCACCTGCTGACCATAGGACCTCAAGCAAGTGACCTCTCCTCTCTGACCCTCGGTCTCCTCTTCAACAAAGTGGGCACATAGCAGCATCTACTCTCAGGGCCATGTGGAGAGTGCGGGGGAGGCAGGGCCTGGTGCAGCCCGAGGGTTCAGGGAGAGCCTTCTGGGCAGAAGGAACAGTGGCTGCAAAGGCAAGGAGTGAGGAGGCCCTGGTGCCTTCTGGAAGCATCAGTGTAACTGAAGAGAGGGAGGGATAGCGTGGGACACATGTGTCCTGCTGCAGAAGGACAGATCTACCATCTGTACGTCCTGGTTACCTTCCTCCTCTGGGCCTCAGTTTCCCCCTCTGCACATAGGGAAGTTGGCCTCTGAGCTCCTCCCAACTAATCATTTTGGAGCTGAGTTCATTGAGGTGTTTGGGGTCTCTTGTGTTTCCCCTCTCAGAGGTACTTGCTTTTAAAAAGAGCCTAAAGTCCCATTGTGTGAAGGTTCACTGGGGCCCAGGTGGGAGAGGTCCAGGGGGGCATCCTATTCCCTGTAGAGCTGGCAGGCAGCCCTGCATGCTGGGAAGAACCCAGGTTCTGGAGCCAGACAGACACAGACACATGCTCTGTGACCTCGAGCTGGCCACTGACCTCTCTGAGCCCCAGTCTCTGCTGCCCCGACATGCATGACAGCTCCTACCTCATGCGGTCATAATCGGGGTGCAGGGTGATCTATATGAGGCCCCCAGGGCCATGCCTCACTCGCACTGGCCCAGCCTAGCAAGGAGCAGTTCTGACTGGAGATGTGTGGGCTGCCCAAGCCTCAGGGCCACGGCCTCTCCCAAGTCTCCTGATGCTGTGCACCCTTCGCGTCTTGACCTTGACCCTGTCGTCTTCTCTAGCTGGTGGGGAACTGACTCTAAGACATGCCTCCACCTGCCAGGCCCCAGCGTGGTGTGTGTGGGTCCCCTGAGAGGGTGTCGGGGGTGGAAGGCGTGAGGCTGCAGGAAGGAGCAGCTCAGCTGGTCCTGATGACAGACGAACATCCTGTTTCACACCTCATGGTGGCGGCCTGTCCAGGGGATAAGACTGCCCAAGGCCGAGGTCCGGGCTGGGCGACAGGCCAGAAGGGAGCTGTCGGGAGGGGCTGGCAGATGGGGAGGGGGCAGGGCTGGCTCTGGGTCACTCACATTCTTCCTCGTCTCCTCCCTCCAGACGAGATGTCCGGCAAAGGCTCCGTGGTTCTGGCCTACAGCGGGGGCCTGGACACCTCCTGCATCCTCGTGTGGCTGAAGGAGCAGGGCTATGACGTCATTGCCTACCTGGTGAGGGGGCGCCTGGCATGTGTGTCTTTCTACTGTCGGCCTTGCTGTCCATGCAGCCTGCGCACCTGCCCATTGTCGCTCATCCAAGCCCAGCTCCCCCTCTCTAAGCCTGTCTTGAACTGTAGGAAAATGCTTCTCACTTACTGCCTCTTTCTCTTCATCTGTCGAGTGAACACCTTGGAAGTCCCCCAGGTCTGAGATGCCCCCCCAGGTCACAGAGGAGGCCAAGTCTCCATGCGAGTAACTGGACGGGGGGCACAGGAGTGCGCCTGGCAGAGCTGCTGGGCCAGCCTGCCTGGAGAGGGACCAAGGACTTGGATCTGCTGAAGGCCACGAGAAGGCATACAATCTTCCTCTTTCCCAAAGCCCTCAATAATTCAGCAAAGAGTGTAGGATCCTACACTGGCTAAACTAGACGAGCCCTTGGAGATCACCTAATTCTGGGATAGCAAATAGGTCACGGGCCATAGGTTATGTATGATGCCATCCCCCATCCAGGGTCCATAGCAGACATCCCTAATTAAACCAGCTCAACTTCTGATAAACCTGGACATAACCTCTGAATCTTTCTCCATATGACTGTGCAAATTCTAGAAACCCAGCTTAAGCCAAATAAAACCAAAAATAAACAAAGAAAACCAAAATAATACAGTTCTTCATATAACAGAAGGCCAGGGGTATAATGGCGTCAGGCAAGGCTGGATCCAGGTGCTTATCCAGATCTGCCTCCATCTCTGCTTGGCTTCATTCTTGGCCTCTCCACAGGGCAGGCAAGGCTCACATCATCATACCCAAGTTTTCCCGGAGAAAGGAGAGCTTCCTGCAGAGGCTCTGACAGAAGGGCCAGGGGGGACTCTCATTGACTGGCCTGAGTCCCTGCCCACCATGCATTTGTCAGTATGGCTGTGTCTCGGAGGGCTCGTCCCTACAGTGAGCAGGTGACGTGATGTGCTGTCACCCATCCCTGTGGAAAGAGGTCCCAGGAGAGAAGGTTCTCTTTGCAGAGGAAGTGAGGATGGCACTCTGGACAGGAAAAGTTCAGCTGTTGTCAAGAACCGTTTGTTTGCAGTTGAAGTCAATCTACCGTCCGTAACAGTGCTGACCCAGTGTCCCTCAGGTGGGGGAGGGGAAGTGCCTGGCTCACAGTTGCCTGCTGAGAGAGAGCCAGGGCTCTGAGCGGATGCAGAGAGCCTGGGGTGTGTGCACGCTGTCATCAGCAGCAGCGGTGGGCCGTCCAGATCCCGGGCTCCCCCCAGGCAGATTTAAAAGCTGAGTGACCTCAGAAAAGCACCTGCAGCTGGACTCTGGGAAGATTCCAGAGTCTGTTGAGCAGAAGCCAGGGCCAATGTCTAGGCAGGAGGCCAGAGTGCAGCGAGCAGAAAAAAATGCCTGTGTCTAGATGGGGCTGTCGGAACCGGAGGCTGGGCTCCAGCAGGGGGACAGCTGGGTGCCCAGAGCCCAGGCCTCAGCCTCGAGCCGGCTCAGGCGCCCTGGGACAGTCAAGTTGCCGCACTTGGCTGGGGAAGTGAGCTGAGAGTCGGGCAGCTGCTGACTATCCAACCTTTGTACTGACTTTGGGGGAATTGGGGGAAGAGTTAGACGGGTCCAAGGGAAGCCTTAGACCTTCAAGGCAGTGACAGCAAATGTTGCAACCTAGCAGCCTGGGTGCACAGGGCCAGCTCGGCCCGTCCTTCAACCAAGTATTAGCTCTGGAGAGTGTTACGGCTTCTCCAGACCCTGGTTCGAGCCCTTTCTCCTTCCTACTTTGACCTCAGCGATCCAGTCGAAACCACCACCACCTGAGGGCTGTTGTGTGTGAAACGCACTTGCCCAGGGCTCACCCCAGGGGAGGGGAGGGGCTGGGGGAGACATTCTTCTCAGCTCTTCTTTCTGCCCCTGGGTTGATGGGTCCTCTCTGCTGCTCCTCAGGCCAACGTCGGCCAGAAGGAAGACTTTGAGGAAGCCAGGAAGAAGGCGCTGAAGCTTGGGGCTAAAAAGGTACCAAGCGGGAGGCAGGGTTTGGGGCTGGAAATGGGATTTGGCCTGGTGGAGGCGGCTGTGGGGGGTCCTGTCCCAAAGCTCCTTGTCTCCTCCATGCCTTCCAACGGGTCCTCTTGCTTCCAGGAGTATAAGGTCAATTCCTTCTGCTTTTGGTGTGCAAAGGGCATCATCTTCTGGTCTCCCCCAGCCACTCTTCTACCCAGTCACCTCCCCAGCCCACCTCCCCATCCATCTGTCTCTTCCTCATCCATCCATCCACCTGCCCATCCCTCTTTTATCTCGCTGTCCATTCACACATCCACTCACTCATCCATCCCTCATCCATCTAACTGTCCATCCCTCCTAGCTCTCTGTCCATCCACCCATCCTTCCATCCATTCAACAGAATCAGTGCATTGATTGAGCCTCTGATCATGTGGTGAGCAGGCCCATAAGGTGAACGTGGCCAGCGTGGTCCCTGCTCACATAGGCTAACAGTACAAAAGAAACGCAATATCTGCGAAGCACCATAAAACGCAATAAAACTCACATCAGAAGTATTAGGAAGCTGTCAAGTTCACGGTGTCAGATACAAGTTTTCCATAATTCTAACTTTTACTGGAAAGCTTGAGTTTTATCATTGGCAACAAATTCTCAGTTTTCCTTGAAGCGATAGGGTCACTTCATTCCTATGAAAATGCTGGCCAAAAACCCAAGTCTGCATTGACCCTGACTTGTCTGTCGGTCCTTTGTTCAAGAACAATGTTCTATGAGAAAAGGGGCTAGTTGAGCTAATAATTCACTTGTGAATGCAGCAGATATGCTTCGTGTATATTTCACATTTTGTACTCAAGTTGAGATATAACAAAAGTTAATCATTTTTTACTGCATTTTCAAGACCACTCTTAAGAGAAATCTGCACTGTGAGAGCAAGGCGTGAGGAACACCATGTCTCTGAGGAGTGTGGTGCCTCTGCCCTGATTTGTGCTAAGTGCCAGCCCCTTCCCCCATCATCACTTTTGCATATTCAATGTGAATGTCAACAGAGTGAAAAAGGCAAATATCAACTGAGTATCATAAAAAATGTTTTCAGTCTCCTTGAAAGGGTCTGGGGAACTCTAGGGGGTCTACATTTTGAGAATAATTCCTCTAGATCAGGGTTTCTCAACCTCGACACTGTTGACATGTGGCTGGCTGTCCTGTGCTTTGTAGGATGTTTCGCAGCATCACTGGCCTTTACCCACTAGAGACCAGAATGACCCCCACAACCCATCAGTTATGACAACCAAAAATATCTCCAGATATTGCCAGCTGCCACCTGCGGGACAAAATAATCCCTGGCTTTTGTGGATTACATCTAGATTTAGATCTTGGATTTAGATCTTGTTTTGTCTCAGGCCCAGGATGCTATGTTGGGAGGGATTTAAGGACCACATCCAGTTTCACCTGGATGGTATATCAGGATCGATTAGTAATGTCTGCCATGAGTGCTGGAGGGAGAGTAACTGCACTGTATGCTGGATTGATTTATGATGTCTACTGCAGATGCAGAAGGAAAAGTGGAGGTGCAGCTTGCCCTGGGATCCATTAACAGCGTCTGCCTTAGATGCAGGCCACTTGAGGCCCCTGGGACTCTGCTTTCTGACTGCATCCCGTCCCTGCCGAGGCTCCCTCTCATGGGCTCCTCTCCCCATAGGTGTTCATCGAGGACGTCAGCAAGGAGTTTGTGGAGGAGTTCGTCTGGCCCGCCATCCAGTCCAGCGCACTGTACGAGGACCGCTACCTCCTGGGTACCTCTCTCGCCCGGCCCTGCATTGCCCGCAAACAGGTGGAGATCGCCCAGCAGGAGGGAGCCAAGTACGTGTCACACGGCGCCACAGGAAAGGTGAGGCCAGGACGGACGGCTGGGGACGGAGAAGGAGGCAGGGGGCCTGCGAGGGGCACACAGGCAGCCAGGCAATGGACGGTCCTCAAGCAGTTGTAGGTTCTCCCCCAGCACAGTCAGGTATGCAGTGGACGGACTGGCCCGTCCAGTCTGAATAAGAGGAATGTTTTTAGTAGCGAGTTAGGGACGGCTCTGCCCTGTACCCCGAGTGTGTGAGTCCCGTGTGCCTGTTCCACATGCGGTTTGAGCAGCGTCACCCCATTTTGCAAACTTGCTGCTGAGGCACAGGGACCAAGGTCACCGTGGGAGTCTCCGTGCAATGCAGTAGGCAGGGTCAGAGACCACGAGGTAGCAAAGGGCTTGAATCCCAGCTGTGTGGCCTTGGGCGAGGCCCTTGCCCTTCCTGAGCTCAGCTTCTTCACTTGCAAAATGGGGATGAGGCCTTGTCTTAGTCTCCCGGGACAACAGCACCACAGACTGGGCGGCGTAAACACCAGGAACGGATTCTCTCACAGTTCTGGAGGTTTCGGAAGTCCAAAATCAAGGTGTTGGCTGCCATGCTCCCCCTGAAGGCGCTAGGGAAGGGCCGCTTCCGGGCTCTCCCCTGGCTTCGGGTAGCTCAGGTGTCCTTGGCTTGTGGGTGCATCACTACAGGCCTCCATCTTCACGTGGCCATCTCCTCGGGGCATCTTCACATCACCTGCCCTCTGCACGTGTCTGGTTCTGTGTCCAAATTTCTCCTTTTTATCAGGACACCGGTCACACTGGATTAGGGCCTGCCCTAATGACCTCATCTTAACTTGTTTACTTCCGTAAAGGTTCTATTTCCAAATAAGGTCACATTCTGAAGTACTGGCAGGGTTAGAGCTTCAACTTATCTTTTGTGGGAGACACAGTTCAACCCATAACACACCTGCTACTTCTGGCCCTTGTGTGCAGGAGTGCAGACTGAAGGACGACCCTGGGGGTAGAAGGCAGGAAAGCCCTCAGCCCCTGTCCCTCAGGTGGCAGGGCTCAAGAAACAAGATTCCTAACGATGTAGGCGACTGTAGGCAGTGTTACTCTGGAGTCATGAGCTCTCAGTTAGCGGACACGCTGCCAATGGCTTGCTCCAGGTTGGGGGGGCAGGGGGCCTACCTCTCAGCACGCGTGTCCTGACCTGACCCAGGCCCGCCCCCCCGCAAGGCTGGTCGAGGCAGTCGGGAGTGGAGGAGCAGACCCTGGCTCAGGGTGACGTAGGGACACTCCCAGCTCAGACTGTGACGGAGGAGGTGTGATTTGGGGGTGGCCTTGCAGACAGTCGCCCCACCAGGTGGTAGTGGTGTCTTTGGAAGCTCACTCATTTGCTTGGTGCTCGGTCAGCCAGCTTGTACTGGCGTCTGTACAGGGCTGAGTGTGTGCTGGACACCGGAACAGTGTTGAACTTCGCGGGCCCTTTTTCCTGCCCTCAGGGGGCCTGTGTCCTAGCGAGGGAGAGAATGGATGCAGGAGAGGGTGGCCGTAGGGTCGGTGCCAGGGGAGCCGAGGGGAAGCCATGGGGGCAGCAGGCAGGGGCCGAGGGAAGGCTGTCCTGTAGAGCACGGCCCTGAGGGAGGAGGAATGGGTACAGGAAGAGAGTGCCAGGCGGAGGGAACAGCCTGAGCAAAATTCTGGAGATGAGGGTCCTGAACATGTAGTGGGAGCTGTAGCTTTGGGAGAAGCAGCAGGGCCAGGGCTGGGCCAGGGCCACGCTGCGGGGTTTGGCGTCAAACCCCCAGGCTGGACGGGGGTGGCCAGTGACCCTCCCCCACCCCCATGGTATGTAGGGGACTGTTCTGGGCTGAAACCATGGGCTCCTCTAAAAGAAGCGGACTGGTGAGCGTGGCCCTAGTTTTCGCTAACACCCTAGTCGTGAGCACATTTTGAGCGGGGTGGTGGGAATCATAGGTGGAGCAGTGGGTGGACCGGACCGTTTGGGCAGAGACCTGCATGCCGCCTTCCACTCGGGCGGTAGGAGAGAGTACAGAAGAACCCAGAGGTTCAGGACTTGGGACTTTGGGACCAGTACAGCTGGGTTCAGATCCTGGCTCCCCTGCTTTCCCACTGTGTGACTTCACCCCATGAGTCTCAGTTTCCTTATCTGTAAAATGGGAATAAAATAGAACCCGCTCATGGGGCAGTTGGGAGCAGTGAGTAGGATCATTCCAATAAAGAGCTCAGCCTAGACCTGGCACGTTGTAAACACTCAATGAGAGGGAAGTGCCCTGATCGCATGATCATCAGACCTGTACTGGGGCTTTGAGAACAAACATCAGTGCAGAATGAACCTCTGAGACATCTCACCTGTCCGTGATGAAATGAGCTGGGCAGTGAGCTCCCTGTTCCAGGAGGTATTCAAGCTGAGGCCAGGAAGTGAGGATTATGGAAGGGCTCCTGCCTGGAGGAGGTCCCTCCAGAACTACCATCAGGACTGAGGAAGGGTGGCTTTCAGGGCTAGTGGAGTGAATGTGTGTGTGGTGGGTCTGCCCCTGGCCTGGGAGGCTCTTGGGGTCCAGGGAGAGACCCCCACCCCCCACCCCGCACTAGACTAGCTCACATGCAGCTGGGAATAGCTGCCAGCGGCTGTGTGCGCTGCTCCATTTAGCCACAAGAGGGCACCAGAGGTTTGGGTTTGAGGCCTCCCGAGGCTGAACCTGCAGGGAAGCGGCTGGAGGAGGCCCTGGCCACCCAGGGTCCTGTTTCCCACTCTGGTTCTTCGGGGCTTCGGTTCTGAGAAGAACACCCTCTGCAGCGGTTCTGTAGCCTCTTGAGATTTGGGGACGTCCCTGCAGTTCATGCTCAGTGTCCGCAAGAGGGACAGTCAGACTTGAAACAGCACTGGGGGGCCTCCGAGACCAGCAGCGGGAAGGCCACAGGGGATGGTGGGGCCCGGTGCCCCCCCACCCCAAAACCTCCCATCTCTTCTGGGGGTTGATGGGCAAGGCGTACTCCTGTGCTTCAGTTTCCCCTTATTTAATAGGACCTGGGGAAGCCCCCAACAGCCTCTGCAGACAGTTTCCTAGAAGAGGGGGGTGTGAGTGAGGAGGGGCAGGAGGGCCTGGAGTGGGGCCCAGAGGGATGCCAGGCTTGCGGCAGGACGGGGTGGGGAGGGGGGGGCCAGCTACCTGCAGGGGCTGGTGGTCTGCTTGGCTCGGGGGGGAGGGGGCTCGGGGGTGCGCATCAGTGACTTCACACGTCAGGAGATGGGTATCCAGGGTGAGTGAGTGTGGCCTGCAGGAGGCTGGCACCCAGAGGCAGATCTGGGCAGGACACTTGGCCGAACTTTCTGCAAGGGGTTCACAGTGAAGAGAAAGAGCTGGGTGTGAGCAGACTGCAGGGGGGCTTCCCCAGATGGGGAGATTCTAGCATGCACCGTCCTGAGCCCCCGGCCTCTCCCAGCTTCTGGCTCCCGAGTCGGGCGATGGAGAGACCCAGGGCCTCCGGGCCCTTGTTCCAGCCCCGCCGATGTTGCCTTCATGCATTGGCTCACTGAATCCCCCACTGAATACCTACCCATCCCTGGCTGTCCTCCACACACTGGGACACCCATACAGGGGACTTGGGAGCCCTGACCCAGCCGGGGGTAACAGTGATGCCGAGACATCCAGGGGAGCAAGAGTTAGCCAGTGACGCCAAGGAGGAAGGGCATCCCGGGCCGCAGGAACAGCTTGTGCAAAGGCCTGGAGGCCAGAGGCAGCTTCTCACCCAGGGCCCAGCCCAGGCGGCACCTGGTGCAGAGAGAGCTGGGGTCCACCCCTTCACACCCCTCAGGGACCCTGAATCCTCCCCACCAGAGAGCCGCACAGAAGCTGGGATGGCCCTTCGAGGGCCCCCTTCCTCCCCCCAGTTTTGGAAGAGGGGCCTGGAAATAGGAGCCCGAGACTCGGGAAGGGGTGTGAGCAGCAGGGGTTTTGTAAATAGCGCCATCTGTATGGCGAGGCCAGGAGCAGATGGGAGAGTCCCCGAGGGTGCGGCACCCGCACTTACACATGTATATCAGCACGTGGACACACACGGGGTGTGTGGGACCTGCTACACCTCCTCCCCGGCCCCCGGGGAACCTGACAGGGCCACCCTGGGGCTGGGGCTCCTGGCGTCAGGGAGGGAAGGACCGGACAGGCCTTGGCTCTTGTCTGGGACAGAGTTTCAACCTGGGGAGCCTGTTTGGCTTCTGCGAGGGTCTCTGGCTCGGGAACAGATGGGTGTCCCCATGGCGATCCTGATGGCAGACCCCAGCCCGGCATGCCCGTCCAAGGAGGCACAAGCTGCCATTGTGCTGGGGGAAACTTGAAGCCCTGGAGAAAAAAATCACCAGGATATGCAACAGTAGACCATATGCTTTACGAATCTAAAATAAGTCTGCTTTTTATTGTAGACACCATTGCTCCAGAAACTGTGCTGGTCACTGGCCCTCGGGCAAGTATTACCGCCTGTGCCTCAGTTTCCCCATCCGTGAGATGGGGATAATAATAGAACCCACCTCAGGGGCTGCCGTAAGGGTTCAATGAGTTATGCGTGGAGCTCAGACCCGTAACCTGACTGTGAGCCATTAGGATGGGAGTGGTGCCTGCTGGCTGTGTGTCCCTGGGCAAGTGACTCCACCTCTCTGAGCCTGAATTGCCTCATCTGTAAAACAGGGTTAAAAATCCCGCTGGTGCCAGGTGGCTCTCCCGTGTGACAACCAGCGCATGGTAGACGCTCACTGAAGGGATGGGATGGAGGGTGAGTGGGGTGGCTGGTCCGGCACAGCTTGTGGCCCCGGGAGATACCAAGAGAGGAGCGGCCTTGGCCCCTTAGCTCCTGGCTCCGAGCAGAGGGGCTGAAACCTGTATTTCCGCGTTGCCTGACAAGACTCTGGAAAATAACATGTTATTCCCGCCGCTGCCTCGCTGCGCCTGTGCAGTTTTCACAGTAGGCGAGAGGTCTCTCTGTTATTTCCACAGCGCTTAAGCCTCCCTCCAGGCTGCCGAGCTGATGGGAAGCGGGCGGGCGGCTGGCAGCCATTGTCTCTGAGGACAGGACGCAGGCACAGGGAGGCAGGGCCGCCTGCCCAAGGCTGGTGGGGGCCGTGGGGGCCCAGTGCCTGAGGCTTGGGCCAGGCTCCGTGCCCTTGGACTTGTCCCTTCTGCCTCTGGGCCTGTTCCCCTCTCTGTGCAGAGGCGCTGAGGAGCCCTCGGTGGTCACCTGGATCCACCCCTCCCCCAGCCAGCCACTGTCTAGACAGGGAAACTGAGGCTCCCAGAGGAGACAGGATTCCCGGTTTTCTGGACAAAGCACCGTGGAACCATGGGAGTGGGGCAGTTGGGAGGCCCTCAGGAAGAGGCTGACGTGTGGGCAGCTCGGGGGCTGCCTGGAGTCTCAGCGGGGCCCGGCCTCCGGGCCTGCATGTGTGTGCACCCCCTGAAGTGCAGACACACGTGATGATCTGTGCACACGCCCCCTCACACGCCAGTGCGCACAAGGTCATGACCATCACAGCTCAGCACACAGCGGGCACGTGGGCATCTTGCGGACGCATAGACACACGTCCTGCACACCTGAGTGCCCGCACAGCTCAGCTGTGTACTCGGGGAGTCCTGGGTTCAAGTCCAGAGCAGAAAGCCCTCTCCAGTCTTCATCTTTCAAACAGGCTCGTAGGACCCACCTCAGAAGGCTGTGAGGTGGGAGGTGAGCACATGCGGAGAAGGGAACCACCCCGGGGGTCCGCCCTGAGTGGCCCTCGGGTGCATCGTTGAAGGTCACGTGGCATTGCCCCCCCCCCCACCCCGCAACTGGTCCCTGTCCTGTGGCTCCTGACCATCCCGTTCCACGTTTCAGGGGAACGACCAGATCCGGTTTGAGCTCACCTGCTACTCGCTGGCCCCCCAGATTAAGGTAAGACGTTGCTCCTCCCCCTAGAGGGTGGGCGCTGGGGGCTGAGGCCCCTGGGGGTGTGGGGCATGGGGTTCTGGGAGGTTTTCCAGACAGGGACCTTGTGGTGGGTGGCGCCCTTCTTTCCCATGGAGAGCTCCCTTCACTCACGCCAACTGCAGGGGGACAACACTCTGTCCCTGATCATTTGTCCTTCCCGAGACACTGCCCAGGTGCCTGGGTGGGTCAGGCGCTGGACGGAAAGATGAGGCGGCCCGTCTGCCAGGGTCCTCGCAATGCCGGGTCTGGCTTCCTGGGTGCAAATTGGAACCATTCTGAGACACGGTTGGCCAATATCTGGGCTGCTCACAGCCCTCTCGGCCCCAGTGGGGGCCACCCAGCTAAGGCCCTCCTCCTCCCGGCTGCCTGAGCCCTGACCCCCGGGGTCTTGGATTCTTTCCTGGGGTGGAATCAGCAGGATCAGGCCTCTGGGCATCCAGTGCACAAGGCCGAGCCATAGAAACACCCTAAATGCCACAAACACAAGGCCCAAGGATGATTTCAGTTTTTCTAGTGGCCACGTAAAAAAACAAAAAAAACAAAAAACAAGATGGAAAGCAACAGGTGACATCATTTTACTATGGTTTATTGAACCCTATGTATCCAAAATGGTACCATTCAACATGTTATCGATGTAAAAAAATTATTGAGATGTTGTACATTCCTTTGGTACTAACCCTTTGAGACCCGCTGTGTGCGCTACACCTAGCTGGGACTGGCTACGATTCGGGCCCTGGTGGTCACACGTGGCGCCCAGGTGCCATCCTGGACGGCACAGGCAGGCGTGGGTCCAGCTCCTCTGAGGCCACTTCAGGCTAAAGCTACAGAAAACGTGCCCCTCCCAAGCCCACAAGGGTCCCTAAGGGGTTTCATTTTTTTTTCTTTTAAGTGGAACATCTTTCTCTGTCCCTTTAACCAGCCAGCAGCTGCTTGGGGGGGTGAGAGTGGCCTGGAGGTGAGTGGTAATGAACTCTAATGATCTGTTTTGACCCCAAACACCAGGAGGCAGAGAAGCCCCTGGAAAGTAGCTGCCTGTTGATGCTGTAGGCGAGTGGGCGTGAGGCCCTCCCCCGACCCCCATTCTCTGTTCCCCCAGCAGCTTGGGGGGCCAGGGTGTCCGGTTTCTGGGTCTTTGTCTGCAGAGGCCAAGGCCAGGGGTGGGATGGAGCTGGGGACAGGGCCCCAGGCTGGTCTCCGGGAACTAGGATGAGGCCAGAGGGTGCTCCGCGCCCAGGCACTGCTCATTCCAGGCCTGGGGGACCCCACTCACGCCACTCTCATCAGCTTCCCAGCCCAGAAGTCACACCGGCTTCTCCATCTAGATCACACCTCCACCCCAATTAGGCTGCTGTCGGCAGAGGCAGGGCCCTGGCTGGCTCCACGGCTGAGCGGTAGCTTTTGGTGGGGACTTGTCCCCGACCCCCCAGGCTGGTGGGATGAATTCGGTCCCTTCAGTCAGGCTCCGACTCCCCTCCTTTCCCCAGCCAGAGCAGCCCCGGGGGAGGGGGAAGGGAGGGAAGCAAGAGGAGTGGGTCAGGGGACGTTGCATGTCATATGGCCCTCACTGCCCTGCAGCAGGGCCAGGCTGGGCAGCTGCAGCCATGTGAACCCCTCCTTAGTCACCAGGGGTGCGGGGTCCTGGCCCTCTGGACAGGGATGCCATCAAGAGACTTGAGGCCTCTCTAGTTCAAACCCTCAAGTCGCAGTGGGAGAGACTGAAGCCCAGAGGGGCAGGGACCCGCCTGGGGACGCACGGCCATTCTGCCACAGAGCTCGGGCCTCTCCAAAGCCACCCTCTAGGGCGGCAGGCCGTGTCATTCCCCTGCCCAACGGGGTCCCCCTGCCCACACCCCGTGGGCTACATAGAGCCCGCACCCAGGTGCCCAGTGGAGCCTCAGGCCCTTTACCAGAGCGGCCAGCTCTGCAGCTTAAAGCCAGGAGAGGCTGCCCGGGCCTGACTCCTTGCCCCGTGTCCAGGTCATCGCTCCTTGGAGGATGCCCGAGTTCTACAACCGGTTCCAGGGCCGCAACGATCTGATGGAGTATGCAAAGGTATGGCCAGACCCCACCATCACCCCGACCCTGGCCCAGTGCCCTCCAGGCACAGCCCTCCAAGGGGGTTGTCTGGGCCAGAGGCACGAGGCTGGGACTGATACCCACGCCTGGAGACTGAACCTCTGCCCTGGCTACTACCCTCCGCCCCGTAACACCTGTTCCCTGGGCCGGCTCCGCAGAGGTGTGGTCACTGCCAGGGGCAACTCCCAAGGGAGCCCCCAGTCCGCCAAGCAGGAGGGCGACGGGCCCCCTCTGCTTCCTGTTCCAGCTGCCACCTCTGCGGTGTGCGTCACTCAGGGGACGGGCGGACGGGGGGCTGGGCACAGCTGTTCTGTGCCCCTCCGTTACCTAATTGTCCCCAGTGCTTTCCCAGGGACAGGTAGGTGCTCTGAGGGGCAGAGGCAGACAAAGACTTTTGTCGCACCAGCCCTTTTGAAGTACAAGTTGCAGTAAAACATATTAGAAGTTTTGCATCAAGATCCTTAGCCACTCCCCAGGGTACCTTTCTTTTTAGCGACTCGATGGCAGCCCTTGACAAACAGCCTCAATCAGTCAGAGACAGGGGAAAGCAACCCCGTGCATACACCAGAAAATTGCTCAGGGTTTTAAACAGCAGTCACCAGGGCTGGCTGTGAGCTCTTGCCGCGGCCAAGGGGCCGCGTGGTAGGGGACACGGCGGGGACGCAGCCCTGCCCCTACCGCCAGCATCCCATTAAGACCTGGAGAGCTCGGAGGAAAGATCTCCTCTACCATCTGTTGTTTTATTATTAAAAGGGGAGTTTACAAGAGCAAGCCCATATGTTGCCAAACAAATTTTCAAATAGCAGAGCTATTAAGAGAACAAGGTTAGAGGCTTTTTCCCCCTCCTTGGTCTCCTTGAGGATACAGAACACGAAGCACGTTTTATCTTTAAGAGCAATGAATTGAGACCCCTGCCCATCTACATTCTTACGCCTGCGGTTGTGGTTCAAGAGAGGGCTGACCCATACGCTGCCCTTCATTTCCATGAAGCTCCCAAACAAAAGCGGCTCCTGGTTTTTCCAGAAAAGATGAATTTCAGGAGTATTGTTGTCCCTCCTTCCCAGATTTTGGGGAGAAGGCCCTTGGCTCAGCTTCTGTCTCAAATAACCTTTTAAACAGGAAAGTTTGCCCTGGAGAAATGAGTCTGTGTCCCCGGCCACCGACCCTCCCTCGGAGGCTGGGGTCAGAATTGAGCTCTCGGCAATCTGACCACATTCTAGGATGGAGGCAGTGTCCCTGCACCCGGGGAGTGACCAGAATGACTGAGCAGCAAGCAGACTCTGTCCAAAATTCAGAGCCAGGCAGCTGCTTCAGCTGAGACGAAAATCAATGGGGCTTTGAAAAGCCCTGCTTTCAAGATTCGTAAGTCGCCAAGGCCACAAGGTGCTGTTAGGAGACTCATCAAAAACATGCATTTGCATCACTTTCCACCTCCCCGCAAATCCATCATCCAAGGAAAAACAGGGAAAAACACTCAGAATCACCCCATCCTTATCCCTGTCACCATAATTCTTTTAAAGCCAGTGTGCAAGGTCGGGGGCTGGAAAGCAGGGCAGTCTCGTGTGTACATGCTGAAGATGGTTTTGTTTTCTGTTCTCAATTGCATCCAGAATTTCCAGTGTGTGTGTGTTGGCGGGGAGCTCAGGATGGAGAGGGGAGGGGAAACAAATCTCTTTGGTTGAGGGACTACATTTGGCATTTGTATATATCTCCCTGCCAAGGAAGGGCTGCCCATCCTGTTCTTCCTCCTCCGCCCCTTACCTCCCGTTCTCCTCTCCTCGCTCGGATGGAGCCCCAGTGGGAAAGAGGAAAGGCAAGAGTGTTTCCAAACCACCCCCCAGAAGAAAGGCTCCAGGGAACCCGCCTGCTGGTTTTCTCAGCCCCCAGCCCGGGGAGTCCTCTCTGAGGGGATTTCAGCCCATCCCCTTGTCCCCACACCTGGCCACTCTACCTGGAGACGGCACAGGGCAAGCGTGTGGATTTGACTCTGGGCAGCTTCATGGGGGACAAGGAGCCCCCTGACATTGATCAGCCTCTAAATGGGGTGTTCCGTTTGCCCATGTGGTTTACATTGAAGAGTATGCAAATTTTAGAGTGGGTGTGGGCTGTTTCTTTTAAAACAAGCCTCTGGGTAAAGCTTGACAAACATCAAGAGGGGATAACCTAATTTATTTTGAAATTTTAAGGTGCTGATGAAGGAAACAGCGGCTCCCTGGAGGGAAGCCTCTAGAATCTTAGTCGTGGGCATGAGCTGAGCCTGGGCGGAGCCCCATTAAGAGAGACAGGGCGATGCTGGTGGAGGCTGTGGGACCCTGGGCTAGCCAGGTTGGGGGACCCACCCAGGGGGCGAGGTGCTGAAAGGGGGCCTGGGAGGCGGAGCGGACAGTCTCGGTGACTTAAAGGGGGCCGGGCTGGGCCACTCAGCTTTTGTGCCTGGTAAGCCCGGGAGGGGAAAGCAGGATGTAATGCATGTGCTGGATCCAACCAGGTGTCAGCCAGGGCAGCACGGGGCAGCTCAGGAAGCCAGCCACATCTTTAATCCAAAAGCCCTTCCAAGTGTCACCAACAGCCTTTCAGGCCCAGGGTCTCCGGAGGGATAACTTTTCTCCTTGAATCGAGGCATGGATCACCTGGGAAGCAAAGCATAATCAGAACCAACAGGGAGGATGGGGGCTATTCCTATTCAGGGCTGCAGAGTGATGTGTGTGGTGAATGCTGGACAGTGGGGAGAAGCCCCAGGAAGCGCCCGGCCACGCCCCGTAAACAAGCGTCCTGAACCAGCAGCTCTCATGGGCGCCTCTCGCTTCCTTGGGTGAATGTTAAGCCCCTGTGGGTGCAGATGCCTTGGTTGAGATCCATATTGGAAGTTGGGTCCATCCCAGCTCCCGGCTCATAGGGCCACGGTGGGGGTCAGCTGGTGGTGCTGGGAGACCCTCAGCACACTGCCTGGCACACTCTTACGTGCTTCGGGGGGGCACTTGAAGTATAGACTCAGAATCTTCTGGAAGAAACCTCCAAGGCCAGCGTCCACTCCACAGCATCTCAGACACAGGGTCTTATAGTTTCTGCCTGGGCATGTTGGGAAATGGGGCCCTCGCTCCCTCCCTGAGCAGCCTGGGGGAGGGGAAGGAAACCAGGGATGCGTCCAAGGCCTTGCCTGCATGGGAGCCAGAGTTTGGGGATGTCTTTGACCTTGAAAGAAAACCAAGGCAGCTGGGCCTGACCCTTGTGTCTACTTCACGCTGCCTCACGCCAACGCGGTGTTGCCTCTTCCCTGCAGCAACATGGAATTCCCGTCCCAGTCACCCCCAAGAACCCGTGGAGCATGGACGAGAACCTGATGCACATCAGGTGAGACGTCGCCCACCTGCCCGCTGCTCTGCTCAGCGTCAGTGCACGCCTGTCTGCGTCGGGCCAGGACGTAGTGGTGGCCCACACGACACATGGTCCCTGCCCTTACGGAGCCTGGGGGCCTCGAGGAGGACAGGCCACCTCATTCCCAGCTCTTGCTGCAGTTCTGCTGAGTGCCAGCTGTAGATAAAGGGCACCTGGCCTCGGCTGGGGTGTCAGGGAGGGCTTCTCTGAGCAAGTGGCATTTGAGGTTAAAACCTGAAGGATGAGGAGGGACCGGCCGGGGCTCAGGGAAGGGCATCGAAAGCAGAGGGAACAGCATCTGGGAACAGCCCTCTGAGAAGGCCCCCTGGATCTGGCGCCCTGAAGATTGAGGGAAGTGTCCCAGGCCCTTGCTTGTAGCCTGCAGCTCCCACGGCCAGCTGTGGTGGGCCCAGAATGTTCCAGGCGGGCTTGGCAGCAGTTGCTTTGGCAGAGATAAAAGGACAGACCGGACTTAACGTTGGGGGTAGGGGTGTCAAGGCTGTGTCCCTCTGCCCCCCTCCACTGACCCCCATCTTTCTTCTCCCCTACAGCTACGAGGCTGGAATCCTGGAGAACCCCAAGGTAAGTCCCCATTTCCCCAAGCCGGCTGTCTAGCAGTTGCTGCTCCGTGCCGACACTGTCTGGTGTGTTTGTAGCCTAATTTGAAATTTCACGGGGGGCCGGGCGTGGGGCTGGGGCCGAGTCCTGCCTGTGTTCCCCGACCCTCCCCACCGGGCGCCCCGCCGCCTGGCCACTCCACGCTGCGTTTTAAGATCCACCCCCCTCTCTGGTGCTCTTTTTCTAATTGCTGTCGGATGAATAAGAGAAGGAAATATTTCAGGGCAGCACAGAGCCAGAGTGTGATTGTGAGACAATAAAGAAGCAATTAGGCAGATGAGACACTTGTGGGAGGGCCCAGCCTGTGCCCTCTCAGGCCGCGCTGCTGCCATCGGGGGAGGTGGCACAGATCAGAGCCTCAGGACCCATTCGTCTGGGCCTGTGCCCGCCCGCGTCAGGCCGCCCTGATGCCCCTGTCCCCAGCCTCCCAGGCTGGGCCTCGGCCGTGTTTGAAGTTTAGGATTTCTCTCCCTGGGGGGTTTTCCTTTGTATCTCCCCCCGCCCCCCGTGGGAGATGGGGCGAGATCTGCCCTGGGAAGAGAAAAGTGTCTTTGTCCCTGAGGGACTGTGTCTCCACTGCCTGGCTCAGCGCCCCCCCGACGCCGGGCGGGAGGCTGCTTTGGGGGTGCGGTGCTCATCTGATGTTAGGGGAGAAGCGTGCTGGGGGGCCGGGCCTGGGGGGTCCAGGAAGACCAGCTGGAGTGGAGGAGGCCCGGGTGGTTCCGGGGGGGGGGCGCGTGGGGTGAGCTGGAGCCCTGCCCAGCCCCGGGGTGGCTCGCCGCAGGCACCAGGCCTCTTGGTCGGAGTTGGCAATAATATAACACGTACCAGGGACCGTTTCTGGAGCCAGGCCTGGCATGCGCGTTTTCCCGGCTCGCTTTCCTCGGCTCCTGCCTCTGAGCCTCCGGGTTGCGTGGGTGAGGAAACTTGAGGCCCAGAGAAGTGACTCGCCCCGGGGCACCAGCTGCCCAGCAAGGGAGCAGGCCCGGTGCCCGTGTCGCCCCGTCGCAGGAGTGGCCCTCCGGCCTCTGTGGTTCCCCAGCGACCTGCACCTCCCTTCCCCACCCAGCTCAGCCCAGCCGTGTCACTCAGGAGAGCCTGTGCCTTCGCCCCCTGGGGGCTGATGGCCCCATGGGGCTGCTGCCTGCCGGCCCAGGCTTTTCCAGTTCATGCTCTGCCGACCCCACGGCACTCAGGCCAGCCAGCCCTAATCAGCCAGTCAGCCAGCGCCCAGGGGGGCGGAGGGGGCTGAGCGCAGCAGCGCGGCTTCGAGGGGGTGTCCACCAGGCTCCAGGCCCGCTGGGCAACCATCCCACCCCTTCTGTAGCGGCCTGTGGCGCTCTCACCTCAGGACTGGGGGAGCAGAGCCAAGGCCAGAGGGGAAATCGCCCCCCAGGCAGTGCCGGCCAGTGAAGGTCCCCTCCCCTCTCAGGCCTCCTTTCTAATGAGGGCAGTGGATGGGTAAGTAAGTGTTAAAGAGTGCATTTTTCAGGATTCTACCACCCAGTCAAGGTAGGAAAGTTAGTGCTTGGCTCCCAGAGATCTGAAACCTGGGTCTGAATCCTGACTCTGCTTCTATTGCTGTGCAACCTTGGGCAAGTTACCCAACCTCTCTGAACCTCTGACTCTTTATGCAAACAGTGGGAAATCACAACACCTCTCTCCTGGGGCATCGAAAGCACTTGGCCTGTTCCTAGCACAGGGCAAGGCCTCAATCATGGAGGCAGGGGTCCTGCCCTCCCTCCTCAGGCCGGCTAAGATTATTTGGGGAGGAAGGAGCCAAGGTTCTCTCAGGACCCCTCTCATCAGGCAGGAAAGGTTGGGCTGCGTGTGAGTCGAGGGGGAGACAACATTCCCGCTGAGAAGTGTAGGGCCAGGCCGAGGGACCCAGGTTCTGGCCACCCTGGCCCTGCTTTCCCAGGCAGCTCCGCTGCAGGGTGCGGGCCAGGGGAGCCTGTTGTCCTCCCATTGCCACCAGTAGATCCCCGGAACGAGGGGGCAGCCGCTAGGGGCCCGGGGGCACTACTCTCCACGGTGGAGGAACGCTGTACCCCGGGCAGCCCCGGGCCCCTTGGGAGGCACTGGGGAGACAGAGCTTCAGGGAACCGGTGCCCCCTCCCCCTCTCCAAAAAGAGCCGGAGACCTGCCGAGGGGAGGGTTTGAAGGCAGATGGCGGAGCCATTTTCTGCCTCTGTGAGGGCTGATTGAAGGGCAATGAGGCAGCTAATGCGAAGAAAGATAGAAATTTACTTGCTTTAACTTCATACGGCCCACAGTGAAAGAGTGCATTCAGTTGCCGGCCCGCCATATCTGATGGATGAATAAACCATTTGCAGCATCGATCATGCCTGTACATCATGGTTTAGTTCATGGGCCATTTGCTTTCAATTTCTCCTTCTCGGCCCTGTTTCATGCTTTCTTTCGCCCTCTCCCCATCACCCCCCCACTCTCTCTCTCTTTTTTTTCTTCACTCTCTTCCCTCCCCCAACACCCCCCCCCAAGATGACATTGGAAGTGAGCCCTCCCGCTGGGATGGATAAATAGATGTTATTGATACTCAGCAACAAACTATTTGTCATTTGAACTGGGCTTTTAGGAGGGAGAGTAAAAAGAAGGCAGGCGTGAGCCACCTTGGAATGCAAAGCAAATGTCACTTTATTTCTATTTAGTTATTTTATTTAATCGGTGCTGTCAGGGTGTCAGAAGCCTCCTACTTCCCACTGCAGAGAGCTGGGATGCTGGTCCCTTGAGGGCTTCCCACCTCCTCTCTCCTTCCAGTGCAGACATTCTCATCCTGTTCGTGGCTCTGTTAAGTGTTTGGGAACTGATGGGCCGGCAGGGGCAGAACAGGTGGAGGTGGGAGGGAGGCGGCCTCAGGTGGAGGCGCCGGGGCTCTCAGCGCTGGTACCTGCTTTGAGTTCAGGCTGGGCTGGACAGCCAGTGAGTAGCCCCGGGCAGGTGGGAAAGGAGCTCTGGAGTCCTGTTGGTCACCCAGAGGTCCCAAGCCCTGGTTCACTTTGCCTTATGGGCAAGGATGGCCCTCGGGCCTGTCTGTTCCCAACAAATGTGGCGGTCGGCAGGACCCAGTAGGGCCTGGGGAGCCCTACTCCCTGGCATTTCTCTGAAACCAGCCTGATGCCCGAGCTGTCTCTGGCCACATCCCTGGTGCTGTTTCTCAGCAGAGCGGCTGGGAAACAGCATGGGGTGATGGAAAGAGCACAGGATAGGGATTCTAGGGTCCTCGGGGCTGACTCCCATGCCGATGGGGTGGGGTGGTATGATCTGGACAAGCAGCTTCTTTGTCTTTAGTTTTCCAACTGGTCCATGGAGGCATCAGGCTGGAGGTCCTTAAGGACCCTCCTCCTCCTTGGGTCTGTCTTGGAGGTCCGTTCTGGGTTCTTGTTCCTGCCCCACAAATGGAAACAGATGAAGGGATGCAGCTGGCCTCAAGCCACACAGCCCTTTGGAGGTGTGAGGGCTTCATCACTGGCCCCACCTGAGCTCAGAAGTAAAGCTAGAAGGATCAACTGTCCCTGTTTGCCCAGGACTGGGGGGTTTCTCAGGGTATGGGAACCAGGATGGTTGGTCACCCTGACATAGAGCCAGCAAGCAAAGTGACCGCAGATGAGGGATCTGAGGCACTCCTGGTGGCCCCACCTCTCCTGGAGCAGCTCTTCTCGGAGGGTGGCATCACCAGGAGGCTGTTCCAGCAGTCCTGTCACCTGCAGGGCAGGTTACAGCTTGTACCAGGCCCTCTCTGGCATCTTCTTGGGTGATTTTCATGTCTAGTAAAAAAATATAAAAATTGTCTATATATTTAAATTGTAAGGCAGTCAAAGGCAGGTATCGTTTCCCCCCATTTTACAGATGAGAAAACCGAGGCTCAAACTGATGAAGCAACTTGCCCAAGGCCCCACAGCCTGAGGTTTTGAATCCCGGCTTTGGGGGTATTTTCCACCACTCTGAAATCCAACACATCATTGTTGAGGGCCTCGTGGGCTTCCTGCCCTGGGCCATGTGGCCCCCACCTCCACACAGCATACAGAGTTGCACCTACAGTCCCCCTCTGCCTCTAGTTCTTCCTCCATAGGTGGGGTAACAGTACTTGACCTTCTTACCAAACGGGGCTGCAGAGAACACAAAGGAAGCTGCAGGTGCAAAGTGGCATGGGAATGTTTGCAGGGTTTTGAAAGGCAAGATTTAAGGGACTGCACTTCCCAGGATGTCAGCAGGTGGATAACAGCGCTGGGCCCTGGCATGCCCCCCGGGGACGGACTTGAGCAGTCAGGCCCAAAGGGACCCCACTGTGGCAAGTGTCCAAGCCACAGCCTTGTGTGTGTGGCGGGGGGGGGGGGGGGGGGGGGGGGCGGGGCGGGTCAGGGCCTCAGGAGTGGGAGGCAGGAGGGACTTGGAGAGTTCCAGGCAGCCAGCGGCCCCTCCGAGCTGCATCAAGACGACGGAGAGGCCCATTTTCCAACACGCCCAAGAAAAAAATATACATAAAGGTTGATGTGTTTTCAAATGGGTTTTTGCTTTGCTCTTCTCTTTTCTCCCTGTGAGTATTAACCTCGGGGACCCCGGGGACGGCTCTGCTCGCCAGAGCACCTGCTGGGGTCATGCGCAGTCATTAGCTTTGCGGTCAGTGCAGAATAAACCCCAATTCCCGGTGCCGGGGAGAGCGTGTGCGCCTGAGCCCGCTCCCGCTCCCGGGAAGCCCGCCTAGCGCCTCGCTCCCCCAAAGTCACGCTTTTCCTGCCTGACTAGCTCCTCCTGCTATATTCTACCTCCAGCTGCGGGGGCGTCAAAGAAAAAGATGAGATCAAGTTGAGGGGAAAAATTGTCTGATTTCTTGAGCCCTTTGTTTCCCAGGCCCCTGGCAAGCGGGGCTGGCTCCGGGTGGGGGGCTGGGAGGCCTGCTGGACTGGCCAGCCGATGGCAAGTGCCAGCAGCGCCCTGGTTCTGGAGAGGGGCGCAGGAAGCGGCGTGCAGGGTGTCCAGGGACTGGCATGGCACGGTTTGGCTCTGGCACACCGCCCTCCAACCTCTTTCTGTCTTTTGTCAGAACCAAGCGCCTCCAGGCCTCTACACAAAGACCCAGGACCCGGCCAAAGCCCCCAACAGCCCAGACATCCTTGAGATCGAGTTCAAGAAAGGTAGGTGCTCGCCTGTCGGGACTCCAAGGCGTGGACTCTTGGGGCCCTGGCTCTTTTCCCCTCCTTGCCTGGGAGCCTGGGCACGAGCCCTCTGCATCCCTCCTGTGTTCCTGGAAGCCAGGGTGCAGGCTGGGGCTTCAGATGTTCCCAACTGCCCCCTCCCCAGATGGCGTGATCTGTGGAAGCCTCCAGGCTTGGGATGAAATCACCCTCTGCTGATGTCCATCAGTTCGTGGGCACCAGGTCTGGAGGGAGCGTTCTAGTCCCTGAGCAACCACTTGCCAACTGCTTTGGCCCTTTGGGGAAGTCACTCCACTTTCCTGGCCTCAGTTTCCTCATCTGTAAACTGGGGATAAAAGAGTATCCACTGCCTCGTGTTTTCATGGTGCAGAATAAAATCTGGACGAGGTGTATCCAGCGCAGGACCCTGCCCCACAGAGGTGCTCAGCCAGTATGAGTCTTACAGAGCCAGCCCTGGGGGCCCCCCTGACCCCATAGCTAGTCCTAAGTTAGCGGCTTGATGCGTCTCCCTACCCCCCATCCTGGGTTCAAAGCTGCTGCCACTCTTGCTTGTGTCCTGAGCTCCTCATCTTGTCTGCTACCATCAAGAAGTGCTTGCTGGCCTGAACTGAGTGCCCAGCCTTGAGCCTGGCACCAGGGACAACCCCCTTGCCCTGAAAGATGGAGGGAAAGCAAGGCATGCTGGGTAATGGAAGGAGCAGGACCAGGTTCAAGGTGAGGGCTCAGAGTGTCCAAGGAGAGGACTTTTCCAGGAGGCTGCAGAAGTTGGAGAGGCAGAGATGGAGGAACCAAGAGGGGGCGTGAGGGCATCCCAAGCCCAGGCAGGGAAGCTGGCCCTTCTGTGCACAAGGCAGCTGCAGGGAGGGAGCTGAGGGAGGGGGCTCTGCAGAGAGGCCTTTCCCAAGGCACCTCGGAGACGGAGGATGGGGAGGGGCAAGCAGGGGCCCAGATAGATGCCCTGCTCTCGTCTGCCAGTGTGACCTTGAAAACCAGCTTCACCTTTCTGGGCCTCAGGCTCACTCGCCTATAAAATGGGCCACAGAAATGGATGCTCGCAGGTGCCGAGCATGGGGTATGGAGTGAGGCGCTGGGGAAAAAAGCCTGTTGATACTTTAATAATCTGCCTCCTCCCGGCCTTTCCCAAGAGCCTGGCCAAGTCAATGGGCATTTTCATCACTCCCCCCCCACCCCACCCTGCCACTGTCAGTTCAAACCCTTGAATTTCATGCCCCCTGGGACCAAAAGGCCCTTAGTCTCAGGCCCCTAAAGGTAGCTGGAGCACTAAGTCCATCTTAGGCCCACTCTCTCTGACCCAGGGCTGTGCTGTCGTGGGGCCTCTTTGGGCATCATCTCTGAGAAGATGATGAGATGAACCCAAGCAGCACGCCCCACCCGAGGTCCCCCGGAAAACTGGGAGGGCGGTGAGCGTGGGAGGTGGGCAGGAGGCAGCAGAGGGTCCTGAACACAGGCTCTGACCCCCTTTCCTCCAGGAATAGGGCAGCTCTGAGGGCTGAGCCCGAGAAGAAACGTGATCCATTTTAATGATTTGCGGACTGTCTGGAAAAAAAAAAAAAAAAGTAGACGGGAGGAACCCTCCTCGGCTACTTCCCATTCACTCTCTAGTTAATTTATTTGAAGTTTTAATCTAATTATTAACTATTTTAAAGGCTAAGAGGCTTTCTCTGGCAGCAGCACCAACAATGTCAGTTCCTCTCTGGGGCAGGCCCCATCCAAGGCCCCGCGAGGGCCATAATAGGACCGGGAGGGAGAGAAAGGGAGAGGGGAGAGGCGGGGGGTGGCGAGAGGGGCTTAAGGTTCATTATTGGGCAGACTTACATTTAATAGCAATTTACAACCAAGTTATAAAACCCCTGGAAATGGGGGTTAAGAATGGCGAGGCTGACAGCCCCTGAGCGAAGCCCCTCCAAGCGGCGCCTGGCTTAATAAAGACTCGAAAGCCGCTATTGAGGCCTGATTGGCACCCGATGGCTGGCTACATGGTAATGAGCTGGGCAGATGGGTGGGGGATTAGCCGCCAACTTTGAACAGCTTTTCTTTGTCACTGTTACAGCTCTCTTGTTAGTCCTCTAATACATTTATTGCTCATTTCACACCGCTCGAGAAAGTGCCCCTTGCTATTCAAAGTCAACCCCGAACCCACACACTGCCCCCCTCCAGCCACCTCCCCCCCGCGACTTGGCCCTTCCCTCCCCGAGCGGCTGCCTCCCTCCTGCCCTCCTGCCACCCCAGACCCAACTTCTCAGAATGCAGCCGCCTCCAGCACCTCGCCTGCTGGCGCGGGCATCATTTCACCCCCATCAATCAGATGGCTGTGTGCGGGTCTGGGGTACAGGGTTGGGGCTCGGGGGTCCGCCTGACAGACGTGGCCGGGGGCCGTGTGTGTGTGTGCGTGTGCGTGTGTGTGTGTGTGAGCTCAGCCGCACCTCAGCCAGGCGCTCCCCCCGCCCCGTAACTGGTGGGACAGAAGGTAGTCCCGGTACTCCCTCCTAAGACAATGGTGGAGCGTGAAATTCAATTAGTTCAGGGCCTGGTTCCAATTTCACAGCCCCTAAATGCAAAAGGGGCAAAGAGAATGGGAAGGGTGGGGGAGAGGTTTTTATTGCATTTTCCCTTTCATTCTGGGGGGCTTTCTCGCCCCTTCTCTCTCCCCAGCAGGCCTCAACCTGCACAGGGCTTTTCAAGGAGTCATTTGGAGTCCATATCTGTCACATCCATTTAAGGCGTTTCGGGCGGAGGGAAGGGGCGGGGTTGCAGGCACAGGCTCGTCCGCTGAGCTCCAGCCACGGGCCCACTGCCCTCTCCTCCCGCCCTAGGGGTCCCTGTGAAGGTGACCAACGTCAGGGATGGTACCACCCACAGCACGGCCTTGGAGCTCTTCCTGTACCTGAATGAAGTCGCGTGAGTGCCCGCAGCCCTGCCCGGCCTCCTGGGAAACCACCATCTTGGGCAAGCACCAGCCCGGACCACTGGGGCTGATGGTCCCAGCCTGAGGCTGAGGGGCCAGGGAGGACAGGCCAGTGTCCTGCAGTCAGCCTCGGCACAGCCCCATAGCCATGGGGTCCTCTGGTTCTGTGCGAGAGTCCTGGTGGCCCTCAGCCTTGGAAGGTAACAACACCAGGGGTCTACTGCCCCCTAGGGATGGTCCGGAACTTCCAAACTCTCTACTGGATCTGAGACCAGGGTAGAAGGAAAGATGAGCAGTGGATAGGGCTGGGTGCCACGTGAGGCCCAGGACAGAGATAAAGGAAGTTGCACGTTGAACTCGCTGTGTGTCCTAGGATAGCCCTTCCCTCCTTGGGCCTCAGTTTCCCCACCTGTCCAATGGGTGGTTGGACCAGGGGGCCTGGCTCAGATGTCCTCTGAGTCTTGGATCCCGAGACGGTGCCTGACGCCCTGCCTGTGACCCCGAGTGACCGGTTCTCCCCCCAGGGGCAAGCATGGCGTGGGCCGCATCGACATCGTGGAGAACCGCTTCATTGGGATGAAGTCCCGGGGTAAGTCTGCTCATCACCCTCAGGGGCATGCCTCGGCTCCTAGCGGCCCCTAACGCCCGAGTCACATGCGGGTGTTGCTCCTCCCAGGCTGACTTTGGGCGAGTCCTTTCACCCTGCCAGACTGTTTCCCTCCTGTGAAGGGGGGATGAGGGGCCCTTGGCCACTGATGCCTGAAGGCATCACGAGAAGAGCTGCCCCAGGAGCAGGGAGAGGCTCAGGGGACAGAGGAGACGCGGGCCAGGCCTGGAGGTCAGGCTCTCCTGTGGCCCTGGGGCGGGTCGGCCAGGCTTAGAGGCAGACCACGCAGGGCTGATTTCGTGGTCATTAAGGCTGCGTTGACGAGGCCAGCTGGCCTGGTGGGGTGGGAATCCCGCCAGGGGTGGGCGCTGTGAGCCAGCCAGGGCCTGAGGGCCTGTCCCAGGGTCTGGCATGGCATGGGGGCAGGGCTCTGCCTTGGTGCTGAGCGGCTGCCACCTTGGCTAAGCTGCCCGGCCCATATCCACCTCGGGCTGGGCCTGGAGGGAGGATAGGCTGGTCCCCAAACAGGGGCTCTGTCTTCTCTCAGTAAGCAGAGCCCCATGGTTCCCTATCAGTCACTCATCGTGTTGTCTGGGCCACACCCTCCCCCCGTCCACATGAGGGGATCTCCTGTTCCCTGGTGGTAAAGCAACGCTGCGTGCTTCCGGACTTCAGGATGCGGGGGGCAAGCTTTCAAGCAGTCAGAGTCCCTGGGTTGGGCACTCGAGTCTTTAAGCACCGGGGGTGGGGTTGAGGCCTCTTGTGTGGGCAGGTGTTTAACTCGCTTTGCTTAGGGTCAATTTAAAAGGATGACACAGCCAAATAAAACCAGGCCAGGGTATAGCCATGGCCCTTTGTCTTTCAGGGTGTTTTTACTAAGATTCTAAAATCCAAAGAGAGCCGATGGCTGGATTTCAGCGGTTAGAAAGGGCACTGGTCCAGAGGCAGGATGCTGGGGCTTTCATGCCAGGTTCGCTGTGCCTTGCTAGATGACCTTGGACTTGTTATCTCTGGGCCTCAGTTTCCCCAGGTGTAATGCGGTAGGCATGGGGATGGGAGTTGGATCATTCTGGCTCTGAGCTGTTTGAATTTATCTCAAAAGGGGAGGAAGGAAGGAAGGAAAGTGGCTTTGCCTCTTTCATGTGTTTTTTCCTCTTCGACACACATATACTCTGTGAGAAACAACCTAATTGAAACTCTCTCAGGAGGGAAGGCCTTGTGGAGAACAATATTACTATGGAGAACAATATTACTAATTAGCTGCTCCCTTTTATCCTCACTTACCTTTGTATCTTACCTATATTAACATCTGATTAAATGTCCCTTTGTCTCAGTCTGCCCTTGGGAGCCAGCACAATGCAAACTATCCAAGGCAGATCCCGGAGGGACCTTGGGGAGCCAGAGACCAGCACCCTCATCTTACAGGCAGGGAAACCAAGGCTCAAAGTCACAGGCACCAGGACCAGGACTGATGTCCAGACACAGAGAGGCATGGAGTGGAGGGCTGAGAGCTTGAACTCTGCTAGATCCGGGTTCTAGCCCATGTGTAATAGCAGGAAGTGGCCCAGTGGAGGAACTTCATAAATGGCAGCAGCCCCACAGGGATGCTGAAAGGGCAAAGGCAGCCTATGCCCTCTGGGTACCATCCGAGTGGCTCAGAGATGCCCACTCTGCACCTATTGTCACGTCCCTCCCATGCCCCAGGCAGGCATCACTAATTGATTGTGGATGTAGATCAGTGCTGCTGACAATGGAAAGATAAGGACTGGCCTGAGGTCACTCTCTGAAATGGCACGCAAGTGAACTTGAACGGAAGGAGGTAGTCATAAAGGCGCGAACTGGGCTAATCTGGGAAGACATCCTGAAAGAGGTGGCAGGAGAATAGGCTTCAACTGGTAGAATGTGGAATAGAGTGGAGTGGGAGCCTTCCAACGGGAAGGGTAGGGAAGGTAGGAGGAGCCCCAAGTGGCCAGCTGGGTGGTGGGTTGGGTCTGAGGCTGACTGACCCCCTGGAGACCTTGGGGAGGCACATTGAAGGGCTGGTGTCAGGGGCCAGGCCCTGTTTACCACATTTGACTCCCCATCTTGCCTCCATCACCGTTGGGAAAGCAACATAGCCTCTCTGAGCCTCAACTTCTTCATCTGTGAAATGGGTTGTGGTGCAGATCAGAGACCTGTTGACGCATAGCAGGAGCTGTGCCTGGATGGTAGACTTCCTACCTTTCCCCCAGAACTGGGGGCGTCATCACCACTGAAGGTGGGAGTCATGAGATTAGCACTCAGTTCCAACTCCCTTGGCTTCTGACCACCCACCTGAGGAAAAGATTCCTGGAGCACAGCCCTCACTCTGCCCAGGTACTGTGTGTGTACCTGTGGGGGGCTGTCCCTAAAAGCATAGAATTTAGCCTGAGAGTGGTACAGTCTTTGGGGAAGACAACCAGGGTTCTAAGTCCCAAGAACTTGCTGTGTGACCTTAGGCAAGTTGCTTTCCCTCTCTACGACTCTCACCAACAAAGGTGGGCACACTAGGTGATCTCACCATCTCCCTCTGGAAGTTCTAACTTGCCTATTTTCTGACTTGGGTTGGGGGGGTGAGAAAAGAAACTTGCTTCATAATTTTAGGGGGAGGTCTTGTTTTTTATTTCTCCACTCCCAATAATTCACTGTGAGAAAGAAAGGCAGGGGGTGGGGGCAATAAATGAGGACGATGTGGATTCACCCACAGGTCTACGTCAGGGGAGAAGCTGTTAATTGTCAATTATATTGAGGGCACAGCAGGAAAATGCTATTGTTTGTACCTTGGTATACAAGGGGAAAATGTCATTTGTATTGATTTTACAAAGCTCGCAATTGAAATTCGTTAAGGGCTTGGGGTTTTTTGGGGTGGGGGTGGGTGGCGGTGGATGGGTAGGAAGTTGGGCAGTGCTAGTGCCCTGGGTGTGGGGTGGCCGGGTCGGCAGCACTCGGGGCCATGGGGTCAGCGGGCCGGGGGCTGGGGAAGCTGCAGATGGAGTAGCTTTTGCTGTATTGTGGCTGTTCACATCGTCATTATCACATTATCTTTTTAACTCTGGAGGGGGGCTAATTAAGTGAAGTAAATGTAATCAGTGGGGAGGAGAAGGGGGGCAAGGAAGGCAGGAGGGAAGCAGGGAAGGAGCCAGCGCTGGTCCTTCCCTCACCTCCTCTCTGGCTGGTTCCTCTCCTCCCAGCCCTGCCCTGTGGGGCTAACCTCTGCCTGCTGCCACTGCTTCCCTCTGCCGACTCCCTCCGCCCCCTCCTCTCTGCCTGCTTTCTCTTCTTCCCTCCACTCCTCCTTTCCACTCCCTCCTTTCCTCCACCCTTCCCATCTCTCTCCCACTCTCCCGTCCTCCCTCACTTCCTCCTTACTCCTCCACTTTCTGGCTAAGAAGGAACAAGGGTTGCCACCCACCTGTCCAGGCCTCCCAGAGGCTCCACTCAGATGGAATGTTCCAGAGTGGAGGGAGACCTGTGAAGCAAAGGTGTTTGCATTCCCAGAAGCCTGGAATGGCCACACTCAGAGGCCTGCCCTGATTCCCAGGATGGGGACTGCGGGGTACCAGGAGCATAGAGGATGGCTAGAGCCCCACCGGGACTTGCCTCCCCCTCACCATGGCAACCGCCTCTATCCTTGGCCCTGGTACCCAAGAGGGGAGTCCTTGGGTTCCAGCCAAGCTCCCTTCCCCTGACCTTTCCAAATCCCTCCCTCTGGATACTGCTTTCCCAAATGATCAGAGGCTCTGGTCCAGGTGCCCTAGCCCCCAGCCCCACCCCCGCCCCCCAGCCGAGTTGGCGGGTCCCACTCCATTCTGCCAAATTGCTCAATCTGGGCTAACCTGGCAGCCTCAGGAACAGATGAGAAGGATTTAAGCGGTGGCAGCTGTTTTGGTCCCCTCCTCTTCCTCCTTGGTCCACTCTCCCCCAACCTCGGCCACCCCCCAGCTCTTCGCCCTTCTTCCCCACCCGCTCCTTGGCAGTAATTATGGTGTGATTGAAGCTGCTCCACGGAGAACCGCTGACACCTCTGTCTTTTTCCTGTAAACACGGAGAGATGAAAATAGACACTTGAATCCGCTGCGCGTGTCACTTCGAAGATGTCTGCTGTCTCTTCCACAGCGACACCGAGACTCACCTGTCATTTCCTCCTTCTTTTTGCGCAGTGGTTTGTATGCCGACTGTCAGAAGCCCCAAATCCATCGTCCTTTAGCATCAGGTTTCTGTCACTGGTTTTTTTAAAGTCATTTTTTTTTCCCAGAAGAAATACACAGAAATCATCTGTACCCCCTACCCCTGTGGAGAGGAGAGGGAAGATCTTTAAGATACACACACACACACACACACACACACACACACACACACACACACGACAGCAGCAACCTGAAAACAAGCTTTTTGATCAGTCACAATTAACTTTAACACCTTCTAAGAAAATGAACAGAAATATTAACTGAGCTGGTGTGTTTCACGGCTGTGGCTTTTCTTCTTGCCTATGACTCTTCCTGCGGCGGCCTTGGAGGGTTGACCGCTGTGAGGCTGGTTCTAAGGGCTCAAGAATGGGTGACTCTGCCCGCCAGGCGCTCTCTGCTCTTTTCCTGGGGAGCCTCTAAGGTGGGGCGATAGCGGGGGGCCCTAGGGCAAGCATAGCTCTTCCTCGATGGAAAGCATGGGTGTCCTCTCACCCTGCAAACCACCGGTGCTGTTCCCTCTCTGGACTGCGGGGAAGTGATGCTGGGAGATGGCTACAGCGTTCCAGAGACACACCCACCAGTACGCACTGGGGGACCGTGTCTGCGTGCTCACCTTCAGGCAGGTGTCGGCGGAAGTTAGAAGGAAAAGCAGCAGACACTTGCCATCTTCTCCTTTTCCGGACAGGTGGCCGGGGCCTCAGAGGGGAATGAGGTGGGCCAAGGTCACATAGCTGTGCACTCTCTGTAAAAGTGTAAGTTGCGAGGGACTTCTGGTCTACAACTCCGGCCCTACAAATACAGCTTGCACCCTGCCCACAGCTGGCCAGATGAGGACAGGAGAGCAGGGAGACAGCTAGGTTCTCCAGGAGCTGAAAATGAGGAGGGCCCCTGCCATTGGCCTGCCGTTGTGAGTGTGTGTGGCAGCATAAGGAAGGCTTTGGAAGTTTCTGAGTTTTTCCAAAATGTGGCAAAAAGTAATAATGAGGAGGAATCAGAAGGCCCATTTCTAGTCCAATATTTATTGAGTTCTTAGTATATACTAGGATGAGAAGACAAATAGGGCTTTGTTCTTGTCTTGCTTCTGGTGGCTCTTGGTGATAAAGTTTATGGGATAATTGAAAACTTGCTCCTTTCACGTTGCGGTCATTTCTGCCATTTTGGGGAGGCAGATATTTCCAAAAGTTCTGCACATCTCTATCTTTGGAAACAGACTGCTGACCTGTCAGGCCTTTCTCAGTGACCTGGGGCCATTGGGAGCCACTTGTCTGTGGCACATACTGTCCCCACAAGGAGCAGCTCCAAATCCTGCGCTGAATTCTTGTCTGCTTTTCATAGGTTTTTTTGTGTCCCCGCACACCCCCTCTCATGCTGTCATTTTCTCGGCCACCCATCTGACTCCAACCCCATCAACCTTTCTAAGCCCTTTCTGGGTTGTGTCTCTGAGCCATTTTGCAGAAGTGGATGACGGAGCCTGTCTGAACCATGTTTATAAGGGTAACGACGAGGCCTAGTGAGGGCCGGAGGAACTCCCCAGAGAATCGAGGGCTTGGGCCTGGTGCATAAACTTGGGGATGTGGGTGTCGTCCTACTGGGGAGGCATTTACTCCCACAACTGATTCAGGACAGCAGAGGTGGCCCAAGAGCTGCGGCCACACAAGTGAAACAGGACAGGCACATTGTAATCACATCAGCTCCTGGTCTCTTTGATGTGCATGTCCCCCGAGACCAGGATATCGGGGGTTTGTAGATGAGAGACTCACCCCCGCCCCGCCCCTGCCAAGAGGCTCTTTTCCGCTAGGGAACACCTCGGAGCCTTGGGAACAGCCCAGGGTCTTCCTCGGCCACAGCACCTCAGACTTGGGTGTCCTTTTCATGCCTGGTGAGCACTGGATCACTTGGCAAAGGCCCTAAGAGGCAACCTGGAGCAGAGATGGAAAACCTAGATGCAGGTTCCATTCCCCCTGGGCAAGTCATGTCCCTCCCCCGGGCCTCTGTCTTCCCATCTGTGCAATTGGTATGTTGGGCCGGATTAGCGTTTTAAGGACTGCTTGGTGGAGCCCAGGGTTTGCAGAGGGGCCTCTGCCCCTCCTCAGTGGGACATTGTTTTCGATTGTATATGCTGAGCTTCCACCTAAGACTGTTCGAATACAGCATTTGCAGCTAAGTTAGGAGAACGCAGGTGATCCTCAAGGGCCCTGACATTTCTGTGGTTCCCAGACTTAAAGATTAAAGACTAGAGAAGTTCTCTAAGGCGAAAGTTTCTGGCTACTCACATCAGACACAGCCTTGCCCATGTCCCCTTTGGACTTCAGAGTTGAAACAATCTCCTTTCTGGTTTTGGGGGTTTTTTAAGCATTTTTCTAAATTGTGGTAAAACATAGAAAACATAAAGTTTACCATTGTAACTGTTTTGAGTGTACAGTTCAGTGGCCTTAAGTACAACATTCACGTTGCTGAGTAACCATCACCACCCCCCATCTCCAGAACTTCTTCATCTTCCCAAAGTGAAGCCTCATTAAGCACTAACTCCCCATTTCCCCTCCTCAGCCCCTGGCACCCAGCATCCTACTTAGTTCCTATGAATTGGACTCTTCTAGGAACCTCACGTAAGTGGGATCACACAGTATTTGTCTTTTGGTGACTGCTTTATTTCACTGAGCGTCCTATCCTCAGGGTTCATCCATGGTGTAGCGTGTGTCAGAACGTCCTTCCTTTTTTTTTTTTTTTTTTAATTTATTTATTTATTTTTGGCTGTGTTGGGTTCTCGTTTCTGTGCGAGGGCTTTCTCTAGTTGCAGCGAGCAGGGGCCACTCCTCATCGCGGTGCGCGGGCCTCTCACTGTCGCGGCCTCTCTTGAGGTCTGAGCTCCAGACGCGCAGGCTCAGCAGTTGTGGCTCACGGGCCCAGTTGCTCCGTGGCCTGTGGGATCTTCCCAGACCAGGGCTCGAACCCGTGTCCCCTGCATTGGCAGGCAGATTCTCAACCACTGCGCCACCAGGGAAGCCCCGACGTCCTTCCTTTTTAAGGCTGAACATTTCATTGTATGTAGTGATCTCACTTTGTTTATCCACTCATCTGTTGATGGGCATTTTGGTTGCTTCCACCTTTTGGCTCTTGTGAATAATGCTGCCATGAACCTGGGTGTACAAATCCTTTCTGTGGAAAGACGATGGCGGTAAATTTTGAGGAGAACTGAAAGCTTGCCCCTTTAACGCTGTTAACGTTATGTGGTGGGAAGAAAGGGACTTTGGGGGGCGGCATTTGTGGGGATGGGGCGGTTATTCCCCCTCCATCAGGACAGCGGACACGGGGCCGGTTTATCCAGGGTGCTCACCCAAACTTCATTCACGAGGCTGCACTGCTGGGAAGAGGGAGCCCGGCCATGTGCCCGGGGGCCATCCTGCCTCCTGGAACCTTAATGCCCCCAAATCTGGGGTGGTGCTACTAATAAGACCTTCCTCTCAGGGCTACACTCAGCCAGGGCCAGGCGCCCCTTGTCACTTGGAGACCATGAGGTTCAAGCAGATTGTTTAGCAAATGGAGGATTTGGGCCTGAGGTGATGGGGAGGGGACCTAGCAAGACCGTCTTCCTGTGACCTTTTGGGTTTGGCCCCCATCACCTGCTGGTCCCCAGGGCAGCAGACAGCGCTGCTCAGGGGCCTAGATTCAGTTCCCAGCTCCACTTCAGCCAAGTCCCTTCTCCTCCAGGGCTCAGTTTCCCCGGCTGTACAGTGGGGTCAGCACAGGTGACCAAGGCGGTCAGGATTTCTCTGCAGAGACATGGCTGCAGGGGAGCCACCGGCTGAAGGTGGCATGTGTGGGCACACGTCCACGCGCGTGCATGCGTGTGCACAGCCGTCCCCTCCCCTGGCTCCCTGGTGGAAGGCAGGAAGGGACATCCGGGGCCCTGGGCTCGACCAGACTCGGTTTAATTACAGGTTTTCAGCTGCGGGCCGGTGGGCACGAGTTGGGAAGGAGGGGGGGGAGCAGCTCTGAAACCCTGTCATTTTCCAGCGTCTGAGGGCCTCTTCAAAGGGGGGCATCTAGACATTTTCTCCACAAGCTGCAGACTGGACTCTCGTGGCCCCAGCATGAATATAATGACGGATGCATTTTGCAGCAAGCTGGGCGTGAATGGGTCCGACTGGCTTGTCTCCTGTCAGACGAGTCATTATTATTTTTTTTTCTTTTTGTCATTTGCTGACAGTTTGGGTTTCATGCGTTTCTCTCTTTTTTCTTCTTCTCCCCCTGCCTGGAAAAATGGCTAGGTATCTACGAGACCCCAGCGGGGACGATCCTTTACCACGCTCATTTAGACATCGAGGCCTTCACCATGGATCGGGAAGTGCGAAAAATCAAACAAGGCCTGGGCTTGAAATTCGCCGAGCTGGTGTACACGGGTGCGTAGACCCTGCAGCTGCTCCCCTCCCCTCCCTCACACAGGGGCACCCTCCTCCCGTCCCGCCTTGCCCACTGCCACTTGCTCGAGAGCCCGGAAGATGCAGGGAGAAGGGGGTGGAGAGAGGGCAGGGGACGAGGAAGCGAGGAGGGGACGTCGGGACCTGCCTTGTTCACAAGGTGTGGAGGGAAATGCACCAGTGCCCCAGGCTGTCCCGCTGCCTCCGCCACCTGCGACCCGCATGACGGCCGCAGGGCCAGGCAAGCATCTTGTGTCATGCCTATGGCTGCCAAGTTTTATCCAGCACATGCCGGGTACCTGGCACTGTGTGGGAACACAAGTCATCCTAGGGGGCTTCCCAAGTTTCCTAAGAGAGCGGCGGCCAGAAATTGAGGCTCCGAGCAAAAGGAGCTTATATAAAGTTACACAACTGGACGTGGCCTAGCTGGGTTTGAGCCCAGGTCAGCCTGTTTCCAGGCAGAACCCGGAGCCGCTACATGAACTGCCTCAAGCAAGGGAAAACCTACCTTGACCAAGAACAGGGCCCCAGGCCTGGGCATTGCCTGGGCCAGATCCCCACTGGGAAGCCACCGGGACGGCCGAATGCCCAGCCCATGTGTGGAGTGTGGGCTGGGCTCCATTCTACGGGTGAGGAGACTGAGTTTCCGTGCCTTACCTGCTGTCACAGAGTAGAAATCCAGTCCTCCCGACTCCACATCCATCCCACACGTTATAACAGGGGTGACCAAATCCAGCCCGTTGCCTGTTTTTGTTCAGCCCATGAGCTAAGACTAGTTTTTACATTCTTCAATGGTTGGGGAAATTTTTTAAAAAATAATACTATTTCATGGCACGTGCAAATTATAGGAAATTCAAATTTCAGTGTCCATAAGTAGTTTTTTGGGCACCGCCTTGCTCATTCGTGTGCATGTTGCCTGTGGCTACTTCAGAGCTACACTGGCAGAGCAGAGTAGTTGCTAGAGGGGCCACATGGCCTGCAGAGCCTAAAATAGTTACTATCTGGCCCTTTCCAGAAAGGGCTGACTCTATTCTATGACATTAACATCTCCCTAATTTGAGAAATCACATCAGACAGCCCCTCTGAGCTGTTGGGGGGGACAGGCTGCCGTCTATGGGGGCCTGGATGTCAGAGGGACCCCAGGAAAGTTCATAGTAATAGTAACTGCCTGGTAGAAGCCTCCACCGCCCTCACCTCTTCCCCTCGTCCCCCACTCGGAGGTTTTGTTTCCTCTGAAACCTCCTAATCGCTGAAACTCATCTCAGGATTTCAAGGGGACATGGTGGTTATTGGCTGGCATTATTTTTCCCTCCCATTGTTCCCAGGAGCTTTGAAGCCCAGTTCCCCCCTTCCCAGGTACAGACAGGTGTTTAAATAACATCGTCTCCTGCGGGCTCTCTTGCTCAGCGGGGTTTCCACACTGAAAGGTGGATTTTGGTTACAAAGTGGGAGAGTCATTAAGACGCGGCAGGCTGCGATGGGGGGACAGCACCTGGCCAGGGGGCATCCGTGGAGGCAGAGCGGGGGCCGGGCCGCCAGCCTCCCTCCCCACGCTAGATCGGCTGCCACCTCTCTTGCTGCCCAGCCCTGAGCTGGGCACTGACGGGTATTATCTAATCTTAGCTGCACAGAGGGGAGATGAAGACGCTTGCCCAAGGTTTCACAGCTGCTGAGCAGTGGCTTGGAGCCCAGGACAGGCCGGCTTCAGAGGCCAAGTTCTCGGCCACTCCAGCAGATCCGAGGTGGGTAGGAAGCTGGGCTGGGGCCATTAGCAAGGGGTGATCAAGGGGCGCAGTAGTGTGTACAGGGCAGCCCTGGGTGTCAGGAGCACAGCTTGGCCCTTGGTGTGGGGCTGGCATCCCTGGACCAGGCTGCCTGGGTTGAGTCCTTGCTGTCACCCACCGAGCCCTCTAAATCCCCAAATGTTACAGTGATTAGGTTTAAAAGGAAATAAAATCTCAGAGTGGAGGCTCCTCCCAGGTAGTTGTTATTAACATGAACTTCGCCCAGGTGCCCCTGACGTCCAGGCTCCCACAGATGTCAAGGTCGGCCTCTGGCAGCAGCCTGTCCCCACCCCCCAACAGCTCAGAGGGTCTGTTTGAGGGGATTTCTCACATTTGGGATGCATAAAGGTTAGAGAGCAGGGATTAGCTTGAGTAACTTACTTGACCTCCCTGTGCCTTGGTTTCCTCATCTGAAGAATGGGGACAATTCTGCCTGTCTTACAGTGAGGACTCAATGCATGGATATTTGCAAAGCCTCCAGGACAGTGCCTGGCATGGTCTCTGAGTGTGGACGCAGGAGAATGGGGCCTTGCCTCTGGCTGGCTTTATGATCTTGAGTAGGTCTGTCTCCTCCCCGAGCCTCAGTTTCCCCTCCTGTAAAATAAAGGGCACGGGCCCAGGTCCCTTCTCCATTCTGTCTCGCTCCCCAGTTATAGAACCACCACTCTGCTATGGCACTCAGCTTCCTCGGAGCCCCTGTGGTCTCGGGGCACAGGGAGACTGAGGCCCGGGGAAGCCCTTCTGCCTCGGTCCCACTCCTAGCTGCCCTGACTACTGTGACCACTGTCTCCCCCTCCTCTCACCCCATCCCCAAATTTCCTGATCTGCCTGTATGAGGTTTATACAGACCCCCTCCCTCCAGAAGCACACTGGCCTCACCCCACAGGGTCATTCTGGCAGGACCCCAGCTTCAAGACCCATCTCATTTAGGGGGTATAGCTCACCTCTCCCCTCACCTCAGTTTCTTCGGCAGTAAAATGGGTATAATGCACAGAGGGTTGTCGGCCTGATTAGTACAGAATTTGGCCCAGCTCCAGGCCCCACCCACTGTGCATCCCCCAGCCTGGGACACGCAGGCTCTCCCCGGTGCAGCACTCAGGACTCACTGCCCTCCACCCCAGATTGGGTCTGCTGGGAAGAGAAATCTGAGCACAAGGCCCCCATGGCGGGAAGGGAGAGATCCTGAGATAAAGCCCAGGCCAGGCACTCCCACAGGGGTCTTTGCCCCCATATCTCTGGCTCCATCTCCCACCTCTCTTCCCGCCTGAGAACCTAATTATCCTGAGTTAGAAAGATGGCCGAGACACTGGGGCATGGTGGGGGGTGGCCATCAGTGTCCCCTCCCACGGGACTCTGGGCTAGAGTCAGGAGCACTCTGGATCTCACTGTGTGGCTTTGGAAAGGTTCTTTCCCTCTCTGGGTGTCTGTCTCCCTGTATACAGTGAGGGCTGGCAGAGACCATGTTCAAATCTTGAAAGCAAAAACTCTCACTGAATCCACACAACCCCCCCCCCACCCGGAGAATGGTTAGTATTACCTCCTTGTGCAAATGAGGAAACTGAGGCACAAAGAGATCACGTGGCTTGTCAAGGTGGAACCAGAGGTGAACTCAAAAGGCAGGACATCGGAGAGTGAGGACGCAACCCCTTCTCTCCCTGCCCGTCCCTCCCCCACGTCTGGAAGCCACCGGACCCATCGTGGAGAAGGCCTGCTCCCCTTTCCCACGGAGGGCCTCAGCAGATGCCCCTGGAGGCCAGGGCTTCCAACAATAGCCACAGAGCCGGGGCTGACCCAGCCCTTTATCAGGGCAGGAGATCGCGCACCATCTGGCCTCACAGCTGCCCAGGTGGGCTCACCTTCCCGGCTCTGTTTCAGAGAAACCCTACCCCTCTCGCTGTCCCTCCCCCAACCCTGGCCACGGCCCCCCTGCCCTCGGCAGAAACTGAGAGGAGCCACCGTCCAGACCCTGGGCAGACGGGGGACTGAGCACGCGGCCCTCTTTGGCCTGAGGGATCTGGGGGACAGATACGGGTAACGGGGGATGGGGGCAGCGCATTTCTTAGGCAGCTCGGGGATGTCGCAGCTGTAGATGGGAAAGCTCCAAAATGATCATATGAAGCACAGTTGTTAGAACTTGGGCCGACTGAGGTCAGGTCCAGGCCCCCCACTACAGCCTGTGTGATCGTGGAAGAGTCTCTCAAATTCCCTGAGCCTAACTTCCTCACGCAGAAAAGAAAGAGGCTAAGAGAGGTTTTTCTCCTGCGACTGGGAGGATTCAAAGAGCTGGTCCAGGTAAAGAATTAGCATGGTGCCTGTGCTTCATCTGCAGAAATCTTTGCGTGTGAAAATATTAGTAGTATTTTAAAGACAGGTCACTTGTTTCCAAGGGGTCTGCCCATCCTGAGGGGTGGGGCTCTTCCCAGCAGCGTTCACAGCAGCCCCTGAGCCCAGGGCCTCCATGCACAATAAGCCTGCTAGTCCTGGGAGGGCGAGGCTGTGTCATCCCCACTCAACAGATGGGGAAGTAGAGGCACAGAGAGGTGAAGGCCCCACACACCTGGTCTTTCTGACCCCGAACCCACCACCCAGCTGGGCACCCCCATCGCTCGGCCCCGGTAACATATGTCTGAGTCTTGCTTGAGGTCTCCTGCCCAACTGTCTGCTGCCCTGATAAGACTGAGCCCCCTGTGGGCAAAGGATGGGGTCCCTTCACCACTGAATGTCTGTGGTGTGAAGCAGTAGGTTAGATCCCCTCCTCCTGACCCTTAGGGAGTGACTGCATTGCAGGGTGTAGAGGATGACTCCTTACCCCCAGGAGCCCTACAAGGTCACAGGACAGGGGCAGGCGGGCTTGGTCCTCACTGTTGCCATTTACAAGTGCATGTCGTGCCAGAACTCCACAGTGAACAAGGCAGATGCGGGACTGCCCTCCCAGGCTCACGTCTGCCATGACGGGGTGAGGCGCAGGGTGCCTTTCCTAGACCCCAGTCCTCCCCACGTCCTGGCCCGAGGCAGGCACACGGTGGGCCTCCCCAGCACCCTCTCTTCTTCCTCCCTGCAGGTTTCTGGCACAGCCCCGAGTGTGAATTTGTCCGCCACTGCATCGCCAAGTCCCAGGAGCACGTGGAAGGGAAAGTGCGGGTGTCCGTCTTCAAGGGCCAGGTGTACATCCTTGGCCGGGAGTCCCCACTGTCCCTCTACAACGAGGAGCTGGTGAGGTAGGCGCCCCACCCCTGCCCCCAGCTGGGCACAGACCCGCATGTCCAGTATCTCCTCTGACTGGCTTTCTCAGCAAAGATATGCCCAAGCACGTGTAGGGTATGGGGGAGACAGTCCTGAAGATTATCCGCACCACCTCTGCCCTCATGGAATGTACAGGCTAGATGGGGAGAAAGGCCCCAATCAAAGGATCACCCAAGTGCAGGATTAGGGAAGGAGGTGCCGGGCTGTGGGGAGATACAGGATACTTGGGCTGGGTATAATAACGGGGGTGTGGGGAAGTTTCCCCATAGAAGTCATTTCTGAGCTGGTCTCCAAAAGAAAGGAGTGAACCAGGTGGAGAGGGGGCAGGAGAGTTTCCAGAGAGACTGTCCTGTGTGAAGGTTCTGAGCCTTGGAAGAACCCAGAACATCCCAGGCACTACAGGAACTCCAGAGTGTGAGGGTCCTGGAGCCAGATCTTAAAGGGAAGGACACATCAGACCTGTGGGTTTTTGAGGCCCCTCTTGCTGCTCTGGATTTGAGGGAGGTGGGACCTGGCAAGGGTGGACACAAGGGCTCCCCGTGGGACACGCTGGTGGCTTGGACCAGGCTGCTGGTTCTGGGAATAGAGAGCAGCAGATGGATTTGGCAAATATTTAGGAGGTGGGATTGAAAGGGCTTGGATGGGGAGGGAGATGGAAAAGTTCAGAACCACCCTGGGTTTTCTGGCACAAGCCGCTGGGTACACTTTGGTGGCAATGACTGAGTTGAGGGAATGGGGGGGGGGGCGGGAATCATGCATTTGGATTTGGACATCTGCAGGATGAATTTTCTCTGAGATAGGCCAGGAGAACTATAGTCGGCCACTGGACACCCAGGGCTAGAGTTGAGGAGAAACGTGGTCTGAGGACACTGGATGATGGGGCCAAGAGGAGACAGCCCAGGGGAGCGGCAGAGTTGGATGAGAGGGAGCCAGGAGGGAACCTTGAGGAGCTGCCCCCCGACGGGCCAGGCTGAGGGCGCTGAAAGGACGCGGGAGAGGCTGGGGAGCCCTGGCGGGCTGGGTCCAAGGTAGCAGTTGCCTATTAGCTGCACCTGTGTTTGCATCCTGAATGATAGACTGGCCTTGACCGAGGAGCAAGGTGTTCCCTCTGGAGTCCACCTGGCCAAACAAGAGGTGGGAACAGGCAGCCCCACCTGATACAAGTCCCAGGTCCAGCTTGGCTCAGGCTGAGGCCAGCTCTCCCCTCCCGGAAGACGGTCAGGAATTACAGTACGAGTTTTGTTTAGCGGTCAATATTATTTTCCTCTCTCCCTTCTCTTTGCCGTGTTGCGTTTCTCTCCCCCCTTCAATCTTCCTAAACACTTTAGAAGCCATAAATATAACCGAATCAGTTTAGATCAGTCGGGGTAAATGTCAAATTATCTTCTCTCTTTCTCTCTCTGGCTCTTTCTTCCCTCCCCCTCCAAATCAACAGCCTCTAATAATCTGTCCAACCCTTCATTAAGCCTTACAGTCTCACTCAGGGAGATTAAATGAATAAAGTAAAAAGGGAAAGGGGAAAAAAAGAGAGAAAAGCAGGAGCATTTATTCTCACTGTGTCTCCGACCATTTCCCTTTTCTTTCTGATTTCTACATCGCTGACTTGAAAGCCCTTGAGTGACAGCGTCACAGGGACCAGCGAGGAAACCGCGAGAGGTAGCAGAACTGGAAATGCCGCGGCACAGTAGGTAGAAAGTACCGTAATTATAGAGCAGGTCAGAGCCACTCGAATGAACAAAAATAAAAGCACAGAGGTTTTCTGTAGACCGTCAGGGGAGGTAAAAAAAAAAAAAAATCATTGTAAACTCTTTTTCCACTGGTACCCCCTACCCCCCAAAACCACAGATTTTAAAAGAGGTTTTTCGGTTCCCGAGAAACACCTCTGGGAATACTTCAGCAGTCCCGTGGGACAAGTTTGTCCCTGGATGTGGGCCTCTCTTTGCAGAGGCTGCTGGGGTGGTCTGAAGGGCCTGTTTGGGGGCAAGGGGGTGGCAGAGTTTGTTTCGACTCGTGAGAGATGGAGGTGAAAGGACGGATGCACACGGGGAGCAGGAAGGGGATCCAAGCCCTGCTTTCTCCCTGGGCTGAGCGCAGGGGCCCTTCCAAAGGGGACGAGCGCCTCAGACAGCGGGAGCGAGGCCAGGAGTCCGAAGCCCGTGCGATGGTTTGGGATGGGGGTGTGGAGGCTCAGGGCGGGGTCACGTGAAGCTTCGTTTAGCACCCCAGCAAGGTCTGTAGAAGCTATTCGAGGAGGCTGACGCTTTAGGTGGGTCCAGCCTTTCCCCTGCCTGGTGAGGGGTGCCGAGCTCAGCCCTTTGGATGTCTGCCATCTTCTCCCTTCACGGGGAGCTTGCTAGTCGATTCCTGGTGGCTTCAGCCACCTGAGCCCTGAAGGGACCAGTGGAGTTGAAAAGGAGGGAGCACTGAGAGCGTGGGAGTTCCAGCCTCAAGGTCCCCTGAAGGTCAGGGCGAGGGCGTGGCAGGGGGAGGCACAGAGCCCAAGTCCCGACAAGCTGCAGGGCAGCCGGGCGCAGAGACCCCGTTTGTTGTACAAAGCCCACAGCCCACAAAGAGCCAGTCAGAGGCACAGCCTCAGGGTCTCAGAAAAACGGCAGAACCCCTCTGCCCTCCTCCTCCCCGATCTCACCTCTCTGGAGAAGACTCCTGAGGGGACAGGCCACCTCCTTGTCATCGAACCTTGAGACTGCTTTGTCCTGAGGCTGGAGCTCTGCAGACATGAAGACAAGGGGCTGATTCAGGGCAGGACGCAACAAGGGGCCCGTGAGAAACGGGAGGGACCCCCTTCCCCCAGGGGGCTCAGAGGGTGGCCTCGCGGAGTCAGATCTGAGACCACAGCGCCCTGAACATATCAGAGTCGTAATTATCGAAGGCAGATGGATGATTGATTGCTGATGTCTGCACTCGCCGCCCCACCACCACCTGCCCCCCACGTGGGTGCTGTTCTTGTTTTGTTCTTGTTTCCTCAGCACCTGCCACAGTGCCTGGCAGGTAGTAGGTGCTTAATAAACACCTGAGTAAATGAATGAGTGACTGAATGATGTTAGTAAAACTGAGTGCTTACCTGACGCCAGGTGGCAGCTACATCATTTCACGTGGAGCCAGTGATAAGGCTGAGAGCCCCATCTCACAAGTGAAAGACTGAAGCTCAAAGAGCAAGAATATTTGCCCTAAGGTCTACGGCAGGGGTGGAGCCGGGATGTTCACCCAGGCGGCTGGACCTGACTGACTGGTTGGGAAGGGTTCCAAAGCGCAGCTAAGTGAGAACGCCCAAAAGATGAAGGCTGTCGAACCTGGAAGATGGAAACTGCAGATGGGGGAAAAAAAAATCTGTTCCACTGAGTATAGCAGGGGTTGACTGGGCACTTTTCAGAGCCAGCTGGCATGGGGTGGGTGCCCATGTTTGAGGATGGATTAGACTCGGTCTCACTCAATGGGCAACCAAGGTGAAAAAGACTTCGTGGACAGATCTTAACTGCTGGGGCCTCTCTGCAGCTTGAGGGATGCCGTCACGCACATCTGAGGCTGTTTGGTGTGTGTAACTCCTGGCCTCCCAGACCTTCAGGCCACTGGACATCACCAGCTGTTCCTGGGCACTCGTCGAAGCCCTCCACAGCCCGAGGGCAGAGCTGGCCCCAGTGCATGTCCTGAGGTTACAGATGCAGTGCTCTGGTTCGTGGGAGGAGTTCACTGGGCTGGCGCTGGCTGGACCAGGACCCAACCTGCCCATTTGCGTAGCAGGGATATGGCTCCCTGCTCTCCAGCCCCGGCGTGATCCCCAGCCCAGGGTAGGGCTCCCTGAATTGGAAGGAATGGCATGAGAAGCCAAAGTGCAGGGAGTATTGGATCAACACTGAGTAAATGCCTGGGTGTCTGTGAGGCTGAGGTCCCTTGGATGCCAAGGCCAAGGCCAAGGCCAAGGCCCGGGGGATGCTGACGAGCTCCTACTCTTTTGCAGCATGAATGTGCAGGGAGATTACGAGCCAGTTGATGCCACTGGTTTCATCAACATCAACTCCCTCAGGTGAGAAGCTCTGGGCCCTGATGGGTCCTCAGACCCTCCAGGTGTGGGGAGCAGGCTCTGATGGGACCTCAATGCTCTGACCACTGCTCTGCCCTAGACAAGCCCCACCTTCCTGTCCCTCCACCCACCACATCCTCAGCACCTGCTTTGGACCCAGCCTGCTCCCATCCTCTGCGGGGCCAGAAGGCCCACTTGTGACAGCCAAGAGCAACAGAGGGTCCTGGGCACCTGAGTTCCGGGTTTCTGGGTTCTGCTCTCTGCCTCTGACACTCACTCCCACCCTCTCCAGCCACCAGGAGCCCCTTTCCTGGGCAGGTTAGCAAGGGAAATGGCCGAGGGGTAGAAAGAAGCCACAGAAGGTCACCTGGCTAGCTCCTGCCTTCACATCCACATACATGAGCTTCAGGTCTAACTGGAACCATGGATCTCCATGGCCCAGTGGGGTGATACACACCATCTGAGGCCACTCAGACCTGGGTTCGAACCCTGCCTCTGCAGTTTGGTCTCAGAACCCTTCTGAACTTCTGGAAATCATAGGATGTTAACCATACCTGCCTCACAGGTGCAGGGAAAGTTTGATCTGAGTCCGTGGAAATCAAGCACTCTGCCCAGACCCTGGCACCCAGGAAGGGCACAGTGCCTAGCAACAAGTGCTCAGTGGGGCTGAGTCCAGAAGGCCTGTCTGTCCAGCTCTGGGTTCTTAATCACCAGCTTCCTTCTCCTGGGGCTTGGGGTCAGGAAGAAAGCATGAGTTTCTCTTCTCTCGCTGATAACATGCCCCCAGCACAAAACCATTTTCTCTCAGAGCCAGCCTACTGTCCCTGGAGCCGAGACTGGGAGAGACATGGATTCCAGCCCGACAGTCACCTCCACCTCCCCGCCCCCTTCACCCTGTTTGTGTTTTATGACTCTATAAACCCTTTTAAATGGCTCCGAACACACCGGGTTTTCATAATGGCCTCTTCATTTCTCCCATTGCCAGTTTAACGCTTTGTCTTAAACAATGGCAAGCAATGTTTTCCCCCTAAGATAAATTAATTACATTATCCCGATTGGAGGGCAGGAGGGGCCAGGGCAGGAGAGGGAGAGAGGGAGAAAAAAAGACAACTCCACACACATCTTAACAAACAGCTGCCCCGCCAGCGCAGCTCTGCCTGAATTAATTGAACTGAGTGCATGTTGTTATTGTTAATTTACATTTTTCTTTGTTTTGAATCTGGTTTACAGGCTGAAGGAATATCATCGCCTCCAGAGCACGGTCACCGCCAAATAAACCGGCTGACAATGGGGAGCTGGGCCTCCTCGCTTTGCCCATCTCCCAAGTACGGCCGCTAATTGTTGTGATAATTTGTAGTTGTGACTTGTCCTCCAGGGCTGGCAGTGCAGTGCAGGTGCCAGGCCCCGGCTTTGTTCCCTGGTCCCCTGGAGCCTGCAGAAGTGGTCAGCAAACGGAAGGGGCGGGGGCCGGCTGCAGTCAGGAGCTGTAAAATGACGATTAAAAAAAAATGATACGGGCTTCCCTGGTGGCGCAGTGGTTGAGAATCTGCCTGCTAATGCAGGGGACACGGGTTCGAGCCCTGGTCTGGGAAGATCCCACATGCCACGGAGCAGCTGGGCCCGTGAGCCACAATTGCTGAGCCTGCGCGTCTGGAGCCTGTGCCCCGCAACGGGAGGGGCCGCGATGGAGAAAGGCCCGCGCACCGCGATGAAGAGCGGTCCCCGCACCGCGATGAAGAGTGGCCCCCGCTTGCCGCAACTGGAGAAAGCCCTCGCACGAACCGAAGACCCAATACAGACAAAAATAAATTAATTAATTAATTAAAAAGAAAATCCTTAAAAAAAAAAAAAACTTTAAAAAAAAAAAAAAGATACATTGGTCTTTTGTTTATTTCTGCAGAGAGAGGAGTAAGAGTGTGTGTGTGTGTGTGTGTGTGTGTGTGGTGAATCATGCTTTTCTTAGACCAACCTTTGTGTTTTCTGACTTACGCACTGCCGAAGGCCACCTTTTGCCAGAGAACCTGTTTATCTGGAAGAATCGACCCCTCTCTCCAGCAAAAAGCGTGGAATCCAGAAGCACCCCCCCCGCGTCAGACCCTAGCCCAGCAGCCTGGCATTTTGATACCAGCTGTGCCCCTGTGGCACGTGCCACAGAAACCGAGGAGAGTTTAGGTGACAAACTTGGGGGCAGTCGTGCCCACAGCCTGCAGTGAACTCCCGGGAATGGTGGCCACGACTGACCACGCCAGGCTTCCCCACCGTGGCTGGGTGGCCTTAAGTGTCCTCCATCAAGGAGGAGAAAGAACCCAGGTAAGAAGAGCAGCCTGAGCACAGAGGACAAAAGCACAGACATAATTTGGTGGTGGTGGCAGTGGTGGTGGGGAGTGTCTACCTGGCTTACAAGGGTCCCTCCACCCTTCCTCCACAAACCACGGCCCAAAGCCGCCATGTTTGTACTTGACTCCGCCCCTTTGGTCATATCTGATTGGACCACGGCTGGGCACCTGACTAGAGCTGGGCCAATCAGAATCTCAGTCCCAGCAAGGGGGCCCAGGGAACCGGCCAGAAGCGAGGACAAGGGAATTTAGGCGTGGTGGGATGCCCTGTGGCTGGAAAAGCAGAGAGGGAAAAGGGAGTGATGGGAAGAGTGGGTGTCTGGTTTAGAATCCCAGTTCCCATCCTGGTAGGCCTCATGGAAGCTGGCGGCATTTCTTAACTTGGATTCTCTGAGACACTGGTGTTCTCATAACCAATTACCATTTAGAGCTTAATTAAGCTGGTGAGAGAGTTTGTGGTATTTGCAGACAGAAGCGCTGTTACCGGGAAGACTTGAGTGCTGGTTGCTCTGGACCCTTCCCTGGTTCTGACCTCCACTCCATTGCCTTCGTTAATGAGGGTTTCTTTCAAAAGAAATTTTGTTTTTAAAACTTGTTTTCCTCTTATTGTGAAGGTTACAAATAAATTATTCAGTGAATCTTAACTTTGTGCCAGACACTTTGCTACACACTTTATTCACATTATCTCTTTGAATCTTCAAAATGACACTGAGGTAGATGCTTTTATCTCCGTTTGGTGGAGGAGGCCACTGAGATGCAGAGGAATTGCTTTGCCAGCTTTCAGTCAGCTAGCAAGTGACAGAGCCAAGAACCAAACTCTGGCCTGGCTGACCCCCCAAATCTTGTGTGTTTATGTCCTTAACCATCATTGGGCTGCATCTTATTAAAAAACAAAACAAAACACAATCTTATAGAAATAACTATCACCCATCATCTCACCACCCAATTATAAACACTGCTTATACTTAGTGAATTTCTTCTCAGTCAAATTTTTCTATGCTTATAAATATTTTTACAGAGTTATTTAGGATAAAGTATTCTTTTTTCTTTTTGGCCGTGCCACGTAGCATGCAGGATCTTAATTCGCCCACCAGGGATAGAACCCATGCCCCCTGCAGTGGAAGTGGGGAGCCTTAACCACTGGACGGCCAGGGAAGTCCCTAAAGTATTTTAAAAGCAAGTGTTTTGCCCTGCTTTTAAATTAACATTACATCATAAACAGTTTTCTTCATCAAAAACTCTTAAACACTTTCAACAACTATGTAATATTCTATTATATTGATAGCTGTTAACCTTTCCCCATTTATAGATTTAGTTTTTCACTCTAAACTATTTTCCTGCCTTTTGCTGGATTTAATTGAGTATTCTTAGTAGTTGGTTTATTAGCTATGCTTTTTGTCTTTTCAGTGGTTTCTCTAGGGTCTACAGTATCCATGTATCTTTAGTTTACAACAGGCTACATTCATTAATGTTGTACCGTCTCATGTGTAATACAAGAATCTTACAACAATACAATCTTAGAACATTTCAGTTTGTGCTTTTGTTGTCATATATATTGCTTCTACAAAAACCCACAATATGTTGTTATTTTTTCTTTAGGTAGTCAAATATCGTTTTTAAAAGATTAAAAATAAGAAAGGTATGTGTTTTATATTTATCCTGTGTAGGATTGGTAATGTTTCTTTCATAAATATCTGATAGAATTCACTAGTGAAACCATCTGGGCCTAGAATTTTCTTGGCAGATGCTTTTAAGGTATAAATTCAGTTTCTTTTATTTATATTGGGTTATTCATGTTGTCCATTTCCTCTAGGGTCAACTTTGGGTAATTTGTGTCTTTTGAGGAATTTGCCCATTCCATTTAGATTGTCAATTTTATTGGCATAAAGCTTTTCATAATATTTTCTTATTATCCTTAACTGTTTGCAGGATTGATAGCAATGTCCCTGTTTCATTACTTGCCTTGGTGATTTGTGTCCTCCTGTATTCTTTTTTTTTCCCCCAGGGATTGCTGAGACATGCAGAAGTTTTTTGTTTTTTTGTTTTGGCCATGCCACGTGGTTTGTGGGATCTTAGTTCCCCAACCAGAGATCGAACCTGGGCCCTTGGCAGTGAGAGAGTAGAGTCCTAACCACTGGACTGCCAGGGAATTCTGAGAATTTTTATTTATCACATATGTTGCTACTTATTTTTACTTGTAGAACAGAGTCACAGATAGAAGAGCAGGCTGTTAGTAGGTATTAGTAGAGCTCAGGGGTCTAGCATAGCATCTAGTACATAGTAGATTGTCCTCCCTTATTCTTTTTTTTTTTTAAACATCTTTATTGGAGTATAATTGCTTTACAATGGTGTGTTAGTTTCTGCTTTATAACAAAGTGAATCAGCTATACATATACATATATCCCCATATCTCTTCCCTCTTGCATCTCCCTCCCTCCCACCCTCCCTATCCCACCCCTCTAGGTGGTCACAAAGCACCGAGCTGATCTCCCTGTGCTATGCAGCTGCTTCCCACTAGCTATCGGTTTTACATTTGGTAGTGTATATATGTCCATGCCACTCTCTCACTTTGTCCCAGCTTACCCTTCCCCCTCCCCGTGTCCTCAAGTCCATTCTCTAGTAGGTCTGCGTCTTTATTCCTGTCCTGCCCCTAGGTTCTTCATGACCTTTTTTTTTTTTTAGATTCCATATATATGTGTTAGCATACGGTATTTGTTTTTCTCTTTCTGACTTACTTCACTCTGTATGACAGACTGTAGGTCCATCCCCCTCACTACAAATAACTCAATGTCGTTTCTTTTTATGGCTGAGTAATATTCCATTGTGTATATGCGCCACATCTTCTTTATCCATTCATCTGTCGATGGACACTTAGGTTGCTTCCATGTCCTGGCTATTGTAAATAGAGCTGCGATGAACATTGTGGTACATGACTCTTTTTGAATTATGGTTTTCTCAGGGTATATGCCCAGTAGTGGGATTGCTGGGTTGTATGGTAGTTCTATTTGTAGTTTTTTAAGGAACCTCCATACTGTTCTCCATAGTGGCTGTATCAATCTCCCTTATTCTTGATCAAAGTAACTAAAAGCTTTTGTTGTTGTTCCTCTATATGTAATGTGTCTTTTTTCTGCCTGCTTTTCAGACTTTCTCTTTATTGCTGATCTTCAGCAATCTGATTATGATGTGCCTTGTTATGGTTTTCTTATGTTTATTCTACTTGACATTCATTGAGCTTGAACCTGTGGATTTTTATCAAATTTGAACATTTGCGGGAGTTTTTTCCTCAAATTTGTTTGTCTACCCTCCTCTCCTTTCTGGCACTCTAATTATACATATCATAGACCATTTGAATCGTTCCATAAGCCGCTGAGACTCAGTTCATTCTTCTTTGTTTAGTCTATTTTCTCTCTGAGCTTCATTTTTTTAATAGTTTTCTGGTATCTTTTTAAAAATATTTATTTATTTATTTTTGGCTGTGTCGGGTCTCAATTGAGGTGCTCGGACTTAGTTGCCCGGAGGCATGTGGGATCTTAGTTCCCCAGCCAGGGATCGAACCCTAGTCCCCTGCATTAGAAGGCAGATTCTTAACCACTAGACCACCAGGGAAGTTCCTGAGCTTCATTTTGTACAGTATCTGTTGCTATGTGTTCAACTTCGTTGACCTTCGACACTATCAAATCTGCTATTAATCTCATCAAGTGTATTTTTCATTTCAGGTATTTTTTTCATCACTATATGAGTCATTTTTATATATCCAATTTCATGTTTTCCTTTACATCCTTGAGCATATGGAACATATTCATAATGGCTGCTTTAATGTCCTTTTCTGTTAATTCTATCGTCCCCATTACTGCTTGGTCTGCTCCTATTGACTGATTTTTCTCTTAACTATGGGATTTTTTCCTACTTCTTTGTATAGCTCATAATTTAAAAACTTTGACCCCGGGCATTGTAACAATACATGGTTGGGTTTTCTTGTATTTCCTTAAAGAGTATTGGACTTCTTTAGAGAAGGTAGTTTAGTTACTTATAGATTAGTTTGATCCTTTAAAGATTTGTTTTTAAGCTCTTTTAGAGCAGCTCTAGTTTTTATTCTAGGGATAATTTAGCTCTACTTCTAAGGTGTAGCCTTTCTGGTGTTCTTACTTGATGACTTGTAGTCAATGAGGTCTCTCTCCTCTAGCTGGAGGACTCTTAAACAATTCCCAGTCCTGTATGAGATTCCTAGTAATTTTTCTTTCCTTGAAAATTGTTCTTGTGTATGCTCATGGGATTTTGCTTGAAGAGAGTGGCACCTGCCAAAGTCTCAACTGGACACTATGCAGATGACTGGAGCTCTTTCTCTTAGTAACTCCCTCCTCTCTGGTCATCAGTCCCATCAATTCCAGCTGCCTTGGTCTCCCCAAATCCCATCTGTCTTCTTAGCTCAGTAAGATCACTGGACTCTTTTGTCTTGCCTTCTCCATTCTGCATTTTGGGAATTATCTCCAGGCAGGAAGCTAGACAATAGTAGGACTCATCTTGTTTTTTTTTTTTCACAGTCCTGTGCTGCCTGCTGTTGAATGTCTGAAAATAGTTATTCCTTGTGTTTTGTCCAGTTTCTGTTGTTTACAACGGGAGTATAATTCTAGACCACCTTACTGCTTCGTGGACAGAAGTGGAAGTTGATTTTTTTTTTCAATTTAACAATAATACAATCCAAATACCCATAGGCCACCCTGGCCTGGGGTCACATTTACTATCTCGTTAACAGAAGTCACATAATTTCTCATCCTTGTTGAACCAACACCCACCCACCATGGCTTCTGTCTCACTCAGCATAAAACCCAAAGTCCTTACTGTAGCCAGCACCAACTCCCTGACATGGAAGTGAATGGGAACCTCCAGACCCAGGCAAGCCATAAGATGACAGTAGCTGCTTAAATGATCCCACATGAGACCAGCAGAAGAACCACCAGACTGACAACCTATAGGTACATGAGAATGAATAAATAAAGTTCTGCTCTATTGCACTAAGTTTGCATTATTTATTTTGCTGCCACAGATAATTGATACACTTACTATGACCTTCAAAGTCCTTCATGATCTGGCTCGCTACCCCCTCTCTTCCTCACCTCCCTTCACTCTCCCTCTCACTCTGCTCCAGCCCACTGTGTTACTTGCTGTTCCTCAAACAGGCCAAGCTCTGCCTGGAACCTCCTTCTCCCTCCTCCAGATAGCCACGAGGCTCACTTGTTATAGAGCCTAAACCTGGCATTTGCTATACCCTTTACCCTGCCTTTCTCTTCTCCATAGCACATATCAGCACCTGACATTATGCACTGATTTGCTTTGTGTGTCTAATAATTTTTTATTGGGTGCTGGGCATTGTTGAATGTCTCTCCCACTAGACAGGACACTCCATGTGGGAAGAGACTGGCTCTGGTTCACAGCTGTGTCTCAGGTGCCAAAACCATGTCTGGTCCATAACATTTACTCAATAAATATTTCTTGAATGAATGACTATCAATCCAACCTTTACTAGCTCAGAGGCCACATCCAAAGAACTTCAGGAACACACACTCCCTCCCCCCACTTCAGGGCTTTCTCTGTTCTAGAAGCCCAAGGAGTGGTGCGTAGGTGCTCAGGAACCATTCCAATCCAGTCCTCATGCCACAGCCCAGGACCTGCCCCTCCTGTCACTCCACTTCAGCCCCTGCCCATGCCACTGGCTGCTGCCCCAGCTCTCAAGACCATTAACCCCAGCTCCACTGAGAAGTGGGTAGGAAACCACCACTTTAGGGGATCTGGAGTAGGGTTGTTTGGACACCGAGATGTTAGAACTCTTACTTTTTCACGTACACAGCCGCTCTCCACCTGAGCATGCAGGTGTCGCCAAATGGTCTGGATTGGCAGTAATTTCAATCAATACCCCCCAGCTGCCACTAGAACCACCTCATCCCCCAGCTAGCAGATCCTATCGCAGGGGTTAGCTGGTCTGGACTGATTCTGCCTTCTCAGGGTAGATTCTGCCCTTGGGAGACCCTAGATCTCCCCACCCCTGGCTATAAGGCTTTTATGGAGTTGCCCCCCAGACCATTATAGAAGGCTGAGTATGTCTGAATCAGGTCACTCCCAACGCTGGAGATCTTTTTCTAGGCATGTTCTTAGCTCGACTCAATCAGGAAATGCAAATAGATATTGGGGTATAGATGGGGGTGTTGGACTCTCACACCATTTTTTACCAGGGCTCAGCCAGAGTGTCCTAGTAGAATAATATCGAAAATTACAGAAACTAAGGAAAATCATTAGGAAAAAATTTCATTTCTGAATCCAACATGTTAACCAAAACGTTTTGGTTAATATTTTTATGAGTTTCTTGCTAGTCTTTTTTGCATGTGCAAAATGTTTTCATGCAGGTAACGTAATTTGTTTACATTGTGTACCTGCACATTTGCTTCATTTTCTCCCTTTTTACCATAATAGTGCAATTAATTTTCCACATTGTTAATAGGCTTCTTAACAAACTTAAATTGTATACTTAAAATGGGTGACTCTTGTATGAGATATAAATTGCATCTCAATAAAGCTGTTAAAAATAAATTTTTAAAGATAAGGGGTAGGGGGAAGATGGCCAGTGTTAAAGAAAGGAATAGAAAAGAGGATGGGCCAGGAAAGCGCTGGGCTGGAGCAAGCCTCTGAGAAGTACAGAGAAGGTGTTCGGCCAGAGTGGAGCACCGGATCCTCGAAAGGCAACTGTGGGCAAGCAGGTAGGGTGGCAGGGCAGTGCGGGGGATGGATTCCCCAGCTCAGGGACCAGACTTAGGCTAGACTCATGCTAAATCCTGGCTACTCCCCTCCATTGTGAGAACTTGGGCAAGAACTTCACTCCCCCTGAGCCTCAGTTTCTCTGTTTGTAGGATGGGACCTTAAGGGGCCCTTCCTCCTGGGATATTGGAGGCCCCACTGAGGCACCCAGAGGGACATCAGAGACAGAGCCTGGTCTCAGTCACCACTCCACATACAGGCACGGAAGCATTACAAAATCTGGTCAAGGCAAATAAAAGCTGCCCTTCATGTGTGCCCTGGGTGGACAGTTCAGAAGATCCTTTCTTTCTTTTTTTTTTTAAGATTTATTTTATTTATTTATTTATTTATTTATTTATTTATTTATTTATTTTATTGGCTGCGTTGGGTCTTCCGTTGCTGTGCGCTGGTTTTCTCTAGTTGCAGCGAGCGGGGGCTACTCTTCGTTGCGGTGTGAGGGCTATTCATTGCAGTGGCTTCTCTTGTGGAGCACAGGCTCTAGGCATGCAGGCTTCAGTCGTTGTGGCTCTCAGGCTCAGTAGTTGTGGCTCGCAGACTCTAGAGCACAGGCTCAGTAGTCGTGGCGCACGGGCTTAATTGCTCCGTGGCATGTGGGATCTTCCCGGACCAGGGCTCGAACCCGTGTCCCCTGCATTGGCAGGCGGATTCTTAACCACTGCGCCACCAGGGAAGCCCATGAGAAGATCCTTTCTTTTTCTCCTTTATGCCATGGAAAACCATCATGGTGAGGGAAGCGGGGAGGGGAATCCCCATTTTACAGGCGAGGCCGCACAGATCTGAGTTCAAATCTTGCCTCTGCCACTTCCTAACTGGGGACCTGGGGTGAGTTCTTCAGTATTTCTGAGGGCCCTCAGTGTCCTTGGCTATAAAAACAGGATAACAATAGTGCCCACCCTGCAGGAGCACTTTTTTATTCAGCAGCTGTGGGTCTCAGGGCTCCTGGCTCCTAACCACGGTATGCCAGCCCGTGCAGCACGCTGACAGGGAGCAGGAGCTGTCGGTGCGAGCTTGGCCTGTGTGACCATTCAATTTTTTGTTATAAAGTCACAACATGGCAGTTGGGTGCACTTTGTTTATTGGTAGCTGCTGCCTCTGAGCTGGTGAGCCTGGGCCCCGACAAGGGCGACCTTCTTGGCCTTTGAGGTTAAAAACCACATCTTCCAGCTTTCCTTAAATGCCCAGCCCCGGACATTCCTGGGATGGATTCCATTTCCTTGCAGGCTGCAGGCAACCCTGGGAGCAGTGACCATGTCTGCTGTGCCCACCACTGTATCACCTGGCACTCAGCACAGGGCTTAGCAGGTAAGAGGCTCTCAGTGAAATTGTATTGAATGAATGATGGGATTCTCCCATCCCCTCTTGGTTATCATTTTATTATTTTCTTTACTGTTTGTAAATCCCCCCACTCCTGCCTCTAGCTCCTGGCTGGGCAATGGGGCGTTTCTCATGTCTGGGGGAGTCCTGAGAAGTCAGGTGCTGGGAGGCTGGGCTTCAGCAGGGTGGGTCAAGCAAGGACCCCAGGCCCCCTCACCTTCTGTGGCTGGGGAGCTGAGGAGGGATCCAGGCCACCGGCCAGCCAAACCCACCTTCCAGGCCCCTCCTGCTTCCCTGGAAGAAGCAAAACATTCCTGTTCAAAGGCAGAAGATAGAGTTGGTTTTTGTTGAGGTAAAATATACATACACAGACACGTGCATATAAACATGTACACATATGCACATACATGTGTACACGTACACATGCATACACTCGCATAGACACGTACACACACAGAAAGGTGCATACATCTGAGGTGGACAGCTTGATACATTTTCCCTCTGTATCCACCTGTGTAACCACCACCCAGGTGAAGCTACGGAAACTTTCCAGTGCCGAGAAGGCTCCTTGGTGCCATGGTGAGACTGGTGGGAATCACAGGGTTAAAAAAAGAAAAGGAGAATGCCTTTCTTCTTTTAAAAAAATGTACGGGGGTGTGCTGGGCAAATAAGAAAGCTTCAAGCCATCTGGGCTGCCGCCGTCACAGTGCCCATGGATGGCCAGGGCCAGCGAGAGCATCTTGCTTGTGGGAGAAGAGCTCTGAGCTCTGATTGGTTCCTGCCCTGCAGGATTCCACAAATGAGTGAATGGGTGAAGGAGGCTGCACCTGCCTCTGACGCTCAGCTGATTCCTACTAAGACATTCCACCTCTCACGTGGCCAATGCGCCCAGCCCCGTGCCATGGTGGGGGCCGTGTGGCAGGGTGGGCAGGGCGGGGCAGACACAGCCTCTGCCCTCAGGGAGCCTACCTCCAGGACCCAGGCCCGTGGGCATCCCCTTTCCATTTCCGGTGCTCCAGTGCCTGAACCGAGGGAGAAGGAACAGACCTTAGGAGCTGCCAGCAGGCCAGGCTGCCTGGAGAGGAGGCTGGATTCTCAAGGGGCAAAGGTGGAGTTGAGGTCGTGTCACCTCCTGTCCCAAAGTTTGCACTGCCCGCCCAAATGCTGGCATCAGGCCGTCCTCCCCTGCCTGCGGCCTGGCCTCCTGCTTCTCCCTCTCCCGGGGGCCCAGCCAGACCTCACTCTCGAGGTTCTCCACTGACCGTCCTTTCCCACCTTCTCACCTTTGATCATGTGAACTGCCCCCTCCTCATCTCCCTCTTGAAAGCAAAGAACCTGCAGAGCCCAGGCCTTGGCCAACCCAGATCAGCGCACCTGGCGGGGCTGCTGTCAGCTTCCCCTGGATCCTGAGCACACGGGGGCGGGGGGCTGAGGATAGGGGGCGGGGGGCTGCGGATAGGAGTCGGCAGGGCCCCGGCAGCCTCCGGCCGGGTGCAGAGCTGATCTGCACGCCTCTCAGGCTGGGGAAAGGGCTCACCTGGGGTCAGTGCAATCGATATCTCATCTGCAGCTCTCCTAGCGGAAGTGATGGCTATTGGAACATGGTAATGGGTGTTGTCTAGTGGAAGAGACTAATCTTCCCAGCTGTGGCGGGCTCCGCAGGTGGCCCGCACCGCTAGCTGCTGCCACTGGGGCTGTCCAGGCACTTTTAAAGCCACAGCAGCCTCGCTGCATGCTGGTGTCCGTCCTGGTTTCCCGGCAGCTTCCTGGCACAAAGCCTCAGAGGTGACCATGACCCAGTCCTTCTGGGCATGGTTGAGGAGACTGAAGCCGGTGATTCACCCAATGTCACTCAGTCAGCCAAGGACCAGAGATAAATTCTGGTCTTCAGACTCCTGATCCAGTACTACACAGCATGCTGGCCATGGCAAACCCATGGCCATGGGCCGTACTTGGCCTTTAGGTATGTCAGTGTTTTCCATTGTCTGGCTCGATGCTTCTTGAAAAAAACTAGGATTCAAAGGCCATCACTGTTGGCCACAGTCCCTACCTCTCCCTAATGTCTCACACTCCACCTGCTTCATACATTTAGTTCCCTGTCTGACCTGGGATCAGTGAAACTGAGGTCTTGGCATAGAGGGGTGAGGAGAAGGAAGAGAATCAGCCTCCTCCCCTGGAAAAGAGGAGCCACTGCCTAATCTTCCTTACCCTGGCTCACAGGCCACGGAGGCCTGACGGGCTGTGAGCCCCGTAACAGCAAGGGCTGCGTCTGTTTTGCCCACTGCTATGGATGATGTTCAGTGCATATTTCTAAAATATTAACTGAGCAATTTCTATATTCCAGGCCCCGTGCCAGGCTGGAACACATCAGCCCAGCTAACACAAAGCCCTTTATTTTAATGGCTTCATGTGCACCTGAGAGAACTTGGCAGTAAGTACTAGCCCTCCAGGGATGGAACCCCAGACACCTGTTGCCCCAGGCAGCTTGACATCGTGGAAAATTGTTGAAATGACTCTACCACTAACGTGCTGTGTGGCCTTAGGTAGGTCCCTTAAATTTAGGGACCTTAGTTTCCCCAAATGTAAAACAAAGGGCTTCGATTTCACGACCTCTAGGATCCCTTTCTTTTCAAATGTTCTTTTTACAGCTTGTGAGGCTGTGAAAGCCACTCCAGCATCCTCCCCGTGAATCTCCAGGGTCCCAGCTGGTGACAACCTGGAGAGCTCAGTGAGGACAAGTCAGAATTTTAGATGTTGTTCCAGCCCACTTGTCTGCGTTCTGGACAAGCTCAGGGAGACCAACGAGACAGCACTCTGGGCTCACTTCCTTTGTGACTTCTGAAATGGTGGAGCTGTGTTTTGCCACTGGTGGTGCGATGTTTCTTGATAAACAGGCAGATTCCTGAGTTGGGCCCTTCTTGTCTGTTTAACAAGCTACCTGTGTGATTCTGATGCTCACTGAAACTTGAAAACCATAGGCCTGGAGAGATGGTGGCTGATTGCATCCACCGAGGGGGAGGCCTGATAAATGTGTTCTGTGATGGTTCCTCTTTACCCATCTCGCTTCCATAGGATCTAGGTGGGGCCAAGTACCTGTGTGTTTAACCAGGACTGTGCAGACTCAGCCGGCACTGGCCATGTTCACCAGCCTCCCTGGGGCAGAGGGCCAGAGCTGCCAGGGCCTCTGAGGGATCCCTGCAGAGCCACGGTAACAATGGAGAGCACAGTGGTTACAAACTCCAGTTAGAACTCAGGTGGACCTGGATTTGGAGCCGATCACTTCATCTCTCTGAGTCTCAGTTTCCTCATCTGTAAAATGGGTCCAATAATAGTACTGACCTTTTGAGGCTGGCCTGAGGAATAAATAACGCACTTAAAGAGCTTAAACCAGGCCAGGCCCCCTGGTAACTATCCAAGAAACGAGAACTGTTGTTCTATTATTATTAATGATCACAACTCCACCAGCACCCCACACACTTGCTTCTGCCCCCCCTTCCCCCTCCCCCACACCCTGACCCTGAGGGTGGGCGCAGGCACCAACTGTGACTAATCATGGTGTTAGTCACCTCCACTGGGGCTCCTAGGGACCCAGCCGGCCACTCAGTTAAGACGGTAATGAAGCGGCTGTGACACAGGATGCCTTCCCATCTGGGACCTTGGCTGACCCGACTCCTGCCTGAGGTTTGAGAAATCACTGTGTGGACTCCAAACCCCCCAGCCCGGCTGTTTATGCCTGGTGTGATCATTTATTTACGTCCGTGTTACACAGGCACGGGCTCGGTTCCCACCTCCCATTTGTCTTTGCTGGTCTTCCCCTGGGCCTCGCCCTGCCCCTGCCGGGACCCAGTCATGAAGACAGATGTCCCGGCCATGGCTGTGGAGAGACAGCCCCCAGCCCTTCAGCACCACTCAGAGGACGGGGTCGGGGGGGTGATGAGACAGAGGTAGGGCACAGGGACCTCTCCCCTTTCCTGGGGTGGGAGTGGCCCAAGGGCGACACTCTACAGCTGTGGGTGGGAGATTGTGAGGCCCTAGAAAAGCTTTGGGATAAACATGGGCAGGCTCCAAGCCCTGGCCACTGCTTCCACTCGCTGGGTGACACCCCCTCGGGGAAGAGGACTGCTTCTTTTTTTCTTTTTTAATTTTTTTATTGAAGTATAGTTGATTTACAATGCTGCGTTAGTTTCTGCTGCACAGCAAAGTGACTCAGTTATACACATATATACATTCTTTTTTATATTCTTTTTCATGATGGTTTATCCCAGGGTGTTAAATATAGTTCCCTGTGCTCTACAGCAGGACCCTGCCGTTTATCCCTTCTATACGTAATAGTTTGCATCTACTAAAGTCAAACTCTCAGTCCATCCCTCCCCCTTGGCAACCACAAGCGTTTTCTCCATGTCTGTGAGTCTGTTTCTGTTTCGTAGGTAGGTACATTTGTGTCATATTTGAGATTCCACATATACGTGATGTCATATGGTAAGTGACGTAAGTCAGAAACGGGGCTGCTTCTTTTATTCGACAATTATGTACTGCCCATGTCCTAGGTGCTTGGCTGTTCTAGATTCTTCACTGTTGTAGGTGAAGAAAACAAGCTGCCCCACCTCCACTGTGCCCTGGAGGGACGTTAGAGGGGGAATAAATGGGATCTGAGGTGGGGGCGGGGTTGGACAGGGTAGCGAGGGAGGCCTCTGAGGGCGGTGAGCAGGCGGCAGCCATGTGAGAAGGGCTGGGAAGGGCATTCCAGGCAGAGGGAACAGCACGTTCCAAGACCTGAGGTTCAAGCATCCGAAAGGGCTGAGTGGGTTCAGGAGAGAGAGAGAATGAGGGCCTGAGGTGGTGGGCTCAGCTGGGTCACCCACAGCCTCATGGGCCTTGGGTTTGCTCTAAGAGCATCCAGGGTAACGGGTGGCTTATGTGGTTGACAAGAGCACCCCCAAATCCAGGAGCCCTGCTCTCAGGGATCCAGGCCCCTTAGTCCCACCCTCTCTGCCCTCCTGCACCCAGGACTCAGTGAGGCCGATGCCCTGCCCCTGGGAGCAGCTGGCCCCATGCACCCTGGAGAGACCCTAAGGGGAAGGGTCTCACCGGAGCGGTTGGCGGGGCGGGGGGGGGGGGGGTCCCTGCTCTCTCTGAACCCTCCCAACAAGGCGGCTTTGTCTGCCAGCTCCAAGGACCCCAGGACTCCTCCCCGGCCCCCTGCAGCGGCCTGAACGAAGCTCTGAAAGGCGGCTTTATGTGTGTCTCGGGGCAGATCGCTGGGAAGCAGACGGCCGGGGCTGGCACATGGGCCAGGCGGCAGCCTCAGCCTTGACTCCTGAGGCCGCAGATGCAGAAAGAAGCTGGGGAAAAACGAGTGCCCTGGGGGGGCAGCCTGTCAAAGCTGTCCCCCACCTCAGAGGGGGGACAAGAGAACTACACAGGCACTCTCTTATAATCTGGTCACTCCATCGCACTGGTCAGTGACATGGCCCTTTGTGCAGCCCCTGGCCTTTGGGAGAAGGGAAACAGGTGAGGCTGAGCCGCCTGTAACCAGATGTCCTGGGCCTGCTCCCCACTCCCTGTCTCTGGTCCTGGGAAGCGTCAGGGTGGGAACAACCGTCGAGGAGGGCAGTCTTCCAAATGAAAAGGAGCCTCAAGAAAGACCTATGCCCTAAGCCACCATCGGGCAGTCTGGAGATGAGGACAGGAACCAGAAAGAGATGCCTTCCAGCTGCATCTGTCACCCCTGCTTAGCCCTGGTTAATGCTGACCATGGCAGCCGTCGTGTCCATGACGTGCCTCCTTGGAGATTACCTCTGAGGTCCACAAGACCCTCTGTGGCAGGGGATGGCAGCCCTGTTTCACAGGTGTGGATACAGCAGCCGAGAGGTTAGACCCTCTGCCTAAAGCCACCCAGCTGGGGAGAAGCAGAGTCAGGGTTCGAACCCAGGACTGTCAGAGGCCAGAGCCCAGGCCCTGAGCGCCGGGCCTCCCTACTGAGCTGGGTCTGCCCACCAGCCAACTTACTTCACTCCATACGACAAGCTCTAGGTCCATCCATGTTGCTGTAAGTGGCATTATTTCATTCTTTTTAATGGCTGAGTAGTATTCCATTGTCTGTATGTTTAGTGCCTGCTGCAGGTGTGTGCAGAAGCCCCACGTCAGCTCCATCTCTGGACACAGCAGGTGTGAGAATTGGGAGGACACCTGGTCATCCTGCTGCAGGGGACCAACTTACTGCTATTATCTACTTACTTGCCCTTATTTCTTTAAGGGACTCTGCTCTCTCTGATAAAAGGTGCGATTATTAGCACTACAGAACTGTACACTTAATGGTTAAATGGTAAATTTTATGTTATGTGTATTTTACCACCTTTTTAAAAACAATTTTTAATGTTCAAACATTTTTTTAATTTTTAATTTTTTAAAAATTATTATTTTTTTAGGCTGTGTTGGGTCTTTGTTGCTGCGCGTGGGCTTTCTCTAGTTGCGGTGGGCGGGGGCTACTCTTCGTTGCGGTGCGCGGGCTTCTCATTGCGGTGGCTTCTCTTGTTGCAGAGCGCGGGCTCGAGGCGCCTGGGCTTCAGGAGTTGTGACTCGCAGGCTCTGGAGCACAGGCTCAGTAGTTGTGGTGCACGGGCTTAGTTGCTCCACGGCATGTGGGATCTTCCTGAACCAGGGCTTGAACCCATGTCCCCTGCATTGGCAGGCGGATTCTTACCACTGCGCCACCAGGGAAGCCCCAAACATTTTTTAAAAGTGAGTTTAGCGAGGATTAAAAAGGCACTAAACATATACACAATGGAATATTACTCAGCCATTAAAAAGAATGAAATAATGCCATTTGCAGCAACATGGATGGACCTAGAGGTTGTCATATGGAGTGAAGTAAGTCAGACAGAGAAAGAGAAATATGACCTCGTTTATATGTGGAATCTAAAAGGAAATGATGCAAATGAACTTATTTACAGAACGGAAACAGACTCACAGACTTAGAGAACGAACTTATGGTTACCAGGGAGGAAGGGTAGAGGGAAGGGATGCTTAGGGGATTTGAGATTTCCATGTCCACACTGCTATCTTTAAAATGGATTACCAACAAGGACCTACTATATAGCACAGGGAACCCTGCTCAATATTATGTAACAACCGAAATGGGAAAAGAATTTGAAAAAGAATAGATACATGTATAACTGAATCACTTTGCTGTACACCTGAAACTATCACAACATTGTTAATCAACTACACTCCAATATAAAATAAAAAGTTTTTTTAAAAAGCCACTAAAGACAAATCAACACCAACCCAAGTCTCCCTGACATAATGAGAAGGGTTGGAAGAGAATTGAAAGGACAGTATATTTATCACAACAGGGTCCGATGTTATTACACGCAAAATCCTAGCTCAGCTTGTGGGCCGCCAGCTGTGCCTGTTGTTTTGGGGAAACACCAGTCATCATACAAATGGGGAGACTGAGGCCCAAAGAGAAGATGCAGTGCAGGGCCAGTTGTAGCAAAGCCTAGGCTGGAACCTGGGCCCACTGGCGTCTGGATGAACCTCACCCGGAGGGCTGGAGGGTCCAGCAAGGACAGTTAGTGCCGCCAGGAGGCAGATGCCCAGTCTTCTGCATTGCATCTGTGCCCTCAGCCCACCGTGTTGGGCACCAGGGACCTGCAGGTGTGATGTCTTTACCTCCGGAGGCCCCCTTGGAGGGCAGCTAGAGAAGTCCAAGTCCAGGAGCACTGAGTCATCCGGGAGAGGGATGCTGAGGTCAAGGAAAGGGGAAATGGGATATAAAGACAGCAGCCATACTCACTTCTCCACCCCAGGCGCTGCTAAACCTTTCACACTCATAGAGGTAAGTTTGGGGAAACGGAGGCTCAGGAAGGCGAAGTCCCTTGCCCACATCCACGCAGCAAGTCGGGGGCAGAGATGGAACTCAGGTCTGTCCGGGAACTGTGGGGTGATTGCCTGGGAAGATGGTGGGGTCCAGGAGTGGTGCTGGGAGGGAAGTTTAAACCCCATCATCCATCAACAGCCCCAGGATGCCCACGGGAGCCTTCGCCACACCCACGCCCTGCGAGCATTCCAGAGCAGTAATCTCATCATGCCGTGCCCCTCCCCACCCTGAGCTGGCATCCTCCTGCGGCTCCTTAAAGAGTGAAGCTGGTCTCTGGCCACCTCTGGGGCCTCACCCCCACTTGTCTGGACCTCCTTGTATTTTGTCCCCCAGCCAAAGTGGCCCTTTTGCAGTTCCTCAAAAGCTCTGCCACCAGCAAGCTGAGCCAAGTCTGTGCCCAGTTTCCCCACTGTCAGAGGAGGCCACGAACCCCACCCCCTCGGAGTCTGCTGCCACAAGGACAGGGCGTGGAGAGTTCCATGCAAACTGTAAAATGCTGTGACCCGGGCTTCCCTGGTGGCACAGTGGTTGATAATCTGCCTGCCAATGCAGGGGACACGGGTTCGAGCCCTGGTCTGGGAGGATCCCACATGCCGCGGAGCAACTAGGCCCGTGAGCCACAACTACTGAGCCTGCGCGTCTGGAGCCTGTGCTCCGCAACAAGAGAGGCCGCGGCAGTGAGAGGCCCACGCAGTGCGATGAAGAGTGGCCCCCGCTCGCCACAACTAGAGAAAGCCCTCGCACAGAAACGAAGACTCAACACAGCCATAAAATAAAAATAAATAAATAAATAAATAAATAAGCAAATATGGTTAAGAAAAATATTTAAAAAAATAATAATAATAAATGCTGTGACCCCATTCTATGATGACAAAGGAGAGCAGACAAACCCAGGCTGCCCAGGGATGCTGGGCATCTAGCCACTTGGGCCATTGTCTGTCACTGCCCTGGCATCTCCTGCCTCACCTCCCCCTTGCCCCTGTCCCCACAGCCCCCACTGCCCCCAGGGGAGGTAGATCCACTCCCAGATTTACTAGGGCATGTTAAGAACATGGTTTGAAGCCATCTTTGAGGTCATGAGGTCATGGCAGTTTCCCATTGATCTATTTGTCCCTCCCTTGGCTGGAGCCCTTTGCCCCTGTCAGCCCCCAGAGCCGTATCAAACTTCAGCAGCCTCGCTGCTCCCAAGCTAGGCCCCAAGGAGGCAAAACACAGGGCAGGGCTTTAAAACACTGCCCCTGGGCGATTTACCAGCTGGGCTGCCCAACCCCTGACCTCGGGAGGAGATGTAATGCATCTCCCTGGTTTAGCTGGGTCAGCGGTGCTGTGAAAAACAGCCCCAAGTGGGCCAGTTAGGACAGCAGAGAAGGACCCCTTCCCCCAGAAACCCCACCGTGGCGGCCACTGAGCTGAGGTCTGCATGCGTGCGTGGGCGCAGGACGGCTCCAGGCTTGTCCACCAAAGTGTCTCAGGCACGAGCCCGCAAGAGCTGGAGATTACTGAGCCCAGCCACCTGGGTTTCAGATGGGGAAACTGAGGCTGAGGGAGCTCCTCAAGGTCACAGAGCAAGTTCAAGGAGGTCTCTGGTTTTTCCTCTCCCTGCTCAGCACTTCTGCCTTTTCCTGTGGGCAAGGGTGGCAGTCCTGGTATTTAGGGTGTCACTGGCACCTTGGAAGGCCAAGCTTGTCTCTCCCACACCCTTCAAATCGGACCTCAGTGGATCCAACGTGCCACCAGGATGGAGCTCCCTGCCCTTGACTCCACGTGTAGAAACCAGACCTCAGGACAGTCTTCTGTCTCAGCTGAAACATCCCACCGAGGGCAGAGGCCAGAGGCACCGAGCCTCCCTGTGTTCAGACCCTCTCAGTCCCCAGAGAGAACAGTGGCTCTTATTTAGGAAGTTTACCAAAAGCTGGAGGGCCTTGAGTCCAAATTTTCCTCAGTCATCATGTGACTTGCCACCCTCACCAGTGGGGCCAGCAGGAAGAGGGGGTGGTGCTCCGATCTCCTACACCAAGCAGGGTCCCTGGACCAAAGGGGTCACCCGGAAACTTACTAGAAAAGCAGAATCAGGGGCCCATTTCCCTAGGATGTACTAATCAGACGTATTTTAACAAGGTCCTCAGCTGATACACATACATGTTAAGGAATGAGAGGTGCTGGTCTCATAAAGTTAAATAAGTAGACGTGTGTGTGGAGGGGGAATGTGTACATATTAAGATCTTGAGCCTAAAGATGAAGAAAGAAAGAAGGGAGGGAAGAAGGGGGCTGGGGGGAGGATACTCTTTTGCGTCCAAAAGTATTTGATGTAACTTCAGAACAGCACATGGCAACTCACTTGAAGAAAAACAAAATAGGGACTTCCCTGGCTGTCCAGTGGTTAGGACTCGGTGCTTTCACTGCTGGGGCCCCAGGTTTGATCCCTGGTCGGGGAACTAAGATCCCATAAGCCGTGCGGTGTGGCCAAAGAAACAAAAAAGAAAAACAAAATAGATCCCACATGAACAAAGCAGAGAGAGGTGGGGTGGCTGAAATAGGGGTGGTCCCAGATAGGCGGTAGTTTGGGCAGGACCCTAATCACTCAGAGTCTCGGGCCACTGGAGGATTTTGGATAGGGGTGACAGGTTTTGATTTAAATTTTTGGAAAGATGGTCACCTGAAAAGGGCTACCGCCTCTGCTCTCTAAATGCTGCCCAAGTAAGTGAGATTTTCTGCAAGTGATGACTAATAGGGAAAGAGGAGAGAGGATGTCTGACACTTGGAGGGAGGCCTTGGTGGTCCTGAGGGCCTGGATAGATAAGAGAAGATGGTGGGTGGGAGAGGGAGGGAGGGATAGAAAACCAGGGCTGGCCATCCACTGTGCTCGCCAATGGAAAAAAAATTTTTTTTTTAATTTAGGTATAAGTTACATATGATAAATTACACAAATCTTAAGTGTACTTGATGAATTTTTACTACTTAATACACCTACATAACCACCAGCCAGATCCAGATATGACCATTTCCAGCATCCTGGAAGCCCCCTTATACCCTCTCCCACTCACTCTCCTTCCGAGGGTGTATTAGGTACCTATCACAGCACAACAAACGATCACAAACTTAGCAGCTTGAAACAACATCCATTTATGATCTCACAGTCTCCGTGGGTCAGGAGTCTGGGCACAGCTTTGTGGTCCTCCGCTCAGGATCTCCCACGGCTGCAGTCAAGGTGTCGGCCAGGCCGCGTACCTCTCTGGGGCCCAGAACTGTCTTCCGAGACCTCGTGGCTGTTCGCAGCATCCAGGTCCTTGCAGCAGTAGGACCAAGGTCTCTGCTTTCCTGCTGGCTGTCAGCTGCGGCTGCTTTTGCCATGTGGCCCTCACACAGACAGTTCCCACCACAGAAGCTTGCTTAAAAAGGAGAATCTCTCTTTTTAAGGCTTTTGCCTGATTAAGTCCGGCCCACCCTTTGGGTGAACTCAAAATCCAACTGATTTGGGACCTTAATGACATCCACAAAACTCCTTCCCCTTTGTCACAGTCTATTGGCTAAAAGCAAGTCACTGGTCCTGCCCACAGTTAAGAGAAGAGGATTATACAGGATGTAGACACCAGGAATTATGGGGCTCATCCTAGGATCTGTCTCCCACAAATGGTAATGGTTATCCTGACCTCTATCATCATCAATTTGAACTTCACATTAAAGGAATCAGTGTCTCTTTGTGTAAGGCTCCTTTCACTCAACATTGTGTCTATGGTATCTACCCATGTTGTTGCCTATATAGCAATTTGTTTCTTTTCACTGTTACATAGTATTTCATTACCTGAATGTACCATGATTTATTCACCCATCCTCTGTTGATGGATAATTCAGTTGTTCCTAGTTTCTGGCTAGTCAAATCGAGCTGCTAGCACTTGGGATTCTGGTTTGGATTCTAGAAGAGTAAAAGGACATTAATGGAAAAACTGGTAAAATCAGATCTAAGTCTGATTTAATAATATTGGACCAATGTTAGTTTCTGAGTTTTGACAAATGCGCCATGGTTACATACGAGGTGTTAACTGCAGGGGAAGCTGGGTGAAGCACATGGAGACGCTCTCTGTACTATCTTTGCAACTTTTCTATAGAGCTAAAATTATCCCAGAATAAACATTTTACTTAAGAAGCAAATGAATAATGCTGCTAGCAACCATCTGCTACTGGCCATGGTGGAGTAATAGGTACCAACTAACCCTCCCACTATAAACATCCATAAAACTGGATCAAATATATGAGGCAGTTATTTTCGGGAAGTACAAGACTGCAATCCCTGGGAGAAGGGAAACCTGTGAGGTGAGCTCCGCACTCACCTGGTCCTCTGCCTGGGGCCAGTGCCCCAACCACAGATCAGAGAGCTGGGTCCAATTTGAATACAGTCATCCCACTGAGCTGGGGAGGCTGAGGTCAGAGTTTGGAGCTGCTAAAGCAGCTGGAATCTGTGGGGCTGGAGAAGAGGGTGTTGCACAGCGATGGGTTTCTAAGCAAGTCCTTGGTCCAGATCTGGGCTGTATGTGCTCAGGACAAGACCCCTTGGGTCTTCCCAGAGAGCAGCTGCTATAGGGTGGGGAGTGGAACAGAGATACTGAAATCAAGCAATGCGGGGGGATGTTGGCATTCTGGTCCAGCCAGAGAGGAGGGACCTCATTAACCTCATGGGCCTCTAGCTCTGACATCAGAAGAGTCTCCCCTTAGGAATGAGGACTGTGCCCTACAGTAAGGTCTACATGTCCTAATAACAAAAAAACAAGCCCTGACAAGATCCACAGGGGAAGCAAAATTTGGAGTTTAAGACCTGCCAAGTTAGAGGGATTTGAGAGACACCTTGGGCTCTCTACAGATCTGCTCTAACAAGGTACAAAACCAAGCATGCATGAGCCCAAGGTGATCAGCTAGCAATGAAACTGCCTGCTCCAATAAGAACCAATAGTCTTCCTAAGAAGATTACAGAATCCAGAGTCTCTAATGCATCATTACAATGTCCAGTATATAATCAAAAATTACTAGAGGCACAGGAGTAAAGCTCCTTCGAACATTCTTGTACATTAGTTTCATAGGCACTCATCTATTATCACTCAGGAGTGGAATTGCTGGGTCTCACTGTTGTTTTGCTAAAATTATTCATTCAGCTGCTTGAGAGGTTAGGAGGAAGGAACCCCAAACCCAGCCTGTCCCCTAGTCCTCAGACTATTTTAATGTGTCTACGAGGGGCAATCAGTACCCAACTCTGGGCTCCATAGCCTGTGAGTTTTTACCAGGAGAATGCTGGGCAGGGCCCTTGAGGGCCTCCATCTCCCTGACGTCTCTTGTCTCTCCCTCAGTGTGGGCTGGAGTCGGTGCCCTCAGATGAAACCCAACATTTTTGTCATTGTTGTTCTAAATCTCTCCTGCACCGCCAGAGTCAGGCCAAGGAGAAGGAAAATAAAATCACACCTGATTCATTTGGACAAACTATCCTTAGAAAAATAAAACCTGTGTTCCCTGACCTGCAAGCTCTGCAAGTGTCCATCCCCCTCTACCCACCGCCTTGCTTCCTTATCTCACTCACACTGGGTGATAGCAAGGAACCCATCACAGCCAGGCTCATCTCAGAAGCCAAGGTGGCAGAGACCAACGGGAGGGAGTTCGGTTGTGGCACAAGGCACTGCACACAGTGGGCACCGATGGGCTGTGCGCCAGCTGTTGGGCTAACCCTGGGGGGAACCAGAAGGGACAGAAACGAACAAGATCTTGTCCTGATCCTAAAGGGGAGGACAACTGGGGCAGAGCAGGAGTTAATAAACATGCACTGAATAAATGAATGAAAGAACGAACGAACGAGGCTGGAGAAGCCACCCCCTTTCCTGCTCTGACGGCCAGGATGGAGAAGGAGGGAAAGGAAGGTGGTGGAAGGTCAGCGTTTGGTCCAGCCACAGTCATTCTGTGAACTTCCACTCCACCAGGCATTGAGGATGCCCTGGTTGGCAAACCAAGTTTTTATGCCCATGGGGCCCACACTCAAGAGGCAGGGGAGCAGATCACGGACTTGGAAACAAATAGAATAAAATGTCAGATGATGATGAGGGCTAGTAAGATACATGAAGCAGAGCAAAGAGGTGGAGAGTGATGGTAAGGGACTATTTTTTTTTTCTTTCATTGGGACTTGCTCTATTATAATTAGCTCCATGGCAGTGAATGCTGGCATTGCCCTCTCCCCTAGAGCCATTACATTACTTGGTAATTGAAAATAACATTTAAACCATCCACTTGTTTCCACGTTAGAGTCCCAAAGAATGAAAATATCTGCTCATAGGTTAGAGGCTGCATTTCAGGTATTTATACCTCCTATGAGTTCTACCCATGGGAGTACCATCTGCTGTATTTGCATACCTGATTGAATTCTTATTTTTAATTGTGGTAAATACATATCATATAAAATTTACCATCTTAGCATCTTTAAGTGTACAGTTCAGTGGCATTAAATACATTCAGGTTGCAATGCAACCATCACCACCATCATCTCCAGAACAGTTTTCACCTTGTTAAACTGAAACTCTGTGCCCATTAAACAGTAACTCCCCATTTCCCTCTCCCCTCAGCCCGGGAAGGGGTTATTTTAAACAAGGCAGTAAGGGAAGCCTTTCTGAAGTGGTGACATTTGGGGAGCAACCTGAGCTAGCCCTCCAGATGGGGGGTGGGGGAGGGATGGTCAAAGTAGCAGGTGCAAAGGCCCTGAGGTGAGAGTGGGGTCATGGGTTTAAAGAGCAGCAAGGAAGCTGCTAGTGGGGAAGGGGGTGGGTAGAGGACAGAAGGGGAGAAAGAATAGGGAGGAAGGCAGGGAGAGAAGAGGAGAGAGATGGAGGGCAGATCATATAGTGTCTTGTGGGTAGAAAAGAGGACTTTGACTTTTTTTTTTTTTTTTTTTTTTTTTTGGCTGTGTTGGGTCTTCGTTGCTGCGCGCGGGCTTCCTCTAGTTGGGGCGAGCGGGGGCTACTCTTCATTGCGGTGCACGGGCTTCTCATTGAGGTGGCTTCTCTTGTTGCGGAGCACGGGCTCTAGACAGGCGGGCTTCAGTAGTTGTGACTCGCGGGCTCTAGAGCGCAGGCTCAGTAGTTGTGGCACATGGGCTTAGTTGCTTCGCAGCATGTGGGATCTTCCCAGACCAGGGCTCGAACCCGTGTCCCCTGCCTTGGCAGGCAGATTCTTAACCACTGTGCCAGCAGGGAAGTCCCAGGACTTTGACTTTTGCTCTGAGTGAGACAAAAGGCACCAGAGGCTCTTAGGTAGAGATGTGTCGTGGTCCCTCGCTGTTCCCCCGCCACAATGGCATGGTCTCCACTGGCTGCTGAGTGGAGAGCCTGAAGCAGGAGCTCAGTCTGGAGACCATTAGGAAGCCACTGCCAGGTCTAGAAGACCCATGATGGGGGCTTGGGCCAGGTGATAGGGTGGCGGTGGTAGAGTCAGGGTTGGAGTCAGGATTGATTCTGAAGGTGGAGCCAACAGGATTAGCTGATGGACTGGACATGGGGGTGGGAGAAAAGGGGGCCCCAAGGTTTCTGGTCTGTTGAGTTCTGTGACTTTTGACCTTTTCTTTCAGCAAATACCTGTTACTATTGTAATGAGAAAGAAAAAAGAAAGTACATCTTTTACTGAAGGGAGAAAAAAGCATCCTCTTCATTGAAAGCGATCCTGAGGGGAGCGCATTACAGGAGACACCATCTTTCCCCAGGTGCCCCTTGAAGATGGTTTATCCAACTTAGGGAACTTTAAGCAGGGCGGGTCCGAACCTGCCTGCTACACACATCGGTCTCTTATTGTCCTTGTTCATTCTATGCCCTTCCTGTCCTCCAGCCTCTGACCAAGGCCCGCAGGGATGCACAGAGCAGAGGACTGGGGGTGGGGTGAGGAACAGGGGCAGCGAGAAGGCTTTGGTGAGTTGAATGAAATTCTTGCTTTTGATAAAAAGAGCGTCCTTCTCCTCCATCAACTAGATTCCCAGCCCAGACTGGGTTCCCCTCCAAGGCCAGTTCCTCCTGGGCAAGGACTGTCCTTGGCATCTCCCTTCATCCGCCCCTCTGTCACTGCCAGTGTTTACCATTGAAACATGGAGAACAGAGACCCATCCTGGTCTCACCCCTGTGCCCAGGCTCACGTGGGTTCACTGGCCCTCAGTGTGTCCCCTCCCACTCCTCAGGGCTTTGTCCCTCCTCAGAGCCTTCTCACTACCCTTCTGCTGCCCAGATGTCTCCTTTCCTTCCCTCTCTGCTCACCTGAGGCTCTCAGTGTCCCCCATCCCCCTCCTCCTGACCCACTTCCTAGCACCACCCCCCCCAAGGTCTCTTCCTCCAGGCAGTCTTCCCGACCCTCCACCAAGGTGCCCTACAGGTCTGTGCAGCTTCTCCACAGAGTACACATCATGACTATAATTAATGATTATCTCTGGGATTTCTAATTATCATCTGTCCTTCTGCTAGCCTGTGAGCTTCTCGTTCACTCTGTATTCCCAGCCCCTAGCAGAATGCCTGGCCCATAATCCGGGCTCAAAAAATACTTATTAAATGATCTATAACTCAAATAGAGATGAGTGAATCTGAAAAAGAGCCACCCAGGAGCTAACATGCAAAATGGACTTTGAAAGTAGATAAAATGTCAATCAACAAAGGTGGAAAGATGGGGGTTTCCAGGGAGAGAGCTCACCATGAAAAAGGAATGATAGTAGGAAAGTGTATGTCAGCCTCAGTACTCAAAGCTGTATGTACAGCAAAATAAAATATTTTTAACCTTTATTGAACAAAAGCGCTTGTTAAATGAATGACTGTCCATCTGGATGGATGAATAATTGAGTGGATGGATGGATGGACAATGGGTTAAATCAAATCCTCTCCTTTTAAGAAACAAGACCTGGGAGAAAAGAGGATTAATAAAGATGGCTGCATTGAATTGAGGTTAAGGAAAACTGCTTTAACTCCAGACCATATCCCACTGTCTATGTACCCTTGTGTCAACTGCCTGTCTGCCACACTCCTTCCTGCTCCCAGGACCCCTGCCCCCGACTCCAGCATCCCCTCACAAGTAGCTACTTCCTTGCTCACTACTTCTTACCAAACCTAGAGCAGAAGCCCTGGGCATGAGGGTGGCCAGGAGATGGACCCTTTGTCCAAGCCTCAACCCAGGTAGGGGGGCTCCCTCCTCCCCACTCCCTCTGCCATCTCTCGGTGACTTTTGTCCTTGGATCATCTGTGTGACCAGAAGAGGTTTCATTCTCTGGCAACTGGGCGGCCATTAGGAAGAGGCGGACGCATTACCCTCTCACTGCACAATGGTTGGCTAATTCAGTTATTCTGTTTCACCTGAAGACTGTCTTTGCTGCCTGAGCCTCTCCTTTGGAGCAGGGCAGGCCCCATCTGTCGGACAGTTCGCTCCAATGTCTCCGGCCATTATGCCTCCACTCGGAGGACGGGTGCGTGTGCAAGCGAGCGAGCGTGCCTGCCTGTCTGCACTCTCTCCCTCTTGTCTCTTTATCATTCTCCCAGGGCTAAAGAGAACTTGTTTCAAAGAGTGCTGTCAGATGTGTGCAAAACAGACCGATAAAACCTAATGCATTTGCTCCCCTTTGTCTGCCTGACTCTCCTACTGAACATTTCCCACTCAGAAAGCCACTTAAAACACATCAGCAGTAACTCCACAAAACAGCCACTTGTTGGCTAATTGTGCTAAGCAGCTGCTGGCAGGGCTGGGGGAGGGGTGAGGAGGGGACCTCTGCGAGAAGCCCCTTTGCTCCCAGCCCAGCTCCGAGGGAAGGGTCTCAGCCCAGGCATCGCCTCCCTCTCCTGCCTCTGCACCGGGAGGTTCTCGCTAGGAGAGAAGAGACAGGGCTCACTGGGTGGGGGGCAGAGAAGAATACAGGCCTGGGTGGGGGGGCTCAGGATTCTCTCCCAGCACCCCACCAACTTGCGACGGGACCCTGGGAGGGGGAGGGGTCACTACCCAACTCTAGGACTCAGTTTCCGCTTACATCCCTGGAGGGTTTTGGACTGTGGCGTCTAAGGTCTCTCCCAGCTCCCAAAGCCTGCCTGGTGTAGTGCCCCAGAGCCTCAGACAGACCCGGGTTCAAATCTTCACTCTGCTCCAGACAGGCCATGTGACCTGTAGCCCCAGCCTCTCAGAGCGTCACTTTCCTGGTGGGGAAAACAGGATAGCTGCAATGTCAGCCCTCACGGATGCTACGAGGATTCACTGAGGTGGTGCCTGTTTGGATCTTGGAGCCGTGAGCACCGGCCCTCCCCAGCTCTCAGAGAATCACAGTCTGAAGGATGGGGGCTGCTGGGGACCATTATAGGGCACCCTGACCCAATCTCAGGAATCAGGCAGGTTAAGCTGAGACCTGAAGGTTAAGAGCTGAGCCTGCACACCGTGTGGGCAGAGGTGAGGTGGGGCGGGATCGCAGTTGGAAGAAACGGTATATGCAAAGGTCCTGAGGCAGGGCTGAACTGGAGGACCGGAAAGGAGCCCAGGGGAAAGGCTGGTGAAGTGACAAGAACCTGGCCAGAAGGACCCTGCAGGACACCGTAAGGAGCTTGGCTTTATCTTGAGGGCAATAGGGAGCCACGGAAGGGATGAGAACACCAAGGTGTTCTCAACGAAATTTCTCTTTTTCAAAGACCCCTACTGGCTTCCAGGTGGAGAAGGAGTTGGGAGGCAGGGGTCGAGAGCAGAGGCAGGGAGCTCTCCCTCCGCTGCTCCAACAGCCCAAGCAGGCGCTGGCTGGGTGGCAGAAGTGAAGAGTCCTCCCTGGGATGGGAAGAGGGCGGAGCCAGTGTTCCCTGCTCTGGATCCGCAGGACCCCCAGCTCGCTGGCCCTGCTGGCTTGGCCGCTGCCTAGTCTGGAGAGGCAGGGGTTAAGCGCCACAGCCTTGCAGAAATCAGAGGATTACAGGGTTGCGGGTGACCTGTCCCTTCTGTCAGACAGGTGCGACGCACCCTGCTATCTCTGGGCTCAACTGTCACCGCTGTGCACTGTATCAGGACCCCATTTAGGGGGCCCAGGCGCTGGCTGGCAGCTGTCAGGCCAGGGGTCTTGAGGACGGCAAGTCCTTACCCCACTGCACCTGCATGTGAAGATAGCCCTGTCCGCTGGTCCACGCTGCAGCCTCCCCAGAGGCAGGAGAGCCATGGGTGCAGGCAGCACATGTGGGCTTGGGTCTGAGCAGCCCCAGTTTGAAGCCTGCCTCTGCAGCTCCTGGACCTCGGATATGATGCTCAGTTCCGTTCCCTGAGCTTCGGCTCTCTCATCTGCACGGTGAATATGGTGATGGCAGCCTCCCCAGGAGGCCACGGAGGGGTCTCAACAAGGCCCTAGGCTTCAAGGAAGTGCCCAGCACACCGGAGCTGCTATCATATTCCTTACTTCTGTCACCTGCCTTTCTACATCGCGAGGTGCTGGTTATTATTATCACCCGGTCTTTTGCTTCTGCCAGTTTCCCTTTTGGCCTTGTCTTTGGAAGCTCAAAGTCAAAGTGAACACGTTGGTCAAAATAACTCACTCTTCCCAGGTTCCTGGTATAATTACCACCCTCTTCATCATTGCTTCTGATGACTCCTTTATTTTTGCTTTGCAAACTTTAACTGTCCTTGGTGCGTGTGATTTCAGAGGCACCACACACACACACAAAAATCTTGCAAATGAGAATAACTTAATTGCCTCCCTGCCCTTGACTGTGGGCGGTCACTTCCAATCCTGGGATGTGGGCCCTGGAGGCTGCCCAGGATGCCTGGGCTGGGGGCAGCATTAGGGGTCCTTCCTCTTGGCCTCCTGCTCTGCCTCTGGGGGTCCACCTTCTCTCACAGCAACCACAAGAGGAGCCCCAGTTCCATCCTCATCTCCCGCTGTAGAGTCGCTCACACCGGCATCTATGGATTTTGTGGCCTTTCCTGGAGATGGTTGGGCTAGGGGGTCCCAGAGAGGCCCGTGCTCCCCCCACACCTCTGCTCCTCACCCCCAGCCCCAGAGACCCCCAATTCTTCTCCCTCTGCTCTGCAGGGCACCTCCCGACACCCCTGATGTCTTGGGCCCCTCCTGGAACTCTCATCCAGCCCCAGCTTGAGAAAGCTGCCGCGTGGTTTGGCACGGAGTTCCAGTAAGTCTGCCCCTGAGGCACATTGCTTTGCAACACTGATGCTGGATTAAGCTGCGTGGTAACCCACATGGGGTACCACGACTGGGGAAGTGTGCTCCCCTCTGGAGGAGCCTCTCTGCTTCTCAGCGCTGCCGCCTCTACAAAGTATGTCGTCGTGGGCGCTTTTATGGACTATTCTCTCTGCACAGGGAGCTCATTGATCTTTCCCAGGTTGTTCACATTTTTCTTTTCTAAGGGGAAAATAATTCTTTAAATGCTAGTGGAATGCTCATTTTCCTGTTCCCCAGATATGTTAAGTTTATATACAGTCAATAAGCCTGTTAACAACTACCCATCTTCATTTCTCATAAAAAAATATCCCCTATGTTTATGTTACAGCTCACTTTTGCAGTACATGGGTGAGAAGAGGAGGCCGGGAGAGTGACTTCTGCAATTTTTCATTGATTCGTTAATTCGGCAAATATTGTTGAGTTCCTGTTGTGTGCCAGGCAGGCCCTGTGTTACGGTCTCAGGATATAACTTTGAAAAGGGCAAACAAAGGCCCTGACCTTGGGAACTCACAGGCTAGTAGAGGGATTAGCCAGTTAGTATAACAGCCTCAGGGCGGGGGGAGAGCATCCCTGAGGAGGTTAGGTCTGGCTGGGACCTGGAGGAGAAGGAATATTAACCAGACCAAGAGGAGGGGAAGGGTGTTCTGGGTAGAGGGAACAGCACTTGCAAAGGCTAGGAGGTCAGAGTGCCATAGACCTGTCTGGGGACCTGACAGATCCGTGTGGCTGGAGGGAAGTACCCAGCCAGGGTGAAGGGGCTCAAGGGGGACAGGAAAGACTTGAGGGAGAAGATGAAGGCAGGGGTCAGGTCTTGCTGTACCCTTGGGCTGAGTTCAGGAGTATGGAGACCATAGAGGAGGATTATGCAAGGGAGTGGCCCAATCGGATGAGTGATTAGTGGAGGAATGTTCAGGATCTGGCTTCAGAAGGGTTTGAATTCAAATCTCAATTCTGACACTAACCATTGACCTCGGGCAAATTGCTCAAGCTCTGAGTCTCAGTTTCTCCAGCTATAAAATGGGGACAGTCATAGGTTCTACCACCAAGAGATGTGGAGAGGAGTCACTGAGACACTGTGTGAAGCCATCAGCCCAGGACCCACATGCAGTGGGCGCTCCATGGGCGGTATCTTCTGTGGGCAGGCTTTTTGCTTGATTTGCTCGCTGCTGCATCTTCACACCCAGAAATAATAGACATGCAGTAAATACATGTCAAGTGAATGGAGAAGTAGACAGTGGATTGGAGAGGCAAGCAGGGATCAACCAGGGATCCCTCTTGATTACGGAAGACAGTGGATTGGAGAGGCAAGCAGGGATCAACCAGGGATCCCTCTTGATTACGGAAGACAAGAGGATAAGAAAATAAGAAATAAAGCTAATTCAATAATCAAAATGCTATAAGCCGGCACAAAAGGTTAAGTAACTTACACACAATAGCATTTTCCCTGCCTATTTACAGGTGAGGGCACAGAGGCTCAATCAATTGCCCAAGGCCACCCAGAGAGAGAGAGAGCTCTGAGGCTGGAATTTGCATCCAGGCCCTTTGACCCTGAACCTTTGAAGAACAACTATGATGTCATGGGTCCTACCCATGTCCTGTTCCACTTGATTTACTTACCTTTTGGCTGCCCACACGCGGCTAAGCTACATGCAGGCATAAGAGGGAACCGGTGGACACAGAAATCAGTGGTCCCCAGAAAGAACCTTGTCCCAAAGGCCTTTCAGTCCATCAACAGCTATTTTTTTTTTAATTTTTAAAAAAATTTTGACTATGCCGCACGGCATGTGGGATCCTAGTTCCCCGACCAGGGATCGAACCCGCACCCCTGCGTTAGAAGGGCGGAGTCTTAACCACTGGACCGCCAGGGAAGTCCCCGTCAACAGCTATTTATCCAGCACCTGCGCTGTGCACTGCCCTGTAGGTACAACAGGGAGCACGGTCTGTCCGCACGGGGTTTACAGCTCGTGGAGGTGATGGACATCAAACCAAGAATGACCAGTGGGTGGAGAGCCGCGTTGGACAGGGACAGGCAAGCTGATGTTCACTGGCAGGAACGGTGGTTGAACTATGGCGATGTGTCTGTGTCCATTTCCGTCCCCTGGGACCCACCGCACATGCCTCACCAGGCCCACTAACTAAAGAGTTAAAGCCTGCCCACCTGGGGGTCTCCAGGCCCCGGCTGCAGGGCTGCAGTCAGCGCCCACTGTGATTGGCTGTACCTGGTCCGTGCAGCCATTCAGGATTTTGTGCGGTACCCCCAGGGGCAGAGGCTACAGAGAGCTTTGAGGGCCCGCCCTGAGGGCGGAGAGGAGTGAGCTGGGCAGGCTGCTTGAGGAGGGGACATTTTAGGGATACCTGAGGCTGAGTGAGAGTTAGGTGGGTGAAGAGAGACAAGCAGAGGGAAAGCCAGGAGGAAGGAGACACAGCTGCAAAGGCCCAGGGTGGGAAGGTGCTGGGAGGAGACGGAGAGAGACTCCATGATGAAGCTGGAAGGAAGGAGGCCCTTGGGGGTGGGAGAAGGGGGGGAGATTTGGTTTTTATCCCAAAGCCAGGCCAATGAAGGACTTATCCCAAGGTCAAAGAACCGGAAGAGGTTCAAGGAAAGAGAGGGTCCTGGCTTGGTGGGAGGGGCCAGAAGGGGGCAGGGAGATGGGTGGAAGGGGAGGCTTGGGCCGTGGTGAGGATGGCCCGGAAGAAGGGCAGGAAAGTGGGCTGGAGAGGGAGGCACAGGCCCCAGTCAAGCAAGAGGTCAAATGAGAGGTAAAATCCCCCATATGGCCCACCCACCAGGGTCCTGGAGCTTGATGCTCAGACATCATTCCTTGGACCCCCAGAGCCCCAAAGGGAGCTTTCTGGAACCGGAGGCAGGTTCCAAGTCTCAGAGCAGGCAGGTGTGAGCGCTGCAGCGTCCAGGCCCGGCTCCCCGGAGCATCAATTCTGAAAATGACAAATGGAGACCCAATAAGAAGGTTGGAAAATGGGCACCTTGGCGCCTCCCTGTGTCTATTGCAGGATTTGGAAATAGCTGAGATGAAAAGAGAGCCACAAGGCAGGGGTACCCACTGGGCAGCTGGGAGGCCAGAGGGAACGGCTGCCACTGGTGCAGAGCAGGAGGCCGAGGAGGGAAAGGAGGCACAGGGAGGATAATGGAACAGCACGATGGGACACGATCAGGAGATGGAAAGGACAAACGTCAAAATGGACACACACACAAAGACCAGTTGTGGTGTGGCCTAAGACTGTGGTGTGTGTGTGTGTGCGCGCACGCGACGCGGGCTTGGAGGAGCAATTTCAAAAGCCTCCAGCCCCTTAGCCCATCTGAACACCCCCCTACTGTCTTCACTCCCGACCACAAAAAAAAAAAAAAAAAAAGCAGAGAGAGAGAGAGAGCACGAGAGAAAGAAGGAAAACAAAATATCTACAGTTGTCGAGACAAGAGGAGAAAAATAGAGGCAAACATCCGTAATTTTCTCTGTGGGGCTTTGAGGTAATTGAGCCATTTGGATAAAAATAAAGGCAGCAGGCCCCTTAGGTAAGAAGAGCTTTTGCAATCTAAGAAGCTTGAAATATGCGTCTTGTGTCACTTGAAATCCCCCCATCTCCCCCTTCCCCGGGCAGCCCAATCCACTTTCCCTTTTCTTATTATTTTTTTAAGTACCTTGTCAAATGTCGTCTGCAGAGCAGAGAATTTCAGCTGTCACAACTAATTTCAATTTTTCCATGTGCTTTTCCCCCCTCGGTGTCCCGGGGGAGGGGCCTGGCTGAGCCCCCGTTCCCTCCCTCTTGCATCTGCTCACTCTTTTTATTTATCATTATTGTTATTATTTCAAAACCAGATTTACATCATAAATGTGTTTGGGGAGTGTTTAAGGACTGTGGTTTGCTTCTTTGGGAAACTGGGCCTGGCCTTGTAGGTTTCCAGCTTCCACCCCCCTCCCCCATGCACACCCCCAGGTCCACCACCTTGAGCCCTCAGGGACTCCCACCACTCTCTTCTCGCCACCCACCCCGACCCCAACCATCCACCAGAGAAAACCCAGACCCCAAACACAACACTGATGCTTGAGGTTCTATCAGAAGCGTGGGAACCACTCACGTCTCCCCTGGTAGAGGGAGGGCCAGCAGGGACAAGTGACATTGATTCACTCTTCCCCACTCTTCCCCATTTCTCTCATCTTTTCTCTCATCTTTCTTTCCTTCTTGATATATGCATTAATTCAAGGGGCATTGAGCCAGGGCCGCCTCCTACGTGCCCATCCTGCCAGGGTGCTGGACACATGAAGGTCAGCAGGCACAATCCTTACCCTTGAGGAAACGACAATCTGGTAGAGTCAGGAAGGCAGACAGATTGGTACAAAGCATTTGGTGTGCTGGCCGGTGGCTGTGCAAGGACAGTGGGGTACAGTGGAGGCTAGGTCACGGTAGCTCAGCTACTATGAAGCCTTTGCCAAGGAGCGGTGCTTGAGCTGACATTTGGAAGCAAATGGAAGCTTGCCTGCCAGACAAGTAAGGGAAGGGAGTTCCACACAGAGGGAACAGCATGGGCAAAGCCTAGTGTTATGAGTTGAATTGTAACCCCCAAATTCATATGCCAAAGTCCTAACCCCCAGCACCTCAGAATATGACCTTTTTGGAAATAGGATCCTGACAGATGTAATTAGTTAAGATAAGGTCACACAGGAGTAGGAGGGGACCCTAATCCAACATGACACAGACAGACACACAGGGAGAGAAGGCCACGTGAAGATGAAGGCAGAGATTAGAATGACGCTTCTACAAGCCCAAGAGGGCCAACGATAGCCAGCAAACCACCAGAAGCTGGGTTCTGCCTCACAGCCCTCAGAAGGAACCAACCCTGTGGACACCTTGATCTCAGACTTCTAGACTCCAGATCTGAGAGACAGTAAATGCTGCTGTTGAAGCCATGCAGTTTGTGGTGCTTTATGACAGCAGCCCCAGTAAACTAATATGCCTGGAGTGCATGAAACAACATGTTCTGAGAAGTGCGTGTGATTCAGCAAGGTGGGTGCTGGGAGTTTGAAAGGGGTGGGGCTGGAATACAGCAGGGCCAGATCCTGCAAAACTGGAGACATTATCTGGAGAGCAGGGTGGGGGGCGGGGGCATGCGGGGAGGGCATGAGAACATCTTAAGCAGAAAGGGGGTGGGATGGGATGAACATTGTTTTCTTTCAATTTTTTTAATTGAAGTATAGTTGATTTACAGTGTTGTGTTAATTTCCACTGTACAGCAAAGTGATTCAGTTATACATATATATATACATATTCATTTTTAAAGATTTTTTTAAAATTTATTATTTATTTTATTTTTGGCCGTGTCAGGTCTTCGTTGGGGTATGCGGGGTCTTCATTGAGGCATGCTGGACCTTTTGTTGAGGCACGGGCTCTTCGTTGTGGCACGCGGGCTTCTCTCTAGTTGTGGCGTGTGGGTTTTCTCTCTGTAGTTGCAGTGCACAGGCTCCAGAGCGCACGGGCTCTGTACTTTGCGTCACATGGGCTCTAGTTGAGGCACGCGAGCTCAGTAGTTGTGGCGCATGGGCTCAGTTGCCCCACGGTATGTGGGATCTTAGTTCCCTGACCAGGATCGAATCCACATCCCCAGCATTGTAGGGCAGATTTTTTACCACTGGACCACCAGGGAAGTCCCTCTTTTTAAAAAATATTCTTTTCCATTATGGTTTATCACAGGTATTGAATATAGTTCTCTGTGCTATACAGTAGGACCTTGTTGTTTATCCATTCTGTATATAAAAGCCTACATCTGCTGACCCCAACCTCTCACTCCCTCCCTCCCCCAACTCCCTCCCCCTTGGCAACCACCAGTCTGTTCTCTATGTCCGTGATTCTGTTTCTGTTTTGTAGATAGGTTCATTTGTGTCATATTTTAGGTTCCACATATAAGTGATATCATATGTTATTTGTCTTTCTCTTTCTGACTTACTTCACTTAGTTTGGTAATCTCTAGTTGCATCCATGTTGCTGCAAATGGCATTATTTCCTTTTTATGGTTGAGTAGTATTCCATTGTATATATGTACCACATCTTCTTTATCCATTCAACAGTCGATGGACATTTAGGTTGTTTCCATGTCTTGGCTACTGTAAATAGTGCTACTATAAACATTGGGATGCATGTGTCTCTTTGAATTATAGTTTTGTCAGATATGTGCCCAGAAGTGGGGATTGCTGGATCATACAGTAATTCTATTTTTAGTTTTCCGAGGAACCTCCATACTGTTTTGCACAGTGGTTGCACCAACTTACATTCCCGCTAACAGGGTAGAAGGGTTCCTTTTTCTCCACACCCTCTCCAGCATTTGTTATTTGTGGATTTTTTCATGGTGGCCATTCTGATTGTGTGAGGTGGTACCTCACTGTAGTTTTGATTTGCATTTCGGGATGAGCTTTGTTAAATGCACACCCTGGTTACAAAGAAAGCACTGGGGGTGAGACGTCTTTTTTCTCCCACTCCCTTACTTTCTCTTCCCCTTCAGCGCATGCTCCAGAGCCAGGCCTGGTTTACTCACCAGTGGGTTCTGGGGCTCACGATGCAGGCTGTCCCTCATGGGCCCCCACCAGAGTCTGTCGAGAGAAGAAACAGGTCACCTAGCTCCTGGTTCCCCAGCTCTTCCCCCATTGCCCCCTCAGTTAATGGCCCTCACAGAGCACCTGGTGTACAGAACACTGTTTAGCTGAGGGGGCTGAGTGAAAATACATCCACTCTGGGACACATCCCACCGTGCAGCTGGTGTGTCAGCACAGAGGCTGCAGAGAAGTGGCCACCTTGGGACCAGAGTCACCAAATGAGGATGGACGTGGATGGGGTGGAGGGCCAGCCCCTACTTCTCAATCCCCTCTCTTCCTCCTTGGTCCACCCAGGCTCCTAGTGTGAGCTGCTTGGTTTTCTCCTGTGTTGTCCTGCTTTCCTCTCTTGTCCTGCTGTCCCTGGGAGAGAACAGAGAAGGGCCTAGAAAAGGCCAGGGCCCTTCCCCAGGACCTGAGACGCAGAGAGGTTACATGACCTGCCCAAAATCACACAGCTGGTAAGAGGTGGAATCGGGGAATTGAACCCAGGAAGTTTGGGACAGAGCCCTCACTCTCAACACACACGGCCCCCCACAATACCCATTTGTTTAACTCAGCACTCACTTCCAGAAAGGCAGTGTACCTGGTGATTAGAGCATGCTCTCTGGAGTCAGGCTGCCCACAGCCGAATGTCGGCTCCATCCCCTCCCACCTGAGCCACGGGACCACTCCGAGCGCTGGTCTCCTCAATGCAAAATTGGAACACTAATGGCTTCTACCAGTGGCAAATACTGGCTGCTGTCCACCAAGCTGTTTCCCTTTTCCTCCCAGGCACTCCCAGCCAGACTACGTTTCCCAGGCTCCCCTGCAGGCACCATGTGACAGAGTTCTGGCCAATGGAATATAGGAGGAAGTGACATCACAACTCCTAGGCCTGGCTCCTAAAACGTCCTGCACCATTCTTCCCACGCTCTACCCTGGGCCCATGAATGACCGTGTGGAACAGAGTCCCCACCCAACACCCTTGCCCCACATTGGACTATGAAATGAGGAGGAAATGAGCTCTTATTGTGGGGTTATTTGTTAAGATAGTTAGCCTGCTCTTATGAACACCCTCCCCATCCAGCTCTCGTGAGGACTGAAGGGCGAATCTCTCCAAAGTGCTCAGCACAGCGCTTGGTGCTTATGAAGTTCTGGCTAATGAGTTACCATCATTGTTCCACAGCTCCGTCCTGCTGGAGTGTGAGCTCCAAGGGCCCAGCACATAGCGGATGCTCATAAATACACATCAGATGCCGTGTGTACCTGTGTCCAGCATTTGGGTCAGTGTTCCCTTCCCAGGCCTCCAGTCTCTAAGAGCTGGGCTCCCTGTCATTCTGTCAGGGATACTTCAATCTGGTGGCTCCTGGCCTCAGTAACCTTCCTCCCTATAGCTGTAGACTCAGCCCTGCCTCCACTCACGTTGTGAGAAAGATGTGCAAACATCCACTGAAGGATTCTCCAAACTATGGCCATGCCTCAGAACCCAGGCTCAGAGTTCCTATGCAGGGGTCTAAGGAGTCTTCCCAGGATGTGGCTTCAGAGGCCCTGAGAACCCCCTGAGTCAGATGCCATAAGCTGGGCAGTGTTACCCTACCTCCTCTCTCTAAATGTCTGTGTGAGGGGTGCCAATACCACACAGGACCACACCTGGTAGCCAGCCCTGCCTTCCTACCATTTAGGAGCTCCTCGGGGGAGCTTTGTGATTTTGGATGTGCACCTTAACCTCTCTGAGCCTCAGTTTCCTGCTTTCCTGCTCCTAGGGCCAGGCTGCTGGTTACGGTGCCCAGAGTAAGTGCTCAACCAATGCCTGGGGTCAAGGCTTTGCCCACCATTCTCATCCCAACAGAAACTGGGAGGGTGAATCTTGAGTGCTGAGATGATGTCTCCACAGGCAGCATCAGAGAAGACCCAGGAAGCCAAGCCCCATGCTCTGTATTGGGGCTGGAAGCCATGTGGCTGGGAAATCACTTGTCCACAAGCCCAAGTCTAGTCACGGAGTTGTGGTACCACGAGGGAAATTGCCCTAAATGTGAGTCCACGTGCAAGCCTGGGGAAAGTGGCTCTGATGCGGGTGAGCAGATAGCGGCAGTCCTTAGTGCACAGTGTTTGCAGCTTGTCTGCCTTCCAATCGCTCCTAAATAATATGTTTTATTTGGTGTGACTGCTCACAGGGGCCCTGCTCCACGCAGCAATGGCAGCCAAAGCATAACGTTTAAAGTCTCATCTGCTTTTCATTTGTAATGAACAAAATGGGTTTCAGACTCCCTCAGCCGGCTTGCCCAGTGCTGAGAAGCAGCTCTCCCCAGAATACATTTGGGCCAGGCCCATCACTGAGCAGACACCAGCATGGCCCGGAAGGATGGACAAGAGAGGCCAGCTGGCCTCTCAAGAGAGGCCAGCTGGAAGCAGCATTTCCTGCGGCAGTTCTGGGTTCAAACCTTGAGTCCTCCGCTTCCTGGCTGTGTGGCTTCAGTAACGTTGCTTGTCCCCTCTGAGCCTCAATTCTTCATCTGTGGAAGGAATGATGAGGTCTTTGCCACCCAGGGGTTCCCCTAATTCTGATTTCTCCAGCAAGGAACCAGCAGGGGGAGTTCTTGGTTTTCCACCCACCACCCGCCACGGCAAAGGCTTCAAAATTCAGCTTCTATATTTGCACACCCATGTTCATAGCAGCATTATTCACAGCGGCCAGAAGGTAGAAACAACCCAAGTGCCCACTGACAGATGAATGGGTAAACAAAATGTGGTATACATACAGTGGGATATTATTCAGCCTTAAAAAGGAAGGAAATTCTGACACATGCTACAAAATGGATGAATCTTGAGGACATTATGCTAAGTGAAATAAGCCAGACAGAAAAAGACAAATATTGTATGATTCCACTTATATGAGGTATCTAAAGAAGTTGAATATTAATATAGACAGAAAGTAGAATAGTGGTTGCCAGAGGCTGAGGGGAAAGAAGAATGGGGAATTAATGTTTAATGGGTCAGAGTTTCAGTTTTGCAAGATGAAAAAAACTCTAGAGATGGATGGTGGTGATGGTTGTATGAATGTACTTAATGCCACTGAACTGTGCACTTAAGAATGGTTACAATGGTAAATGTTATGTATATTTCACTACAATGTAAAAGTTTTTTGTACATTAGAAAGAAAACTCAGCTTCGTTAAAAAAAAAAACTAAAAAGGAAGAAAAGAGAAAAACAACAAATATAAACATTAGGAATGGGAAAGGGAATACAATGATGGAGGAGATTTCAAAAATGAATAGAGGATTCCATGTATAGATTTGGCTAGTAAAATTGAAAATCTGGATGGAATGAATGATTTACAGTTTCCAAGACATTATAAAATTACTAAAATTGACTTTAAAAGAAGTGGAAAACCAAATAATACATTAACTATGGAAGAGGTAGACCATTTTCTCCAAGAATTCCCTCCCCAAAGAAAGTATCCGGGCCCTGATAGTTTTATGTCTGGATTATTTCAGACATCCATGGAATAAGTAATCCCAAGATTCAGACTCTTCCACAGCAGAGAAAAGAATGGAAGCCTCCCAACTTATCTTATGAAATTTGCATAACTTCATTGCCAAATGGTAACACAGCACAGAAAAAGAAAATCACAGACTATGTGTCTTACAAATACAGATGCAAACGTCACGAATTAAATTCTGGCAATTTTAATCCATCCATATATCACTGTCACAGAATCAGGATTTGGCAACGGCCATTTCTACCTTTCCTTTAATAACTTGCTACGTGTGTAAATCAGGAATTCATCTTCAAAAAAAATTTTTTTTAATAAATTTATTTATTTATTTATTTTTGGCTGTGTTGGGTCTTCGTTTCTGTGCGAGGGCTTTCTCTAGTTGTGGCGAGCGGGGGCTACTCTTCATCGTGGTGCGCGGGCTTCTCATTGTCGTGGCCTCTCTTGTTGTGGAGCACAGGCTCTAGACGCGCAGGCTCAGTAATTGTGCCTCACGGGCTTCGTTGCTCCGCGGCATGTGGGATCTTCCCGGGCCAGGGCTCGAACCCGTGTCTCCTGCATTGGCAGGCGGATTCTCAACCACTGCGCCACCAGGGAAGCCCTTCAAAATTTTTTTAATTAATTTTTATCAGAGTATAGCTGATTTACAATGTTGTGTTAGTTTCTGCTGTACAGCAAAGTGATTCAGTTATACATCTACATATATCAACTCTTTTTTAGATTCTATTCCCGTGTATTGCAGTCATTACAGAGTATTGAGTAGAGTTCCCTGTGCTATACAGTAGGTCCTTGTTGATTATCTATTTTATATATAGTAGTGTGTATATGTCAATCTCAATCTCCCAATTTATCCCTCCCCCTCCCTTTCCCCCTTGGTAACTGTAAGTTTGTTTTCTACATCTGTGACTCTATTTCTGTTTTGCAAATAGGTTCATTTGTACAAAAAAAAATTTTTTTTGAATGTTCAGTGCTTTTATGTAGAAAGCATGGGAGGGATATAAAATTGTGAACTATAAAGTTCGTGTGATAGCTCAGCTCCTGTAGACACAGGCGCTACTGGGAACCCCTTACTGCTTAGAGATAAAACCAAGGCTGCAAAGATACACCAGAAAGACTTAGAGACATGCCTTTTTGTGGGTGTTAAATGCTGAGACCTCCCGAGAGAAGGGGGAGGCTGTGGGGACTGGGCTGTCGCAGAGAAGTCTTCATTTATATACTCATACATTTATTTATTCACACGGGAAACATAATTGAGTGCCCACCCTTCTTGCTCCGCTAAAAATAATCCCTGAGTACTTACTGTGCGCTGGACACTGTTCCAGGCACACGGCTTCAGTGCAAACTAGAGAGGCAGAGTCCCCGCCCTCAAGCTCCCATTCTCAGAACGCTCAGGCAACAGAGGCAGGCCTGGTGGGGATGGGAGTACCTTCTTGCTGCTGTGCTACAGGCCCCGTCCTCCTTGGTCTCTGCTACAGGGTGGAAGTGCGCACAGTTCGGTGGCTCGGTGCTTGCTTAGGACCCAGCCCACAGCCTCATCAGTGATGCCAATCCTAATAACGGGCACTTCCGAGCACCCTCTTGCCATCGTCTGCCGGAGTGCTCTGCGTGCATCCCATGTGCACTCCTAGAGCAGCCTTGGGACGTGGCCATTTTCCAGGCGAGATCGCTCGGCTCAGTCAGAGACTTAAGGGACTTGCTCAAGGTGACTTAGTTACTAAGTGGCAGAGCTGGGATTGGGGCCGGGTCTGACTCCAGAACCTGTGCTCCTAGCCACTGGGCAACCCTGCCTCAGCCCAGGTGTGGCACCTGGTGGAAGTTTCTAACCAGCTCAGGACCCTCGGGATTCTTGAGGCTTCACCCCACAGGGCTCCCAGCACCTCTTTTCTCTGCCCTGTCTCTCTTTCTCTTCCTTCTTCTTCCTCTCTCCCCAACTCCCATCGCTCTCCTAACATTCTTAGAAGATAAGGGAGTCTGAGTAGCAGGGGAAAATTTTTACCAGATGGTGTAACATTGTAGTTAAAATTTGAGGCTGTGAAGTCCAGCAGACATGGCCTTGAAATCTAGCTCTGCAATGTACTAAGCCCTTCAGCTCTCTGAGTCTCAGGTTCCTCATCTGTAACATGGGAATAATTAACAGTACCCAACTCATAGGTCATAAAACTTGAATTAGATAAAGCTGCCCCTAGTTCAATAAACTTGACATCATCATCACCACCGTCACCATTGTCACTTGTTATGATGAGGGGCAAACGACAGGCAAATGTTCATTTCTATCCTTCCTTTATCTGACCTACAATATATTTTTCACCTGGCTAGATATTCTCACTATGCACTAAAGAATAAGATCTTTTTTCAAAATTGATTTTTAATTGGGAACTATATTCAATGTCTTGTAATAACCTACAATAGAAAAGTATCTGAAAAAGAATATATACATAATATTCAGTTATATATACATAAAACGGAATCACTTTGCTGTACACCTGAAACTAACACAACCTTGTAAATCAACTACACTTCAATTAAAAAATAAAGGGGGAGGGCTTCCCTGGTGGCGCAGTGGTTGAGAGTCTGCCTGCTAATGCGGGGGACGCGGGTTCGAGCCCTGGTCTGGGAGGATCCCACATGCCGCGGAGCAGCTGGGCCCGTGAGCCACAATTGCTGAGCCTGCGCGTCTGGAGCCTGTGCCCCACGACGAGGGGGGCCGCGATAGGGAGAGGCCCGCGCACCGCGATGAAGAGCGGTCCCCGCACCGCGATGAAGAGTGGCCCCCGCTTGCCGCAACAGGAGAAGGCCCTCGCACGAACCGAAGACCCAACACAGCCAAAAATAAATAAATAAATAAATAAATAAATAAATAAATAAATAAATAAGAAAATCCTTTAAAAAAAAAAATAAATAAAGGGGGAGATGCAAGAGGGAAGAGATATGGGAACATATGTATATGTATAACTGATTCACTTTGTTATAAAGCAGAAACTAACACACCATTGTAAAGCAATTATACTTCGATAAAGATGTTTAAAAAAAATAAAATAAAATAAAGGAAAAAATTTTAATTGACTGTTAATTATATGAGCAATGCACAAATACATACTACTTGTTTTTTTTTTTTTTTTTTTTTTTTTTTTTTTTTATAAATTTATTTATTTATTTATTTTTGGCTGTGTTGGGTCTTCGTTTCTGTGCGAGGGCTTTCTCTAGTTGCGGCAAGCGGGGGCCACTCTTCATCGCGGTGCGCGGGCCTCTCACTATCGTGGCCTCTCTTGTTGCGGAGCACAGGCTCCAGACGCGCAGGCTCAGTAGTTGTGGCTCACGGGCTTAGTTGCTCCGCGGCATGTGGGGTCTTCCCAGAGCAGGGCTCGAACCCGTGTCCCCTGCATTGGCAGGCAGACTCTCAACCACTGCGCCACCAGGGAAGCCCATACTACTTGTTTTTTAAAAACTACCATTATAGGTAAGACTAAAGTCTCTTTTTTTTTTTTCCTCTTTATTGGAGTATAATTGCTTTACATTGTTGTGTTAGTTTCTGCTGTACAACGAAGTGAATCAGCTACATATCCCCATATCCCCTCCCTCTTGAGCCTCCCTCTCACCCTCCCTATCCCACCCCTCTAGGTCATCACAAGGCACCGAGCTGATCTCCCTGTGCTATGCGGCTGCTTCCCACTAGCTATCTATTTTACGTTTGGTAGTGTATATATGTCCATGCCACTCTCTCACCTCGTCCCAGCTTCCCCTTCCCCCACTGGGTCCTCAAGTCTGTTCTCTACGTCTGCATCTTTATTCCTGCCCTGCCACTAGGTTCATCAGTACTGTTTTTTTTTAGATTCCATATATATGCGTTAGCATACAGTATTTGTTTCTCTCTTTCTGACTTACTTCACTCTGTATGACAGACTCTAGGTCCATCCACCTCACTACGAATAACTCAATTTCGTTCCTTTTCGTGGTTGAGTAATATTCCATTGTATATATATGTGCCACATCTTCTAGGTAAGACTAAAGTCTCTTTTGAGTGCCTGTCCTATAGGCTCTGCCATCTTCTCATCCCTTCCCTCCCCACCCCATCCTTCCCCATCATTCTCCAAAGGTAATCTCTATTATCATTTGCTGCCTCTGCTTCAGGCGTTTTTTTTTCCTGTGCATTTGCCAGGACATGAATTTATGTGTGTGCAGTACATTTGACTTGCTTTTTACATAAAGGGATCAGACCAATCATATCTTTCTACTATTTGCTTTTTTTACTCAATAACACCTCTTTCGATTTACTAATGTCAGTGAGAAAGGAAGAAGGAGGGGCATCCTAGGTCTGGAAACTTCAGGACCAAAGACTGCAACTCACAGACTAGTCATTCCACTGCGGCACTTGAATTTGCTGGGCTCACCTTTGCTCTCCCTGTGACTTATCTGTTTTATCTTTGCAAACAAACCACGGTTGTTCTCTGTCTGAATCACCTGCAAGCCTCAGGTTCTAAAACATGAAAACATCTTTCTCTCCATTCACTCGGGCCAGAGTATCCATCAAACCCAGCCAGTGGGAGGGAGGCTTTCTTTACAAGATTATGAAAAGACAGCTCAGGGTCTGTGGCTACGAGGCCCAGGCCTGTTGTCAAGGCCTCTTTTCTTGAGCCCCAAGTTTTTGGAAGCTGTGATCATCAACAAGAAAAACCAGAAAGACATGTGTCACTGCGAAGCATGGAAAACACACCCGAATGTTACAAAAGCAGCCTGTGATTTGACCCTGGAATCAGACCTTGTCCCAGGCATTGGGGTGAGAAAGGATAACCCACCACCTGGCCTTTAAGACTTTTTGACCCTTGAGGCAATCCCAGCCACTGATTTTGTCTTAGGGATGAAAGGCCCTTAACCAAGAGTGACATTTTGTTGAAAATGCAGCCAGGTTACTTCCTGCTTCCACATGGGGTAGAATTTTCTTTGGAAGCATCACATTTTTCCTGCTTCATGGCAGCCTGGTTCTAGTGAAGTAGCCATTGTTTTTCCCCCTGGCCTCCAGGTCCAGAGCTGAGTCAAGCACCAAGCCACAGATAAAATAGACAACTAATGAGAACCTACTGTATAGAACAGGGAACTCTACTTGATGCACTGTGGTGACCTAAGGGGGAAGGAAATCCAAAAAAGAGGGGATATATGCATAGCTGATTCATTTTGCTTATAGTAGAAACTAACACAACATTGCAAAGCAACTATACTTCAATAAAAATTAATTTAAAAAATAAAAAATAAAAATAAATAAAAAACAAACAACAACAACAAAAAGTTTAAAAAAACAAAAACAAAAAACCAAGCCGCAGAGCAGAAAACTGGTGTTCCTAAATGGACATAGAATAGAAGCAGGACACCTATGTGACTGGGAGAGAGAAGCCTGCCTACCTGCCTCTCTCTTTTCCAGATACTTCCAGGCTCAACCAGATTCAACACACACACACACACACACACACACACACACACACACGTGCACGCATGCACACACACACACACTTTTAACTCTATCCCGAATTTGTGGGACCAAAAGGCTTGAGAATCTCTAGAAATCTCTGTGTAACAAATAGAGCGTATGTTCTGATAGAAACTGTTCTTTTCCTTTATAGCAAGCAACTCAGCCTCCGCGCCTAGTTTATTCTTTGCAGTGTTCGTCACTGCTACCACCACCACTCCAGCCCATTTCTGTCTGCTGACTCATGTCTCTTTCCCGTCACAGATATCAATTGCAGGCTTTCTTTATGGTTTGGTTATTATCTTGTGATCCTTGCAACTCCTTCCTGGATTTCATTTCCAGCCCCCGTCCTAGCTATCTTTTTCCTGATATCATGCCATCTTGGCGAGGATGATTATTGAAGACAAGGGCCTTTCAGAGACCATACCTCAATAATCCATCCACAGGAAGAGCCTTTGTTGGAAGGATGGATGGATGGATGGATGGATGGATGGACGGACGGTTGTATGGATAGAGGGTGATGGATGGATGGTGGGTGGATGGGTGGATGGAAGGATGGGTGGATGGATGATGGGTGGATGGATGATGGGTGGATGGATGGACAGGTGGATGGATAGATGGTTAGGTGGATGGATAGATGGTTAGATGGATGGATGGAAGGGAGAAAGTTTAATGTAACAATCCCTGGCAGTCATTATTTACTCCCTATGCAGAAGGAAAATAAACAGTTTCATAGGCAATCAAATGATTTTGTGTTGGTTTAGCCAGGAAAGAAGTCCATCCAAGTCTTAGCTAAGGATGAGGGAGGATGGATGTGACCAGCAGGGCACATATAATTTACTGAAGTATAGTTGATTTACAATGTTGTGTTAATTTCTGCTGTACAGCAAAGTGACTCCCATATATATATATATTCTTTTTCATATTCTTTTCCATTATGGTTTATCACAAGATATTGAATATAGTTCCCTGAGGGCACATATATTTTTGAATGCTGTCTGAGCATAACCCATTTGAATGCATCCTCTTTCAACCAAATCTGTTTCTTCTCCCACACTCTCAAACTGGTTTTGCGTCACCATTTTTAGTGGACAAGAGTTGTTTATTTCCATTGTATCCACTTTTCTTCTGGTAACAGTTATATTTTCCTCCATCTCTTCATTCCCTCTCAATATCTATGGCTCTGAGATCTCTGAGCTCTCAGAACTCTGTGGCTGAGATCCATGACTCAACTTCCTCCCCCCAAGATGGCTTATGTAATCTTTTTTCCAACATATTATTATGAAATTTTCAAACAGAGCAAAATTGAAAGAATTCAATAGTGAACACCCATTAACCCACCCCCTACTATGAACATTTCACTACATTTGCTTTATCTCATGTCTATCCATCTATCTGCCCCTCCGTCAAGCAATTCATCCATCTTATTTTTGTTGCATTTCAAAGTAAATTGCAGACATCAGTACATTTCCTCCTAAATGTGTATCATTGACTAGAGTACAATATTTGTCTGCGTGTTTTTTCTTTCATTATAAAGTTTACATACAATAAAATATACAAATCTTGACATATGCTTGATTTTGTATATACTGTGTAACCTAAATTCCTATCAATATATAGAACGTTCCCTCATGCTCCTTTCCACTCAATCTCCATCCTCAACTTTCAGAGGCAACTACTGTTCTGATCTTTCCACTTGGGCTGTTTCTAGTTTTAGGCTATTATGAAGCTGCTATGATAATTACCATACAACTTTTTTTATGGACACATGTTTTCATTTCTCTTCGGTAAATACGTAGGAGTGGAATTGCTGGGTTAAAGAGTGGGTATATTTTTAGTTTATTAAGAAGCTTCCACTCTTTTTTTCTAAGTGGCTGTACCATTTCACACTCCTAAGAACCATGTGTTAGCGTTCCAGTTGTTCCATACCTTGTCAACATTTGATATCTTTTCAGTTTTAGTTTTAGCCATTCTGGTGGGTGTGTAGCAGTTTTAGCTTGCACTTGCTTAATGACTAATAATGTTGAGCACATTTTCTTGTGCTTCTTGACCATTTATTCATCTTCCTTTGGAATGTGTCTGAATTTTTTGCCCATTCGAAAAGGTACATGCACCCCAATTTTCATTGCAGCACTATATACAGCCAAGACATGGAAACAACCTAAATGTCCACTGACAGATGAATGAATAAAGAAGATGTATATTTATACAATGGAATATTACTCAGCCATAAAAAGGAATGAAATAATGCCATTTGCAGCAACATGGATGGACCTAGAGATTATCATACTAAGTGAAGTAAGTCAGAAAGAGAAAGACAAATATCATATGATATCACTTATACGTGAAATCTAAAAAAAAAAGATACAAATGAATTTATATACAAAACAGAAATAGAGGGACTTCCCTGGTGGTGCAGTGGTTAAGAATCCTCCTGCCAATGCAGGGGACACGGGTTTGATCCCTGGTCCGGGAAGATCCCACATGCCGCGGAGCAACTAAGCCCATGCGCCACAACTACTGAGCCTGTGCTCTAGAGCCCGTGCACCACAACTACTGAGCCTGCATGCCACAACTACTGAAGCCTGCACACCTAGAGCCCATGCTCCGCAACAAGAGAAGCCACTGCAATGAGAAGCCCACGCACTGCAGTGAAGAGTAGCCCCCACTCTCTGCAACTAGAGAAAGTCCGTGAGCAGCAACAAAGGCCCAACACAGCCATAAATAAATAAATAAATGTATTAAAAAAGAAAAAAAGACCCAATCAAGGCGCATGAACTGTATCTGATTGTTATGCCTCTTTGGTCTCCTTTAAAAAAAAAACAAAAACAGAAATAGACCCACAGACATAGAAAACAAACTTACGGTTACCAAAGGGGAAGGGGAAGAGGGATAAATTAGGAGTTTGGGATTAACATATACATACTATTATACATAAAATAGATAACCAACAAGGACCTACTGTAGAGCACAGGGAACTATACTCAATATTTTATAATAACAAGGGAAAGGAATCTGAAAAATGGAAAAGAATCTGAAAAAAATAGATATAAGGGAAAAGAATCTGAAAAAAGGAAAAGAATCTGAAAAAAAGGGATAAGAATCTGAAAAGGAAGGGAAAATAATCTGAAAAAAATAGATATATATTTATATATAACTGAATCACTTTGCTGTACACGAGAAACTAACACAGCATTGTAAATCAACTATACTTCAATAAAAAAAATTTTTTAAAGGAAGGAAATTCTGACACACGATACAACATGGATGAAACTTTAAGACATTATGCTAAGTGAAATAAGCCAGTTACAAAAGAACAAATACTGTATGATTTCACTTACATGAGGTACCTAGAGTAGCCAAATTCATAGAGACAGAAAGTAAAGTGGAGGTATCCAGAGCCTGGGAGAGGGGAAAACAGGGAATTCATGTTTAAGGGGTACAGAGTCTCAGTTTGAGAAGATGAGAGAAGTTCTGGAGGTGGATGGTGGTGATGCTTGCACGGCAACGTGAATGTACTTAATGTCACTGAGCTGTACACTTAACAACAGTTTAAATGGTAATATATGTATATATTCACAATATAACAATTAAAATTTAAATATTTATTTTTAAAATTTAACTCATTAGATTTCAAAAAATAAAAATTGTGATATTAACAAGTGTCAGCCAGGATGAGGAGTAACAAGAACTCATCTGCAGCTGGTGGGATGTGTGTCCCACTCTGGAGATATTTTGTCCACATTGGAGAGCAACTGGGCTTTCTCTAGCAAAGCTGAGGTGGCATATTCCCTACCACCTTCCCCCACCCCCAGCATCTTCACGCCTGGGTGTATATCCTAGAGAATCTGCCAAACACTGCATAAGGAGACAAGTTCAAGAAAGCTTACTGCAACATCATTTTGTGGCAGAGAAAAAATGGAAACAATTTAAATGGTGATCCACAGGAGAAAGAATACATAATTTCTAGTTTATTCATATAGTGGAATAACAGGGAAAGTAACTGAAATACGGCTACACGGGTGAACTTAGATAAACCTCAGAAATACACGTGGGGTCAAAAAATTAAAAAAGACACAAATGACAGAAGGATACATAGAGCGTGATACCATTTATATCAATGTAATGTTTAAAAGCATTAGACACACACACAGACACACACAAGAATACAGCATCCATTGGAATGTAGATTACCAAGTTCAGGAAGGCAGTTACCACTGGAGAGGGAAGGAACAGACTAGGATCATGGAGGGTTAAACAGGGCTCTTCACTAGTAACTGCAGTGCTGACTTCCTTTGTTGACATTGGGTACATGGCTCTTCATTACATTATTCTATGTACTTGTTTGCTTGAAATATTTCATAATAAAAAATAATAAATCAAAGATTAAAAGAATATGATGGGACATTGCCAAAAGGGTCTATGCATTAATTTATAGAAATCATTGTTCATTGAACACATACTATGGGCTCAATGCTGGAGACACAATGGCAAACAACATGGATACAGTGCTGCTGTCTCTGAAGCTGATGATCTTGTGGGGGAGACAAGTTTTAATCAGATAATCAGGTGAATGAATGTATAACTTAAACTAAAATAGGTGCTCTGACTTCCAGGAAGGAGACTGGGAGTTTTCTATGGAGGGGTTTAACTGGTCCAAGAGAAACAACTTAAAGATGCTGACATTGGGAGATGCCCAACAAACAGCCCAGCTGGACCATTCTACATTGAAGCCCACAGTCAACAATCCTCACCCACCCAGAAGCATGAACAGGCCACCATTTATTCCCAAACATCTGAGGAAAGTCTGTAACATGAAAAATAGGGACCATAAAGCCTACCTACTTAGATACATACATACATACATAAAACAACTGAGATCAGTGCAACGTGAACTGTGCAGGGAGAAAAATCTTGTATTAAAAAACTATGTTTATCATCCTCAGAGAGATAAGGGAAGGTATTCCATCCACAAAACAAGAACGGAAGGCTATTTTTTAAAGAAAGGATTGTTGGGAGAGCAAAGGAAATCTCTTAGGAATTAAAAACGTGACAGCATAAATGAAAAACTCTACAGAAAGACTGGAAGATCAAATGGAGGGAATACTCTTTTTTTCTCCAGAAAGAAAAGCAAAAGACAAAGAGATGGGAAACAGAAAAGATAGGACAATTAGAGGACCAGTAAAGGAGGTCCAGTATCCAAATAATAGAAGCTCTAGAGAGATAAATAGAGAAAATCATGGAGGAAATCCTCAATTAAATAGTTCAAGATAATATCCCAGAATTGAGGGACATTAATCTCCACATCAAAAGGGTAACTGAGTGGCCAGCATAATGGATGAAAAAAGATCCACTTCAAGACACATCACCATGGAATTTCAGAACACTGGAGAAAAAAAGAAGAGTCTATTAGATTTCCAAAGAAAAGGGGAAAAAAGTTCAAAAGGATAATATATCAGAATAGCATCAGGCTTCTCAACAGCAACAATGCTTGCTAGAAGATAATGAAGGAATGCCTTGGAAATTATTTCCTCAATCTAAAATTCTATACCCAGCCAATCTATGCATCAACAGTGAGAATGATCAGTAACGATCTAGAGTAATTTTCCTACTGTCAGCAAGGAGTGGGACTGATTCTACTACTTAAATTCTAGCAGATCATCTGAGGGAAATTGTATCCAAGTGATAATATGCTGGGATTTGATAAACTGGGATTCATCTGCTCAACATAATTTAGTGTCTCTGTGGACCAGATACTTGGTGTTGGGAATACAGACATACAACACAGTGTAATTTCTATCAGGAATCTGGATATGTCACTTGACTTCACTATGTCTTTACTTTCTCCACTACTAGAATGGATCAGATGCTCACCTCCTTTGTCTCACAAAGATGATGGAAAAGACAAGAGTATGAGAGAGAGAGTAATTTCAGCTCCTCAAAAGGAAAATATGAAGAAATATGAATCCAGTTCTTTCTCTGCTTAGCTCTGTTATCAGCACTGACTTTTGTTTGCCCAGCAAACATCTCCAGGCACACAGTGCAATTGGAGAGCAGGGTGTCTCCCTTCCACTCCAACTCTGAAGTTGATGGGGAACTCCACTCCTGGCCACAGCCGATTGGTTTAGGGTGGACACCCAACCTTTCTGAGCCAATCAGAATCTTGCCCTGGAATTCTTTTTATATATATATATAAATTTATTGTATTTATTTATTTTGGCTGCATTGGGTCTTTGTTGCTGCACGCAGGCTTTCTCTAGCTGTGGCGAGTGCGAGCTACTGTTCGTTGCGGTCCACGGGCTTCTCATTGCAGTGGCTTCTCTTGTTGTGGAGCATGGGCTCTAGGCACATGGGCTTCAGTAGTTGCAGCACGTGGGCTCAGTAGTTGTGGCTCGTGGGCTCTAGAGCACAGGCTCAGTAGTTGTGGTACACGGGCTCAGTTGCTCTGCGGCATGTGGGATCTTCCCGGACCAGGGATTGAACCCGTGTCCCCTGCATTGGCAGGCGGAGTCTTAACCACTGCGCCACCAGGGAAGCCCCACCCTGGAATTCTTAAACTGGAATGGAGATAAAGAAGTCAGTTTCTCTTCAGGTGGCTGGCAATGATGTTGTGTAAACTCCAGTGTTGTTTGCTTCGATATTCCATCTTCCAGTCTGAGGAGCAGAAATAGCAAGTTGGCCACAAGAAAGGATGAAGCCCCAAAAGGCACAAGACAGTTACCAAGGTGAGAGATGAAAAGAGAACCCTTCCTGACTTGGCAGCCTTGCTCCATTGCCAAACCCATTCCTTTCATGGCCTGCATTTCACAAGCTTCCCATAGCAGCACTCCAACAGATCCCTCCTTTTTTGACACCTCAGTATTTTATTTCCTAGGGTGATTAAATTTTTTATTGTAGTAAAATATAAATATAACATAAAATTTACCATTTTAACCATTTTAAGTGCACAATTCAATGGCATTAAGAACGTTCACAATGTTGTGCAACCATCACCACCATCCATTTCCAGAACTTTTTCATCATTCCAAACTGAAACAGTACCCATTAAACACTAACTCATCATAAATGTACACTTACCATATGATCCAGCCATGCCTAGGTATTTACCCAAGAGAAATAATAGTATATGTCCATAATAAGACTGATATTCAACTTTATTTATAACAGCCCCAAATTGGAAGCTGTCCAAATATCCACCAACAAGTAAATGGATAAACAAATTGTGGTATACCCATTCAATTGAACACTATTCAGCAATCAAAAGGAATGAGCTACTGATACACAGCACCACATGGATGAATATCAAAATAATTATGTTGCGTGAAAGAACTCTGACAAACGAGTACATACCGTGTGCTTTTATTTATATAAAATTCCAGAAAACACAAACTAATCTATAGTGACAGAAAATAGATTGGTGGTTATTTGTGGATGAGGAGGCCAAAGGCAGGGAGGCTGGAGAACGGGGAGAGGTGGGATGGAAAAATTACAAGGGGGCATGAGGAAACTTTGGGGGGTGTGCATGTTCATGACTTTGATAGTAATGATGGTTTCTTGGGTGTATATGTAAAACAGTGTCAAAGTATACCCATTAAATATGTGCAGTTTATTGTATATCAAAATTTTTTGTTCTTTATTATATATCAAATTTTATCAATAAAACTGTTGTAAAAATAATACTGGATGTTAGAAGACAATGAATGATGACTTCAGTGTCCTAAAGGAGAATTATTTGCAATACCAACTTCTACAACTATCTAAATTGTTAATTGAGACAGCAGAATAAAGATTGTTTTGGACAAGCGTGGCCCCAAAATATTTACTGCATGTACCCTCATAGGAACTTACTTGAGGATGTAGCACTACTCTGTGAAGAGTAGGGTGGTATGAGGGCAAGGCTGGTACTCTTACTCTGATGGTAAGACACAGGGTACCTGTGTCTTAACATTGCTCTAAGGAATGTCCTTATTCCTCATCAGTGTTGGAGATTCTTAGTAACTCTCCTTTATTTTTAGATTTGATGCTGACATGCTCTTTAGTCTGCATTTGAAATTCCAGTGGATGTTTGACAATAGAAAAGGGGGTCTATGAAAACCTCTAAATGGAGAACACCCCACTCACAAAGAGTTACTGCTATGAATTCGTTCTACCTCAGAGAGAAAGAAAAACAGTGCAGATCCTGCGATAGGAATGCAAGCCTTCCCCAAATTACAAATGACCAGATGTCAAGGATCCTTAGCATAATGAATACTGGAAATACCCATATTATATCCTTTAGGGTAAGGGTCTACTATACAACATTCCCCATATATATTTTGTTCCTCTTAATTTCTTTAGAAAATCATATCACTGTTCAGAAATATTCATCTTTTCTCCCTGGAGGTGGATTATATATCTCTGCCATTTGGCCAATACTTGACCACTGGCTTGTTTTGGTCAATGAAGTGTGAGCAAATGTAATGCACAGCATTTCTGAGGTGAGGCAGAAGCTTTAATAGACAGTCCGTGCTTTACCACACTTTCTTTTCCCTTTGCCTCAATGACGTTTAATGTTTGAGACAGGCTGTTCTATCAGCTTTGGTTGAAGAGTGAAGGCAATGTGTAGCAGAGGCACAACCTACCAGCAATGTTCATCATGTAGTATGAATGCTCATGTTCATGTGAAAAATAACCTTTCTTGCTATTAGCCACTGATATTCTGAGGTTTGTTACTGAAGCATAACCTAGACTCTTACAGATAAAATTTCATTTTAGAGTGGCTTCTAGTTGGTAATATCTAAGGAAAAATTTCAATGTCATCAGTAATGTACCTCTAAATCCCAGGGTGGGATGGCTTATTTAGGTGACAGTCTCGTATGCAAAGCGAGTCACAACCAGAGTATGTGGATTTTTTTTTAACCTCTGAGAATCTTTTCCTATCCAGTTTGGGCAAAATCATTCTCATTCATTCACTTCAGAAATATTGAGAGCCAACAAAATGCCAGGCATTTTGTTAGGTACTGGGAAGAGCAATGAACAAGGCAAGTGCGGTCCCTGTCTCAACAGAGGTTTTATTCTAGTGGAAAAGACAGACAATAAACAAATAATTACACAGTGATTTAAAAACAGTCGCGATAAATGCTAAGATGATGAAGTCTATGGTGTTAGTAGAACATAGAACACTGGACCTGACTGGGTCTGGGTCATCCTCCTCTCTGGTGCCCCCAGAAATAAGTGAGTTGCCCAAAGTTACTCAACAACTAAAAGGGGGAAGAACAAGAACCTCATCCTCTTACTTAGGCATTCTGTGATCTTTGGACCAAACCTTGAACTGTGCCTTATTATTTGGGCCAATAACCCTGTTTTCACTCATAGGGAGAGCCAGCTGGAATTTGGATGAATCAACCTACTTACCTCAGATTTTTAAAAGTATTCAAAACTCAAGTATCACTGATACTGGGTCAGCAGAACCATCCCTGTTTGGGAAGGTTGATGCCATATCCTTGATTTTTACAAGGATAGCAAATTAAAACACTCAACACACCCAAGCTGGACCACAAATAGATATGTTGGCATGTGTTGGTCCTGCCTCACAATAGCACTTCAACAACAGCAACACCGCCAACTATGTGCTTTCCTACATGGCTTGAAACATTTTGTCCAAAAGCGATACTCTCCAATATTGCAATTTTGCCAAATTCTTTTATTTTACCATAATCTAGGAATTAATCCGATTTGGCTTTATTCAATTCAAAATAAGTTTCCTAAGCACCTAGGGATACAGGGAAAAATAAGACTCAGTCTCTGCTCTAAAGGAACTCACAGTCTAGTAGTGAAGTCATTAACAAATGAAGAACTGCTCTTTGATTATTGGCCATTTATTGCTCATACTACTTTCCAAAATCTAAAGTTCTCCTATCATGCTGACACAAGAGCTCAAGAGAAGTCACATTGGATTTTACTTCTTTATCTCCCCTTTCTTAGTGCTCATCTTCCTTCATAACTTCAAGATGGGCATAAAATAGTTGACAACATGACTCTCCATTAAATTCGATTCCTTGGCACCATAGAGCTTGGAAATATTAATCATGAGGGCAACCTTGTTAATCCAAAGAGGGGCACCTCTATTTGGACCTGCCACTGACAAAATGTGTCAAGCCCCTAAGTCTTGTTTCTTGGTGGGGGCGGGGGGGTAGCTGTTTGCTCATTTGTAAAATCCACCTCAAAAGCTCAAGTGTGTTCCAGCGTTAAGATTCCTTCCCTTGCTTTGAAATATCTATATCTAGTTACCATCATTTCAAAAAGTTACTTAAGCATTCCAAGAAGCCCTCTTGCAATACTGTTTTGACTCAGCAGGCAGGGAAGCAATGATGGTCCTGTGGTATTTCCTGTATCCCCAGAGTCCCAGAGTTCGTGAAGGAATGTGTAAGAGGACACCACGCTGTCTTTCCAGTAGAAGCGCCCTTCCTAAGCTGTGTTGCTAGGCAACCCCAGGTGTGGCATTAGCCCATCCTCGAGGAAACTGATTACGATGCAAGAACTCGGGCCCAGGACTCTGCAAACGTGGGGCACTATTTTGTGGTGCTGTTCCTTGCCCTCCAGCCTCCCTCTGGGTCCTCACGGTGCCATTTCAAAGCGCTCAGTCCCAGTATTCCTAATCGATGGTCATTTCTGAGAGGGGCAGCCAGGGTGCCATCTAGGGAAAGCCAGGTCACTCCTCTCTGGGTTTCCAAACGGTCGACAGCCGGACACCTCGGGAGACACACACACACACACACACACGCCTCAAGGATCTGTCACGACATCATCGACGGCCCTGGACCAAATCACGTCTGGGAATGAAGGGATCGCAACCTATCCCTCGAAACCAGATGGCAGCCTCGCTCGCAGGGCCCGCCCCCCACTTCCGGCCGGACCGCGGTCACGTGCCCTGACCCCGCCCCGCAGACGCGGCTCCTCTCGCGTCGGCGAGCGTCCCGGCTTCCCTTCCGTCGGAAGTGGAGCGACTTTCCTTTTCCGGCTACGGGTCCCCAAGCGGAGCGGGAGGCCCGACGGGGGAGCCGAGCGGCGGCGGCGGCGGGGGCGGTAATGGCGGAGCTGGTGCAGGGGCAGAGCGCTCCGGTGGGGATGAAGGCCGAGGGCTTCGTGGACGCTCTGCACCGGGTCCGGCAGGTACGGGCGCGGCCGGCTGGTAGGAGCACGGGAGCCCGAGGCGGGGCTGGGTCGGGCCTGATGGGGAGGAGGGGGTCCGGCCTGGGGGCGGGAGGTAACCTGGGCTGACGCCCCAGCTGGGCTCGGCCGTTCCTTGTGGCTCCTGCAGCCGAGAGGAGCCGAGGGATGAGGCGCCACTGGGAGGCCCAGGCCCAGCCTGTCGGGCCGGTCTCCCAGGTGCCTGCAGCCGCTGGGAAAAGATTTGTCCAGGACGCCTGGCCCTATCGCGTCCCCACGCCGGGGCTGGACCCGCAGGGCAGCCAGCGTGGGGTTCTGAGGTTTACGAGGGTAGGGGGCTAGGGGAGCTCACGGCGAGGACCCGGTCTAGACAGAAGGGGTCTGTCTCAGGCCCAGTAGCTTTTTAAAACTTGGAAAACATCCTCTTCAGACTTATTATATTTCGAGGGTGGAGTGGAAGGAATTCGAGGGTATTTTACTTTTGAGGGTCCTTCGGGAGAGGAGAGAAAGAAAGATGTTAGATAGGTGTGGGTGGTCCATAAGACGTAGAAATTCCTTATGGGCAATAGTCTTTCCTCTTTCAGGGAGCATGTGATATGAAGTCATTCCAACAGTGAAACTTGACCATCTGACAATGTCGTGCATTTTGTCAGACTTAAATAAACTGATTTTTAAGAGGTTGCAAGCTTCTCTGGAGAATGAATATGAGACCTGCCAGAAATACTCTTTGGTTTCTGGTATGATGTTTAGAACAGAACATGTCCTTGTAGTGTGTGTGAAACTTAACTGAACTTAAGTGTTAGCTCTAACACTTAAATTTCTTCTGCTGAGTGTCTTATACTCATCGTCTCTTCCTATTTAATTGTAGGCATACTAACGGATACTTTTAAAGTTGGGCTATAACTAATTACTGCTTGATTCCTAACAGAAAGCTACAGGACTCATTGTATTAGAAGAAAGCCTCCACTCGGTCGCTTGAAGATATGGTCTTTACACCTCTTTCCAGTATTCGAGGGGAGGGAACCCTACCTGTTTCCCAGATACTGACTTTTCATTGTAATACTGATGCTCCTATAGACATTACATTGGATCCCAGAAGTTTCCAAACCTGTGGTTCCGCCTAAAATTTTATCCGATGACTTGTTACTTACTGCCTAGGCACCAACCAATATATAGTGAGTATCCATCTTACTTAGACTTCAGAGCCAACCAGTGGCTGTAATGGATGAACAGTGCCATCCAGCTCCCTTTCCAGCACTCTGCTTGCCGGCGTGTTACACTGCTCTCCTCTACCGTACAGGGTCCTGAACCTTGTTTCTCACTGGCTACTAATATGTAATGGCTTTCACTCTGTGCTGATGTGTGACAATCACCTTGTCGGCCTCTGTATCCTGGAAGAATTATAGTCACTACCCTAAAGAGCTCAGATCCTCAGTTTGCAGAAGGCCTGTAGTTGAACATAAAATGAATTTTGAACCATTGAGAAGACTTTCTGCTTCTCTTGAGCCAGTGGTTGAACTCATATTCTTGGACAACCTGCTCAAGAGGGAGGGAGACCCTCTGTTAAATGCTGACCTAATGTGGATTGTTGAAGCAGTGGTGTTTACTACTAGCAGAGGAAACTTCACTGGAAATGTTCCCAGCTCTGAAATGCACCATTGACTGGAGCAGTTGTAAGCCCAATGGAGACAGTGCTGTAAGTGTATTACTTCCGAATATTAACAGCTGGAGGGCGATACTATCTCCAAGGATTTGATGGCCTTTTAAAACTAAAGAAAACACAGGTTTGTGGGTAATTTTAGGTTTATTTATAGATTTGCATTGCGCAAGAATGGAATGTTAGATATCTAAAATATTGCGTGCTTATATCAATAGTGAAGCTTACCTCAAAGGGGCTCATATCACGTGGGCATCTGATGATGGTGGTTCTACCTCGCCATTGTATACACAGCATGTTGCAGAAATGTGATTTTCCCCCCAGTAACTGAAGATAAAAGACAGTGCATTTCTTTATTTAAATGATTGGAAAGCTTTCTCTCCTCTTAGGTGCCCTCATAAACACCAGGGACAGTCTGTAAGGCCCTCATAAGTTTGTCAGGAAGCAGTAAGCTGTCTGGTGCTCAGTTTATCCAGAATATCCCAGTAGAGTCTGAGTTGACCCTGATGGGATTTGAACCTGCAGTTTCTATTAAGTCTGATATGTAGAGTCCAGCACCTAATCCACGAAGCTTCCCTCCTGGCATCTTGAAGCCTCCTTTTGTATCCTTTGGACTCTTTCCAACAAAGGGAACCAATTGTTGCTGTTAGATCACTCTAAGCATGGTATTCCTAGATCTGAAGGGAGTCTCTGAAGATGTCATATAAAATTTAAAATTTCTGCAGCAGTGTGAAGTCCAGTGAGTTAATAGTGTTTGGCCAAAGGGATAACATAGTCATTTTGTAGGGAAGTACACAAATGTAGAAATGTGATCTGATTCATTCCTACTGGTGAAGATCTAAGAACTGCTGGGTGTTTAAAAAAAAATCATGTCCAGTTCTCTGAAGTCATTGGCTGGTTAGCAAAAATAAAGTGTTCCTTCAACTCGTTGTTTAGAGAGCGCAGGATCCTAATAAGAATGGGATGTGGACTTAAAGCCAGATTATCCTGTTCTGTGGCCGCACTGCACCTCTACGCTGACTACTGTCTGTCAGGCTTTCAAGGGGACCTCATGGAGATTGTGGATGAGTAGATACAAGTCTGTTTTGTTTTGTTTAGCTTTTCTAAAAATATAAAAGCGTTCCTGGAAAGCCCACTGCTGATAGTTTAGTAGCATCCGTCACCAAGTGCACCCATTCGCATTTTAACAGGACGGTGTCACACCACAGTGTACTTCGCAGTCCCAGCAGCCTTCCTTCCACGAGCTGGACCAGCCACCTGCCAGTCATCACCCAAATAGACGTTCTCTTATCAAACTGCTAGGGCTTCTTAGGACTTTAAGCTCCTGTTTTGACCTAGACCCAGTCAGTGCCTCTGCACTGCATAATTCCAGAGTGTTCTGTTCACATAAATACAGTGTTCACTGGTACCTCATGGAGTTGGGCATCATGGTGATTCTGCTCCCAAATGATTGTGACCAGGCCACTGAAGAGTCAGTGGAAAGTAACCTTTGACAGATTTTAAGGCCTAGAGCCTGTTCTTTACTAGTGCTGTTTTTTGGAACTGTTGGTTGGTGTGGGGCCTCCGAAGTCCCACAGTCCTGCACAAAATGCTTCCCAGTGCTGCTGTTTCACACTTCAAGCCTGAGCAGTAGATGATTTGGCACGTGTGCTGTATAGAAACACTAAATTTCCTTTAAAAGAATGTGCCTCTACTATTTAAAGAAAAGGCCTGTGTTCATTGGCTGTTGGGCACTCCTTGAGAGATACTGCCTTTGCTCACCTCATATGTGATGTTTGTGCCTCATGGCAGAGTCACGTGTGCTGAATGCTCAGTGGCTTTTAAGTTTACTCCACTGAGACTGTCTCAGACGTGCCCAGTGGTTGAGTAGCTCAGATCATCATTTCACAAGGGACTCACTCCTGCATGTACATTCATTTGAACTTTCTCAGACGCTTGAAGAAAACCAGTGTCTGCCGGACATCTGTGGGCTGCTCTGTGTCTTTGCTTTGATGGGACCCAGTAGAGTACCCTACAGAGAGCGAGTTCTTGTTGAAGGGTTTTCATGATGTGACTGAGCCCATTTGGGTCACCGCGCTTTAATGGAAGCACTGAACTTCATATTTGGTATTGAAAAGTAGATGGTAAATGAACAGTACGGTCCACTGTATGCCTCTAACGCTTTTCTGATATTCAGCTGGGACTTCTTTATCTTTCTTTTAAAATCTGATAACCCATGTGTATCATCAAAGTAAGGTTTCTTAAGTCCCAAATGCAAATTTGCCTAGACCAGAGTTTTCAGACTGGTGGCTTGTGGGCTGGAGAAGGCTCAGAGCGGGCCTGCAGGCATGCTTTGTTTGACCACACAGCGCCAACACTTAGAAACTAGAACAATTTCACGTAAAAAGTGAGATTTTTATCTAATACTTGGCCATACTGCTCCCACGTTCTGCAGTGCCTTTATTTGGCAGGAGCTGGGTAGCAGCTGCCCCTTTGCACGGGGCATTGACTCTCCGAGTTGCCTTTGTTCTCACCACTTTGCTTTTGTTCTGCACTGCCCATCGGGATGCCTAGTCAGCAGCTTTTTTTCCTCATCCTTTTCCAAATTGTGAGCCCATACAATAATTTAAATTTCTGACGGAAAGAGCTGTGCTGGAGAGTTAAGAGATCTGAGTCTCCTGCAAGTAGCTGCATGACCTTGGGCTAGGCTGGCCTTTCCCAGCATTTGATCTACAAGCTGTTCATAGATCTTCCATGGAAAAGGGCTCATGGACAGAGAAGTTTGGGGGATACAGGGTTAAATAAAGGTGAATTGGCTTCTTTACTGCAGGACTTCTCAGAGCCCTTAGTATGCTTCTGTGCATTAAGTCCTACTAGGGTTTGGGATATGCATTGTAAATATACCCAAGTTCTGTCACTTCATACCCTCTTTTCATAAAACCAAATCACCGTCTGTGGATCAAACTTCAGGAAATATTAAGCTAGATAATCTCAGTGGTCCCTTCAAGCTCACCAACATTCAGAGCTTCCATCTAGCTAGATCTGAAAAAAGTTTTGGCCATATTATTTTGGTTCTTTTACTTTCTGATGTGTTGGGTGTCTGTTCAGGCTCCTCTCTCCCTAGCTTTGCTGTGCAATTCTTTTACTCTTAATCATCCCTCTTGAAAATGTTTTACATTTATTAGAGTTTTGTTTTAAAGACACTTGGGAAAGAATAGCCAATACTTTTGGAGGCATGAACTACATTTTTATCCTAGTATCAGATGATAGCAGATCACTTGCAAGACTGAGTAGTGTTCTTGGAAATTGTGAAGTGATGGGGATTGCCTGCTATTGTTTGAGGATCTGCTGAGTCCAAGGCCTCTTGCTGGATGCCGGGCCAGTGTAAAGATAAATAAGACAAGTTTGCTGCTGGTTTTATCTTACCGTGGAATTAGATCCTCACAACAACCAAGTGAAATAGTCAGGACAAGGGTTATAATTTTCATTTTATATTTGAAAATAATAAGCCAAAGGGAGATAAAGCAGTATTCTCGGAGGCACACAAACAGTTAATGTATGCAGTAGTTCTTGGACCCATGTCTCCTGCATTCTAAGAGGGACTCGGTTCCTTTGCAGAGGTAGTTGGGTAGTTTTCCATCTCAATGAGAATTCTGCAGCAGAATCTTCAAAGCATCAAAGGGATGCTGGTGGAATTAGATGGGACACAGGGGAGAAAACTAATGGTCATGTCATCTTGAGGGTCTGTGGAGGGGGGATCCTAGCTGGAACAGTATTTCAGCTTGGAGCCTCAGCTGGTCATCTTAGCATTTTTCTGACAGGCTTCTCCATATTCACTTTAACTTTAGCAAACGTTTAATGAGTACTTCCTATTTGCCAAACGCTTTGCTGTGCATTAGGGAAGTTCTTGAACTTTTCTTGGAGCATAGACCTTTTTAAGACTCTTGAAAACTTTGAACCGCTCCTCGGAAATATTTAAATAGTTTGTATGTAATTTCAGGAGGTTCATGAATTCTCTAAAGCTAATCCCTGGAGCTCCCAGTCAAGGGACCTTTGTCCTGGGAGTACCAAGATGATTGAGACAGGTCCACACCTCAAAGAGCTCCCTGTAATGGGGAGACAGTATAACCAGCAACTTCCTCAGTGAGGTCACGCTACTTAAAGGTAGTTTTTAAAGTGCTTTGCAAACAGATAAGGGAGTATTTAATTCTCCCCAAATGTGGGTGGCATGAAGTTGTCAGCAAAAGCTACTAAGAAGAGCTGATATCTTATTCGACTGACATATAGAATTCCTTGTTTTGGTTAATGCCAGTTAGTAGGGCAGAATCAGCCAGGGCCCCATCTCTAATGACAACAGTAGCTACCATTCATTGAGCTTGTGTTGTGCTGGGTGCCAGGCAAGGACTTTCATATAAGTTCTTTTACTTGATGGTTGCAGAATACCCAAGAGGTAGTATAGTGAAGTGGTTATTAAGGCTTTGGATTCAGTCTACATGAGTTCAAGTTCTGGTTCTGCCAATTACTAGCTTAGTGACTTTGGATAAGTTATCTAACATCTTTAAACCTCAGTTTCCTCATCTGTAAAAGGGAGATCATTGATGGTGGCTATATCTATCCATCTATCTATATCTATATAGATAGATAGATAGTTTTGTTTTTTGTTTTTTGGAATAGCTAATATTAGAAGTTAGGAGGTTACCCTTGGGAGGTGGAGGTGGGTAGTGACTGAAGGGGTCATGAGTCCAGCTTCGGGGGTGCTGGTTATGTTCTGTTTCTTGATCCGGATGCTAGTTGCACAGGCATTTTAGTACATGAAAATTCAAGCTGTCAACTCACCCATGTACTTTTTTTGTATTATTCTTTTATTATTTTTCAATAAAAGGTTAAAATAGCAAACATTTCTCGTTCCTTACGATGTGCCCAGCGTTGTTCTGGGTGCTTCACATTGTTGTCTTGGTATCCCCATGGGTATAATTCCAGGCAGACTGGCTCCAGATCCCACAGAATTGAGACTAGTAGCTACTGTCTGAGGTCACCGTGAAGATGAATTGACGGCACCATCAGGCACTTAGTAAGTGCACAATAAATTTGATGCACTGCTGTCTTCATAGTAACCTAGGCAGTGGGTGCAGAACGAGGACTTGCCTCTGTGCACCACGGCTCCAGACCTGCCCTCCGAGACTTGCTCGCTCCCAGCCACTGGGCTGGACCGCTCTGGCCACATACTGTGTCCTCCTGCTGTTGGGAGTAGAGACTTTCAGCTCAGTCTGTCAGTTCGCCAGGGCGGGGCCACCCTGGGTGACTGCAGAGCAGAGGTTCCAGGGAAGCAGGTTGGGTTCCTCCTCCCTAAGTGGTGGTGTGAGCTCTCACCTCTACTTGAGAATCGACAGTGACTATGTTGAAGGACATGGACCCAATCAGTGTGTGGATGACTTGCCGCCATTCAGATAGCTTTGCCTGTTTCCATTTAGTGTAAAGTTTTATTAAATGTGAAGTTGTGGAAATATTCACAGCTTTCTGTTTGGGTTTATAGGGTGAGCTACTCTGATTACAAAACTTAAAGATATGCACTGGGAATAATTAATTGCCATGTTTCCTAACTTCAGTGAATCGTGTACCACCTTTATTATGATTGTCATATCAGTGAACCCTCAGTATTCTATTTACTTTGTATTTTAAAATCATTTTAAATTTAGGTTTATTTAAAATATTTTTGAACATTCATCCATGCACCTCCCCAGATTGCTTTGTACTCTTTAGAAAACACTGGTTTAGTTCATCCCTGCATTTTACAGGGAGCAAGACCACTGAAGGTCTTGCCCAAGGTCGTATGCCGGAAGAGCCAGCTGGAAAACCAGGACTCCTGACTGATGCCTGGTCCAGTGCTCCCCTCCTCCATGTTTCCACTAACTACTGGCAGTGGAGGTTAAATGTCTATGACGTTGATTTATATTTCATCTATTAGCTGTGCTTAAAATAGCACAGGTAGTGAGGTAACCCATTCTTGCCGCCTCCCCCCAGAAAGGGGGGAAAGTGAATCAAGTAGTAGAAAATCAGTAGCAGCGTCCCCTCAAGGTCTTGCTTTCAGATAAGCACTGGAGTGGCCTTGGTTTTCTTGGAATATCGTGGCTTCTGTGACTGTTTTCTGGCGTACGCCATTATTAACTGAAAACGTACCTCACTTCCCTTAAGCAGCTACTGTTCAGAATGGTCAGTTATGGACGTGAGGAATTACTTGAGCTCTGCGTACTGGAAATCATTAGGTTTTAAGTCCTCGGGAAGTGACTGTGTTTAAGAAAGTATCAGGTGGAGGAAAGGGAGTTAGCCTAGTGCTGTGGTTAGTAGCACGGACTCTGGAGTCAGGCAGGCCTGGGCTTCAATGCTGTTTCTGCCGTTTGTAAGATGTGTGACTTTGGGCAGGTCACTCAGCCTCTCTGAGCTTCACTTTTCCTTGTCCTAAAGTGAAAATAATAATACTAACCTCCTAAAGAATCATCGTGAGGAATAAATGAGATAGCATCTTTAAAATGTTCTTAGCAGAGTGCCTACACATAGTAAGCACTCATTGAATTTTAACTCATTATTTCAGTAGGCATTTAAAATCATGTCTTAGAACAAGGTAGCATTTGTATGAATAAAGGAATACATTGTTTCTTTATAGCATATTATAATATATAATGTGATATCAATGTAAGTTATGGTATAATTGTATATTATAATGTTAAACTCACATCTAACATTTGTTTAGCCGCAGTTCAAATGCAGTTATTGACTTCAGAGCTACACCTCTTAACCATTATCCTGTACTGCTTTTCTCTTAGTGAAAATTTCCCAAATTATAGATTGGGAAACAAACATGATTTAAAAACAAATCTGAAATCCTCAATCACATTTTAGAAGGTCACTTGTTGATTGAATCAAAATTAGGAATAGAAAACTATTGTAACACTTCTGGCATATCAGCTTTGGGGAGAAAATTACATTCCAGCAACATATGAAACATACCATATAAATTATAAGGAAAGCCAAGGACTCAGGAATGACATCTGAGCTAATTTGGAAGGAAGGGAAAAGGTCTGGAAGCTAAGAGGTCTCACCAGAAGAGGGTAGAGAGAGTGCCAGATATGTAGAGCTTACATTTAGGGTCCTGTCTTTGAGGGTGATCTGACATGCACACTACTGGGGGACTCCACTGATAACCATAGCCTTTTGTCTTGTGTTTTGGGGTCGTCCTTACTGTCTCTTGCCAATGTTTTGGTCTGTCTTCAAGCAGACAACTGGGCCAGTAATCTTGAAAACCCTCACATTGGCCATTTACTGCTCAGTTTATTGGGCAGACGAAAGGGCCTCGGTGGGGCATAAGCCACTGCAGTGTTCTCACCTTTTAATCTGCCTGCTTCCCGAGCTGAGTCCTTAAAGATAAGTTTTGCATCTTAAGTAAGTAGCCAACCTCCACAAGCTTATCCAAAACAAATATGGAGAGCAAGATTGAAAGCTGGTGGTAGAATGCTGTTAGGTGAGATTTATACAGTATTCTGTTTTAGAGCAAATGCCCACTTGCCTTGAAATTTGAATATAAGAGATGGGGTTTCTATCAGCAGTCTTAGTATTTTAATTATTTAACTTAAAATAGTGTTTTTCAACGAGCACCTGTCCAGGCTACCATCATCTGTAGCCTAGACAGGGCAAACATTTTCTTCAAAAGTCCAGATAGTGGGAATTCCCTGGTGGTCCAGTGGTTAGGACTCCACGCTTTCACTGCCAAGGGCCCAGGTTCAGTCCCTTTTCGGGGAACTGAGATCCCACAAGCCACATGGTGGCCAAAAAAAAAAAAGTTCAGGTAGTAAATTATATATATATATATATATATATATATATGCTCTGCACACCATATGATCTCTGTGAATGGGTGTGGCTCTGTTCTAATAAAACTTTATTGACCAAAGCAGGTAGTTCACCAACTGGGGTTTGCTGACTCCTGGCCTAGAATACCTCCTAAATGGTCCTGCTGCTCTTGTCCCCTTAGAATCTATTGATATTTTCCTTGTCCAGGGACATTTTTTTAAATCATAAATCAGCAGGTTACTCCCCTTACTAAGCCTTGTAGTTGCTTTCCATCACCCTCCATATAAAATCCAAGCCCCAGAATTCCCTGGCGGTCCAGCGGTTAGGACTCCATGCTTCCACTGCAGAGGGGCACAGGCTCCATCCCTGGTCGGGGAACTAAGATCCTGCAAACTGCGAGGTGCAGCTAAATATATACATAAATATAAATAAATAAGTAAGTGAATAAATCCAAGCCCCTTCCCATGACCTCTGAAGCCCTATGTGAACTGCTCTTGCCCACCCCTTGGAACACATCTAGTTCCTTCTATTCTCGTGACGTCAACTTACCTATCAAGCTTGCTCCTGCCTCAGGGCCTTTGTATAAGCTGTTCCCTCTGCCTAGAATGCTCGTCCTCATCATTTAGGTCTCAGATCACATCTCAGCTCACAGCAGCCTTCCCTGATCACCCTGTTTAAAGTAGCTCTCCTGAGGACTCTGTATGTCCTTGTCTTCTCTTATTAGTATCATGCTTATCACCAGCTGAAATGATCAGTTTACTGATTAGCTTGTGTACCTGTGACTCCCCACTGATTGCCAACTCTGGGAGAGTAAGGACCTGCTTATTCTTGTTCACTGCAGAGCCCAGGACATAGTAGATACTCAGCACTTGTTGGGTGAGTTGCCTTCTTTTACAGCCCTGGTATTTGTGAAGTGCTTTCTCATGGTCAGAGCTCCTTTGTGTTCAGAGTATGTTGTTATCTTTTCAAAAACTATGAAGCAGATGGTATTATACCCAGAGGATCTTAGGCAGAGAGGAAGGGGACTTGCCCAACACCGCAGAACTAGGAAATGGAAAGGACGAGACCTGACCCGGGATACCTGACATATAAATTCTGCCTTAGGTTTTCAGTATCATGATTGTCTTTGGTTGTTTATTTGTTTAAAGTAATTTATGTTGGTCCCAGAAAGTCTCAGAATTCTGGGCACATTTGGACAACCTCAGGAAAACTACCACTGAAGACATAGGTCTGGGACATCTCTGCTGGCTGCCCGTAATCCCCCCTTGCTTGTGAGGCTTAACTGAGGGACTAACATCAAGACCAGTTGTAAATACTCCTTTGATTAAATCAAAGAGTTAATTTATTGTGAAAATCACGTTTAATTCCTAACGGAAACAAAGCAGATAAGTGTAGGAAGCTCTGCATAGCATTTGTTTCTAGGGGAAAAATTTAATAACTATGTTCTGTTCTTTGATGATAAATGTTAAAAGTTAGAATAGCTCTCAGAGGTTATCTCGATCTCTCCAGTGCAGGAATCTTTCCAAACTCGTCTGGACAGATGGTCACCCCCGTGCTGTTTGAACTTCCAGTGGAGAGCAGCTTGTTGTTTTATGTTTCTGTAGATCACATCGTCACTTTATAGGGGTTAAGGTTAATAGGACGAATATATTCCTAAAGAGCTGTCAACATTTGAGCAAACATGGCCTTTTAAATATTGCTGGGGAATTTGTTCCTTAAGGGAATCCTGTGCTAAAACCTTTTGAACAGAGTTCTTCATATTGTTGGCCTGCTTTTTTCCTTAAAATGTGGTATACCTATATTTTAAGTGATGACTTAAAAATTTGCGTGTAGAAGACAAATTTTTGGAAGTATCATTTCTAAAGAGACATTATTACTAAGACCAAAAGGGAACTCAGTTAATACTGCAAAGTCCATGTCCTGTCACGACATTGCTTTACATTAATCTCCGTCGGGGGGAGAAGTGGGGTAACAGCCCTTTAAAGAAGACTCTTGTCTTTCTCCCTCGATGGAGCCATGATTTGTTACTGAGTATTTAAATCTGATTCTCTCTGTAGATTGCTGCTAAAATTGATTCAATTCCTCACTTGAATAATTCCACACCTCTAGTGGACCCCTCAGTGTATGGCTATGGAGTACAAAAACGGCCCTTGGATGATGGAGGTAAGTTGCTATAAATATCTTTGCCTTTCAGGTGGTAGTGAACCTGCCAGTTAAGTTGGAGTCTGTGTCAGCCATTTCCTTAACAGCTTTCTCCAGCGTCACCCTCTGAAGACTGGTTGCGGGGAAGTATTTAAGATGATTTTCCTCGGCAGTTCTACGGCATTTGAGTTCTTACTTGCCTTGATAATACAGGGAGTCTTTTCGGCTGGGCTGTAAGGTAAAAGACAGTCTTCGAGCATCAGCTTGGAAATGATTTGACTGATTCGAGAGTTTTGCTTGATTTAGTCCTCAATTATTCCTCATTGCACACGTGGGAATTGAAGTTCCCACTTTTCTCCAAAGAAAAGCTGAGATTTGGTGCATGGCTCTGGGGAGGCTGTGACTACGTACTGACCTTAAAGAAAGGAAAGGGGAGTGATGACCTTTTTTCAGTTTATCTGCTGGTTGTTTCCCACCATTCCCATTTATAACAGGCTCTTTCTAGCAGCGTCCATTTTTCTTTCATTCATTCCTTCGTTTATTTCATTGGTTTGTTTATATACCCTACTCATCCCCAAAAGAATTTGAGACCACTTAGAAGTGCGTCATTACCAGCACTTTGGCAAAGAGTATCAGATGTGTTTCTGCAGAGAACTTGGACTTCCTTTATCATATTTCATCTCCCACAAAGTAGCTCTGTAAAAGGGATTCTGAAATACACTAGATTGCACGTGAATATGCACATAGTGGGTGGGCCAATGTCTTCTCTTCCTGTCCTCAATCTGCATATGTACCCAGCCACGTATGTGTTCATATTTCTGTGATACATTATTAAGTGAAAAACAGTCAAGGTATACAACAGTATATATTTTGTAATCTCCTTTCCCAAAAAAAGTGCATGTTTTATGTTCATAGAAAAAATGTAATTTGGCATGACTAATTGCTCTGGTCTCTTTGGAGATTCTAAAAAAGAGATCACCATCGTTTTTGTAAGTGGGAACCTTTTTGGAATAATTATATAGACTCATACGGTGCAGATTTTAATGGAACAACCCACAGTTTGGGTGTAAAAGTTCTTGTCTATTTTAAAAAATTATTAATGTTTATGGTCACTCACAGAAAATCTACTGCAGGGCCACTGGAACTAAGGTGACGATTTACACTGCTACTCTGAAATGGTATCTTGTGATCATCTTATATTTGATTGGCATTAGTGATTTCTTAGACCAGACATGAGTGATTGCATTATCTGCATTTTTGCCTTAGCAAAAAGCTGTCACGCAAAGCAACCTTTTTTACCTTTTCGGGGCAATCATGTTTCAGTTCCTCTTATGGGACATCAATATAAAAATAACACTAAGTTGTCTGGCTCTGAGCATATGTCTCATTAATGGACAGTGTGTCTCTCTGGCCCACCATTTCCAGAAATTGAGATCAATACATTCCACAACTCTCAGCCTTGTTCTCACCCACTGCGTGGAGTTGAAGTGTAAAACTTGTGCCCACAGAGAATAGTATCACTATGTCCTTTGCATAATGAATGCCTAAAAATGTGCAAATGAAACCTCTGGCATCTTGCAGACTTTTTCTCCCATTAATCCTTTGCACACCCATTTGAAAGAACGTGGCTCGTTAAGTCACCAATAAGTCCAGAATCTCACTTGAAACTCCAGTTCATTATTATATGTGTATCGTCACCTTTTTTTTTTTTTTTTTGAGAACCATAATTTTTTGCATTTTGGGGGACTAAGTTCTTGTGATTAGAGAATAAATACAATTTTTCTCTTTCCTCCCCCAAAATATTAAGTCTCCTTTAGTAGGAAGGAACTGAGGGAGACCCTTTCCGCCTTGAACCGCGTCTCCTGTCATCCCCAGGCCTGTGTTTTACCATGATGACAGACTGTATTTGAAGTGTGAGAAATTTCTCTCAGGCTTTTTACGTTCTACATAACGGTTTGATAAAGTTAATCCTCTCTTCTGTTTAAATAACAGAATTACACAAATTGTTTGTTTTTCTCCAAGTTGGTCTCTTTGTGTAGAGTTTGAGATTTGCTGTGGACCTTAAGGAGAGCTGGGCATCTGGGACCTGCCCCAGCCTCTTGTCAGTTGTCTCCTGACAGGGGTGAGGTCACTGGGCCAGTTCTGTTCTCTTGAATAAATATGTGGATAAACAGATCCTGTCAAGGCAAGTGACGGTTCTTGTTTACCCGACAGCTTTCTAAGGGTCACAGTCTTGCTGTTTGTGAGATAAAAGTTTAGAAAAGCAGAGACGAACAACAAGCAGGAATGCCGGCACTTTTTTCTTAGCAATAAAGATTTCCGAGGGCTTTGCAGTTTTTTGTTTGTTTGTTTTGGCTTGGGATTTTTTGACAGAAGTTCATCAGATCACTTCTTTAGCAATATGAACTTGCAGACTTTTCCCGTGAAGGCAGGTTCTTTGACCTCTGGGAGGTTAAAGTTCAGTCCCCTAGAAGTTTTTGGAGGTGTTATTTGGGTCTGTTTAAAGGTACTTCAACTCTTAAGTCAACCATAAAGAACCTTAACATAGGGCTTATTCGGGACATTGAGATGTGCAAACATGTGTATGAATGGGAGGATTTTTTAAAGTGCTAGGCAGTAAAACAGGAGGAAAGCGATTTGAGTTCATTGTGTTCTGATGTAGAAAGCGATTTGGGTTAGTTGTGTTCCAAGGCAGTTGTGAGTTGTCTGTCAAACTGCCAGTTCATGAGCTCACTTGGAACCCAGCAAGAGCTTCGCACCCAGCTTCCAGAGCCTGCCTTGGTCCCTGATCTGGGAAGAGCAGTCATTCTGCTGCCCTCACCCTCTGGGTCAGGTCATTTTTTTTCCCCCTATTTATGTATGTATGTATGTATGTATGTATGTATGTATGGCTGTGTTGGGTCTTCGTTTCTGTGCGAGGGCTTTCTCCAGTTGCGGCAAGCGGGGGCCACTCTTCATCGCGGTGCGCGGGCCTCTCACTGTCGCGGCCTCTCTTGTTGCGGAGCACAGGCTCCAGACGCGCAGGCTCAGCACTTGTGGCTCACGGGCTTAGTTGCTCCGCGGCATGTGGGATCTTCCCAGACCAGGGCTCGAACCCGTGTCCCCCTGCATTGGCAGGCAGATTCTTAACCACTGCGCCACCAGGGAAGCCCTGGGTCAGGTCATTTTAACTATCAGCATCTTCTGTCTTGGCACCCGCACTTTCTCATGGTTTTTGAGGTGCACCCTACGGATTCGAGAAGCTCCCTGCTGGTCTTGGTGTGACAGTGGTTCCATCTAGTACTTTCTTCATGCTTCTGCTGGAGCCCATCGAACCAGTTCCATCCCTCTGCTCTATGACTTGTGGCAGCTTCCGGTAACCAGGGGGGCCCAGCCCTTCCTAACCTGGCCACCGCCTCCTGCCCCTCTAGTCTCGCTCCCCCGTTCTGCACTCTGCAGCAGCCTAGTCCGGTTTCTTCTCTTTGCTCTTCCAGAAACACTTCCCCCATCCCAGCCCTTTACCTGGCTGACTCCTGCTCACCCTCAGTCTCGGGTGTGATGTGACTTCCTCCTGGAAACCTGTTCTCATCCTCACCTTTTGACTTTCTTCAGTGCCCCGCTCGCGTGCCCCCTCAGGGTGCCCCCTCCCTTCTTTCGTTTCCTTCGTCCCCTTTACTCCTTCCTCCCTCCCTGTTCCCCCTCTTCCTCCCGTTCTCACACGCCCACCTCATCGGGAAATAGTAAATGGCACTCTGCTCTGAACTTTGACAGCAGTTCGCTTGTCCCCTTCTTGGGGCACATTTCATCTTCTTTATTCTGCAGGTGACGGGAACGTCACGTCCCTCTCCTACCAGATTCCACGTGCCATGATCATAAAGACAGTTTATTTCCCTACCTACCTCATGCAGTGCGTGAATAAATGCTTGATACCTAAGTTCTCCCTCTGTGTATCCTATGATTAGCATTTAGGAAATTTTGTGAAATGGAAGCTCCAAATTTAAGAGAATAGTATTAGCTAACTGATTTAGAAATGCAAGTTTAAGTTTAATCTAAATCAGAAGTTGGCAGGCTTTTTCTTAAAGGGCCATGTAGTAAATATTTTAGGCTTTCAGGCCGTATGGTCTTTGTCCCACCCACTCAGCTCTGCCGTTGGCACTCGAAAGCAGCTTTAGACAGTACGTAAACAAATGAGCATGGCTGTGTCCCAATAACTGGTTGTTTACAAAAGTGGAAAGCTGGCCCTCAGGCATAGTTTGCCAACCTCTGATCTCAAATCAGCCTTGTCAAATGATTAACTCTAACACTTGCTTAATCATCAGTTAGGAAGGTGTACAGAGGGTCCCCCCTCCCCTAATTTCCTTAAACAAATCTCCTTGTCTCAGGTTCCACTCTCTGTCTTGACTGCTGGAGAAAACAAGTGGTTTCTACTGTTTACGTAGAGCTGGTTGACAGATGGAAAAGGCACTCTTCCCATTGTCCCCGCCATATTTCGAGGGGCAATGAGAGCATCTTCTCCAATTTTTTTTACTCTGGGAGAGTTTTAGGTAATCACGTCCCCTTGAGCTTTTTTAGTTCAAACAGACCACACTCTCTTCCTGTCTTCTCTCTAAAGAGTGGCACCAAAATCACAACTTGGGGTGAATAAAGCACCATTCCTGCCATTGCAAAGGATCGGGGTTGGGGAGCGGGGAATGTTATGCTAGTGACTTTGAAAATATGCCTGCCTTTTCTACCAGAGACTTACCTTTGATACTTACATAGTACCATCTTAGATTTACCACACTTTCTGGTCTTCTTGTGGAATGAAGGAAGGAGAATTCTTAGGGGTACTACCAAATGAATGATTTACAGGAAGATCGGAATAGACTATCTCTATGGTCCTTTCCAAGTTTTATTTCAGCACTTGTGGCATAGGGCAAGGAGAAGGAGGAAAAAAGAGTGAGGAGGAAAGAATGTTTTAAATTCCAGACTTTCAGAGAGAGAAGAGGGATGAGAGGTGCCCGTGCTCGGGAGTGGCGAGGGCCAGTGTGCGTGCAGCTGCATGGCAGGGGCGTCCGTGCAGCTGCAGGCACGGAGCCTGCACCACCTCAGGCAGGAGCCTGCAAGGGCCAGAGCCTCTACTTTGGAAAGAGAAAAAAATGCATCTCAGATGCTCATACTCTCCCTGCATGGAGGGTAATAATGATGCTGCAGGGATGAAGAGCCAAGACTAAAAGCCGGTCCCTGAGAGCTGGAGGGGGTGGGGGAAGATCTGCCTTTTACAACGTAGGCAAAGCAAATCAGGGGTGTTGTCAAGCAGTAGTCTTCAAGCTGGGGTGCATGATGTCCTCCCAGGGTTAGGTGGGTGTGGACAGGTTCACGGGATCCTTCTCCAGCTCTTACACTTCTGTGCACCCTCTCCCCTAAAATGGATCTCTCTGAGAATTGTGTCTCTGCTGGGGATGCCACGTGGGCCTTCTCCTTTCCATGCCCCTTTTCACATCGCCCTTCTTTAGTTTATGGCGGTTCATCACCAAGAGCAGTAAAATCCTCAAATGCCTGAAAAGGGGTGAGTCCAGGATTCCGAGTGGGGAATCCCAAGATGATAAAAGCATGAGAGTCTTGGTAAGAAATATTAAAGGGGTCAGGATCTGATTTTTATTTTATCCAGGTAGCAGCTCATGGCAAAGGCTCATGCTGTCCCCTCCTCCCCTCCATCTGATCCATCCGTTTTAGGATTATAATTCAGAAGTGAGTTGTAGTCACGTGAGTGCATATTAACACATGTGTGAGTTGGAAAACAGAAGTGAGTTTTTTTTTTTCCTGGCAAAGTATGATTGGACTGGTTGGTTTGACAGTTGGCTTAGCCAAGTAGATGAAATCGTAGACATCTTCCATGAAAATAAATGAGCTAAATCTGCAGTATCAGTGTTGCAGCAGAGATATAACTGAAGCCATGTACAATACCTGATGTATTATTTGCACCCATTAACCTAGGAAAATAACTTCATTGTCAAATCAAAAGGGTTTCATAGTTTTTCAAAATTCTTTTAGGGAATATATGACCCAGAGTGGTTCTTGACCCTGGCTGTATGTGAAAACCACCTGATGAGCTTTTTTTTTTTAAAATTTTATTTATTTTTTATTTTTATTTTTGGCTGTGTTGGGTCTTCATGGCTATGTGTGGGCTTTCTCTGGTTGTGGCGAGCGGGGGCTACTCTTCGTTGCGGTGCGCGGGCTTCTCATTGCAGCGGCTTCTCTTGTTGTGGAGCACGGGCTCTAGGTGCGCGGGCTTCAGTAGTTGTGGCACGCAAGCTCTAGAGCGCAGGCTCAGTAGTTGTGGCGCACGGATTTAGTTGCTCCGCAACATGTGGGATCTTCCTGGACCAGGGCTCGAACCTGTGTCCACTGCATTGGCGGGCGGATTCTTAACCATTGCGCCACCAGGGAAGCCCCCTGATGAGCTTTTGCAAAACTAAATATGCACTTACCATTCAGGCCACGGTTACACTCCTGGGCATTTATCCCCAAGAAAAGAAAACTTGTGTTGACACAATAACTTGCCCACAGATCTTCACAGCAGCTTTATTCATAATAGCCCCAAACTGAAGCCCAGATGTCCTTCAGCAGGTGACTGGTTAACAACCTGGTACCTCCATGGTCTCCATGGACTACCGCTCAGCAATATAAAGCAACAGACTGTTGATACCTGCAGCCACCTGGATGGATCTCTAGGAAATTACGCTGAGTGAAAAAAGCCAACCCCAAGAGGTTACATACTGTATGATCCCACTTCTATGACATTTTTGGAACGGAAAATAGATTAGCGATCCCCAGGGTTTAGAGATGGAGTGGTGGGAGGGCCCGTACAGAATAAGAAGAGGCCGGAAGGAGCCCTGGAGCCTGAACTCCTTATTGTAGAGGTGTCTGGAGAAGTGGTTTGACCAAGGGCGGGTACCTGGTAAGTGGCAGAAGGAAGACTTGAACCTGGGTCTCTGTCTCATGTGCTGTGATAGGGTATGCTTGAAAGTGGAGACTCCGGAGTCTGAATTTGGGGTTTGCATCCCAGCTCTGCGTGTTATTAGCTGTGTGGCTTTGGGCAGCTTGCTTCCCTTCTCTAAGTCTGTCTCCTCGCCTGTAAAATGGAGATAATATTTACCTCATGAAATTATCATCAGGATTGTGAGAAGTTATTTTCACACTTTTAAAATACTACTCACAATGTAAGAAATATTCATATCTCCATCAGAACTAGTTACTACATACATACTGAAATCACATGTGTAATTGAAATTAAAACTTTATGAAATACATACCCTTAATATACATGGTCCCTTCTGTTTTCTATTTCATTTTTTATAAAGCTGGTCATGACCCCCTAAATTGATTTCATAACCGCTGGATGAAATAAAAATAAGGCATAGTGCTGTAAATAAGTATCATACCCTTTATTTTTCCTCTTAATTTTTCTCCCGAGACCCTTGGGTGGGCACTTGAACTGGGGAGGGGTGCAGGTGGGGTTCCTAACACCTCTGCACTCCTGGAGACCAGGGTAGGTTGCTGCTCATCACAGAGCCGTCTGCTTTCCCCATGAGAATCTCACCTTGAAGGCAAAGATGACCTCGTTCACCATTTCACGCCCAGGACCCGGCACAGTGCCCAGTGCCTGAAAGGCGTGACGGTGCAGAGGTCACGTGGGCACGGGCACTCGCTCACCTGTGCCCTTTCCTGAGGGCTTGGGTGTGATCGCGCCTCCACTGGTCAAATGGGACGGGTAGTAACAGCATCTGCCTCGCAGGGCTCTTGTAGGACTAAGTGGGTTCTTGCAGGTGAGGCCCGTAGTGGAGCGCCCTTTGAAGCTCATGGTGGTCTTTTTCCACTCACAGAGCATGTCAGCTGCAAGTGAAAGTGACATTATTGAGATAAACTTGGATTTACTCTCACCTTTAAAAAATAATAATTTGCCAAATTAGTTACAGATTATGTGTCTAGGGACTTTCAGCTGATTTTAGCGTGTCAGTGTGTTGTGACTCTGGGATGGGGGTTGCTGCCTTAGAACACAGGAAGCCTTCGTATTGTCCTTGGCAGAAAAGCTTTTTAAAAATGCCTTGGAAACTGCAGACGTCCCTGCAGCTAACTGCAAGTCTCACTGACCTTAACCGGAGCTTGGAAAGGCATCGGTCAGAGTCGAGGAGACTGGAATCCAAGCACGGGCGCAGGAGGGTTGTGTTCAGAGGCTGAAGAGGAAGGTTTGGTTTATTGCTTTGTTCTGCGGGTCACGGGTCACGTAAGAACTGCCGGCGCTTCCTCTCCGGACCCGCCTGCTCACCTGCCGCAGGTCTGCTGCTCTGTGCGGGAGGCCGGCCTGTTGTCTGCACTGTGACGAGGGATGACGGACGCTTTGGTCCCTTGAGCTTTTTTGAGGGGGAGTGGGAGGGGGTAACCGTTAAGATGGTTGTGTATTATAAAGCTGGGTGTGTTCCCCAGCGATATTTTGATAGCATTTCTTTGGGGGGAAGAAAATGGAGACTTTTTTCCTCCTCACTAATGGGGAAGAAAATGTGTCCAGTGCCTTATTTTTTTCAAAGATCATGATTGAAACTGGCAGAGGGTTACTCTTCAGAAAGGATTTCTCATGTTGTAGCGTGAATATTTTCTCTAGGAAGCTCATCTTCCCATCGCCCGGGCGGCCTCCCATTACGTAGCGCGCAGGGTACATGAGAACCACACCTGTGCGCGTTTGCGCTGAGGGGCTCTTCGGAGGCAGGCTGAACCATGGTCGACCAGCAGGTGCCATTAACAGGAAATAGGACTGATTTTATTCAGCACTTTTCCTTTTTTACAGTAAAATGACGGTAGTTACCATAAATTGAGCTTGATAGGCGTTCCCATGCGCCTCCCTCGCCTGACCCCTTTTCATCCTGAAGACGCAGAGAAGGCCCCCTATTCGTGGAGTCGGACGTTAGCGGTTTGCTGTATGAGTGCCCAGTGCCCCTTATCTAACTGCTGGTTTTCATTTTTAGGCATCAAATGGGAATGTTTCCGAAGGGAATGAAACTTTAAATGGCGTTGCGGCCTCAGGCTACAGCATTTGCATGGAGGAGGGAGACGATTTGTCCTGCTTAGGAGTCCACCAACTCAAAGAGTTGGATCTGGATTTGAATTTGATTTCATTCTTCGGTGCTGTGGCTCTCAGCAGTCCGTCTATTTGTGGGATGGTGGTGTGTGCACTTTTATTTTCGATCTTTGTAGGCACCTCCACTTGGCAGCAAAGCAGTTGGCTGTCAGAAATGATACGGTGTGCATGACACCCGTCACACGTACTTTGCCAACAAAAAGGAATTTCCTTTTTTTGATGAGCACAAAATTTCAAATGGCTATTGACCACGAGCCCTCTGAATGTTCTTGTGAATCTCATGAAGTTCTTTATGGTAGTGTAGCCCTTTACTGTGTTTCTGCGGCTTTTCTAGCTGAAATATCAGAAAATCATCAGCCCTTTGACACCTCTTACCAAATACCACAGGGGACCAGGAGCCAAGGTCCGGCCACGTTGCCGTGTTTGGGGACTGGGCACCTCTCCTCTGTGTTTGCATCATTTCAGGACATTTTAGTTCCTCTGTCTTCCCTGGATTCTTTACCCCTACAAGAAGAATTCTGACAGCAAGCAGGGAAGCTGAGCTTGACCCTTAAATAGGAACAGGGGGCCAGCCAAACTCAGCAACACTCTGTCATGGACCTTCTCCTTCAGTGTGTTGTTTTCATACCCACTGCCTTAGGTGTGGGCGTTCCCCTCTCACAATGTCCACTTTTCACGTGGAATGGGAATCATGAACACTGCCTATCCCGGGTGAGGGCGTTTGTCATATTCAAACTGGAAATGCAAAAAGAAAATTTTAAGATTCAATAAAAAACAATTCTGTTATCCCTGAGATAAGCAGGTTAATAGTATATAATGTCAGTATTTCGGCTGTAGACCATTATGTTGCTGTTGATCCAGGAGAAATATGGCATCGACTCAGTAGTTTCGTGTACTTTTTGCTAGCATGTTTCTCCGTGCTTTTTATTCTCCTTTTAAAACATCATGATCTGGTTTCTTCTCCTTTGTCGTTTTATGACTGGTCAGAGAATGACAGGGTTAAGTTCAAGCAGAAAGAAGAGCTATATTGGAGACCTAGATTTCGGATGTCAAACCATTTCAGTCTTTGTTCTGAGGTTGATGTAATTGATCCTTCCCCACTTATCGCATATCTGTCCTTCTTATAACTTTCCCCAGAGACATATTTTTGAATGCTCTTGTTAGCATATTGTAAGATTCATTCAGTTCCTTGTAAGACAGTTAGGATTTATACTTTTTTGTTGTCTGCTGACCGTGTTTCCTGGGCTGCATTTTCCAAAAGGGAAACACCACAGAATCATTTTTTGCTGATGGCTGGTGGAGACACTCATCAATAGCTGAAAGAGGAGAAACGAGCAAAGAGCGTAGATGGAATGGTGTTGCGGGGATATGATTGCAAAGTTGGTTTTCATCGTTAGAGCCCGTTGGGCACCGTTGTCTCTGTGAAATGGGCTTGAGAGACGGTTGCTCACGCTTAGTGTCCACTGTACACAGACGGCGGTAGTGGCTCAGCGTAAAGGCCCGGGGAGGGAGGAGGCCGGATCCTCTCCTGGAGATGCTTATGCTCTTGAGGGGGTGGGGGGGGGGGGGGTGCCCCGTGGCATGGCCGGCGGGAACATATGTGCACTTTCTTAGGGACTGCAGCTGCCATGGGGCAGTCCTTAACAATGCTTCCGAGCTAGGAGGTTAAATCTTCTCATTTGTTTTAAAAAGAGAAAGAAGGGACCCTCGCCATCTTTACATTGAGTTTGGATCCCAAGCGGGAGGGAGGTAGGAAGAGAGAGGGATTTAGATGAGCAGGATTTTCTCCCAGGCCTCTCAGCATGTGGACACACAGATCAATTTCTTATCCTGCGTTCAGCTGGACACTGGGTTAGAGACTGTGTTGATCACGACGTCCCCTCCTGTTTCGTATCATGTAACGCATTCATTTCAGCCACTGAGCCTAAATTACTGTTTGCTTTCTTTCTGCCTTTCTTTTTCTTCCCCCCTGAAATGGTAAGAACTTGTGTAAGGATGAGGTTAGTTTATCCGTGCTAATGCTTTGATTTTTCTTTTCTCTTTCTCTTTGCCACAGTAGGTAACCAGTTAGGGGCCTTGGTACATCAAAGGTAAGCAGTGGGTTATGTTTTATTATTTATTGATCATTTCTAATTGTTTATTGATCCACCATCTGTACTAGAGTGTTAGAAAGTCAGAGGTTGAGAGTGTGAAAAAACATGGGCTAGATTTCCTTAAGACTCAACTTTTTTTGTAGTCCTTTCCAAGACAGTGTAAGCTGAAGGGATAAACTAGTACAAGGTATAAAAAGCAGCCATTATCGTCTGTAAACTTAGAAGACTTCTGGGATGTTGGCGCTGCTCTTTCTGCCCACATATGTTGAATTTAAAAGTAGAGAATGTGAGAATTGTCCTCCTCGTTGGATGGTTTTCCCAGTATTTGTTTTATGGACCCTAACCTCTTCACTAGAGCAAAGCTGTGCCGAAGAAGTGTGACTTGCTGGGCTTTCACAAGATGGAGCTGGTGTTGCTCCAGTAATCAGGGTCTGGGAGGCGGGAGCCCGGGTCCCCCCACTGCAGTGAGAGGCCTCGCCGCGGAACCTTGGATGGCTGCCCGGCTGACTCCCTTCCTTAGTTTCCCCTCACAGAGTTCCCTTAAACGCTGAGAACTTAGAGAGAGACAAAGACCCCTGGGCTTTAAAAAGACCAGTCTGTAAGATGGAATATTTGTGGTCACAATGTTGTCCTTCAAAAAAGGATAAAATATACAGGAAACCGCCAGGAAGGCTTCTCTTCCCTAAGGGGTGAAATTTTATGCTGTGTATTTGTTACTGTAACGTGTTATCCTTAACCTTCACCAGCAATGATACAGTTATATCCTCCTGTGTTCTGTGCCGATGTTTAGGAGTTTCTAGAAATCACCAGGCATCAGATAACCAAAAGATCTATTCTGGGGTTTTTTAGTTATTGTTTCTTTGTTTGCTTTGTTTTTTAATGAATTGAAATATAGTCATTGAAATGAGGTTGTGTCAGTATCAAATGTAACTTTCCTATAAAGCCATAGTTAATCAGGATTTTACTTTCCAAAATGTTTATACTTTGTGCGTTAGACCAGTTTCAGCCTTGCATTTAGCGTAGAGCTTTGTCTTCCAGGAAGCCCAAAGCAGTTCATCCTAATACGTTTTTTCCTCAAAGAGAGTCTGCTAAAATTGTCCCTGTGGGCTGAGGAGCTGCCCGAGTTTTGAGTTGTGCTGGTGTTGAACCCCTTCTAGTAAATTCCCCAGTGCTGTTTCCTGGGAGTCGACAGCTTGTGCTGCGTGTGGCTGCACGTGCGGGGGCACTGTTCCCTTCACCGCCTTCAGGGAGCCTCCCGACAGGGACCCCCGTCTAGCGTGCGACGTCCTGTCAGGCCGGCCGAGCCTTGCCTTTAACGGCCACGCTCTTACTCATGAGGAAGCCGGGAATTGCCTGATTTCGGTGTGAATTTGGATATCCCAAGAGGTAGAGAGAATCCCTGTGCATATGTAATCTGAGGATGTAAACACGGGAAGACTGTTTGCTCGCATCAGAATGATACAGTGGCAGTGCTATTTATGATATTGCATTTCTTCTAAGTGCTGCACTTTCCCTGAAAACATGCACTTTATTCATTCCTTTCCATGATGGGTAAAAATCCAGCTGTGTGAGAGATGTTTAAAAATGCTTACTTTTTTTTTTTTAAACTACTTGCATTTAGCTTCCTCCTAAGGTAAATGTTTAGATTTAATTGCTTTCTGGGGCGTTGGGCAAATTGGATATTGTCCACAATACACTATACAGCAAATTTGAAGATTTGTTTGAAAGAGCCAGTGCAGTAGTTGTTTTTTTTTAAAAAAAAACAAAAAACAAACACGTAATGGATGGGGTAGCATTTAACAGAAGTACGTTGCCAAGTAAGCAAGGTAATTATTCTGTACTGGTCAGCACTGATTAGGCCTCGGTTGGATACCGGTTCCACCTGGCACGTCTCACACTAAAAGGCAGATAAATTAGAAGGAGGCCAGAAAGCAATAAAAAGATTGGGAAACAAGGAATATTGAAGAGTAGTTGTCCCTCTTCATCTAGGGAGACTTGAATAGAAGTCTAAAACACTCCCCACTCCCCAGAGCATCTTCAAGTGTTCAGCAATGCTGAGGGTAGCTGTAGGAAGAAAAGGCAGTTGTTAGTGCAGTTGATGGTTTAATGAAAAAAATAGAGGTTTCCTCCTCTGACACAAGGAAAGGGGAGGCTTGGATCTTTTGAAGGAGTGATGGACCAAAGGGTTCATTAGATGACAGTCTTTGTGGATGGTTGTGGACTTGTTAGCCAAATTGGCATGATTTCTTTTAAGCCTTTATCTTCTAACATTGCCAATATGGGAAATTCGGGGAGCCTAAAATGACTGCAGAATTCTTTATTCTGTGTATTTTTCCAAAATGTTCTTTGTTTTTAGGGCAGTAATAACAGAAGAATTCAAAGTGCCTGATAAAATGGTTGGATTTAGTAAGTATCCACATTATCTACTTTTTCCCTCATTTCTGTCCCTTATTTTCATTTTAATCTCTTAGTGTGAGTGTCACTCGTGGTAGAATGCTCTGCACACCATGTTCTCTAGAGCCCCGGAGCACTGCAGGACTCTCCAGGCTGAGGGGGAGACCAGAAGGTTGGGCCCTGGGTCCCCCCCGCCCCCACTTCAGCTAGAGAACCCCGTGTCATCGACTGTGTTTCACATGCAGTTCCTGTGGGCTCGCTGAGGCCAACTTGATTTGTTGTGCCGTGAGCCAAGTGGGAATGTTTGCTGAATTAATTGTCACGCTTGTGTGGTTAAATATGGAATGAAGGGGGCATGTTCTCACCCTGTTTAATTTGTTTCAGTTATCGGCCGGGGAGGTGAGCAGATTTCACGGATTCAAGCAGAATCTGGTTGCAAAATTCAGATTGCCTCGGGTAAGGGCTACTTTTTTTTTCATAGATCTCAGTTTGGTAGAAATCAGTCTTTTTTTTTTACTGAGTTTTTCATATTTAGTACCTTTGCTTGTTGCTTAGAGGTTTAGGGGCTTGGGTAAGTATATGTGATTGCTGTTTTCCTTGCACTTTTGGAGCTGACCTCCCAATTGAGAACCAGAAAAACCAGAGCAGAAGTGGGCCCAGAGATGATGCCGCCCATCTGGCCTCTGGGGAGACCCTCTGCAGCTCTGGGCCCGGTGTGGCCCCTCCCAAACACCTGCTGGTCTAGGACCTCTGTTTTCTGCACCAGAATGTTATGCCAGACATAGTGGGGCCTGGACGAGTCCTGGGGCTCTGGGCTCACGCCTGGGGACTGCTCGCCAGCTCCCCTGGAGTAGACCGTCCCTGCCCTTTGTTGAAAGAGGCCAGCTGAAGGTTCTGGCTAAATTAGCACATGTTAAACACAGTTCAGGACCTTTCCCAGCCTGGTGCATTTTGACCATGTGATATGGAGAGAGACAAACTGGGGAAGAAGAGTTTTTACTTTCGTTTATAAGTTTCATCATCTGAGTTTGACCTCTTTGCACAGCAGAGGATGGGATTTGGAGGACATTCGACCACAGAAATGTTTGTCATTTTAAAAGATACTTAGTACAGTGTCTTGAAGGCAGTTACTGCTGTTAGCTATTTCTCTTTAATTTTTTTTGAATATGAGTTTTCAGAGGCAGTTGTTTTTAGGAACAAAATAAAGCGTCGTGTGTGGTGTTGGAAAGTAAGATTTTTTTCCTCTCTTGTCAAATGGCCTGGAACCAGTTCCACGTGGGTGTCACTATTCTCTTGACGTGTTCATGCAATTACTGGTCATAACTCTGATGTGCATGCCATTAAAGTCCTTACAAGTGTGCCTCAGGGCTGCGAACAGATAACCATTAAACTACACTGCGAATGGACAAACTGAGGAACAGCGGGTTAAGTGACTCTGGCACTTACTAGCACGCAAGCGGGTCAGATGTGAAGCTGAGGCTGGTAATCAGGACCGACTCAGAGACCTCTGCTGCGTCCTCCCAGCTTCCCCTGCAGGACTTGTTTTCATTTGGAGAATCTAGGGTGGAGCTACCAGCTTGATATTCTCTCCACAAGTGGAAGCAAGCTGTCTTTTTCTGGGAGCCGGGCCTTCTGTGGGGCTGGTGTAGGAACCAGCCCAGAGAGACAGTCTGTACACAGAGGCGAAGGTGCACGGTTGCCTGATGCCCACCAACACACCTCATCTTCTTGATTCTTCTTATAGAGAGTTCTGGGATTCCAGAGAGGCCCTGTGTACTTACCGGAACCCCAGAAAGTATTGAGTAAGTTTATTTTATTTACTTTTTCCTTTCACTCTTCTTCCTCCTTCCCCAGATGGGGAGAAATGGAAGGGCAGAATTGTTACTGAACACTGTCGATCTGTGCTGCAATCTGGCCACGAAAGCAGGTGCTTCCTTAGAGAAGGATCTGGGAGGTTGCCACGCCAGGGGAGTTGTTGTTCTGTTACCTTAAACACATAAGGTATCACCTTTTTTTCAAACCCCACAGAATTTCTCACAGCTGTCATAACATCTGCTTCATAAACCAGGTCCTCGAGAGTGTACTTTCACCCTGCCTGAATGCTCTCATTAACTCGCTTCTTCCGTGTTAATATCTCCTTTACCTGAGCAGGTCTGGATCAGTAAGCCTCTCACTCTGTGAAGCATTGAGAATCCTGGCATCAGGTCTTTTGCCTGGGGCTGATCCCGTTGCCCTTCTGATATCTGTGAACCAAATGAATCTACTCTTTGTGGCCATTGCTCCACTCAGAGGGCCATATGGACCGGCCAGAGGGTGTTTGGACTTTTGGGGCCCTTACTGCAGCCTTAAGACTAGCATTGCTCTCCTGGTACACGCATGCTTGGAGCCTTGTACCAGATGCAGGCCTCATAAATCCAAGAAGCCCCTGGGGAAAGGGGAGGTACTAACTTAGAGTCTGCTCTCCTTCCTCTTTCAGTCTACCGAGTAGCGTTGCATTTGGGGACAGGGGTGCTGAGATTATGTCTGGCTCAATAGGTAGGGCTGTTTTATTGTTTCCATTTCTTAGGGAGTCTAGATGAGTTTAAATTTTCTTGTTCTGCTGTAACATTGCAAGCAGTGAACCAGAATAAATATCACTGGCAGGTGTGCATTATAGGGCAAGCGGGATGCTTTTGCTGGAGTCAAGGCACTTTTCTTCCAACACAGGTTAATCTAGTACACAAGCAAAATATTAAAAAGCTGCTGTAACTGAGAAGATACACAAGGCTGACTCTACACAAAGGCTCAAGACTACAGAAGGCAACATCTATTTCCTGCCATTCGCTTCTTTCTTCCTGCTCTTTTAAACATTCCTGCTTCCTCTTCTACCCAAGCAAGCAGTGGAGGCAATGGGATTATAACTTTAGGAGGAAACAGTTTTTTCTTCAGTGTGCAGTATAGCCAGCCTGTTTAGTAGCTGAATTTTTCCCTATTAAAAGAACCACAAAATAGATTGTACGTGGTGATTTAAAGAATAAATACTGCAAATAACAGCCATGGGAAATTCTGGTGCAGAAAAGGAAATTGGCCCAACGGATGACCTCGGTAGGCTGGGTTATTCTATTTCAGCATTGCCGTCTCCCTCCCCGGTCTCCAGGTACATCAGCATAAAATCCCACGTGAAATGCAGGCTCTTGACAATCTGACATGAAAAGCACAAAGCAGGTGTATATGACTGTACAGCTGCACCAGGGCCCTGCCTCCTTTTTTTCCCACCCCTTGAAACCAAACTGGTGATTCGTAGCCGTAGCTTAGAAGTCATCGAGCAGTCTGGTTGGTTATGGAGAAGAAATTTGGAGTTTGAGAATTCAAATCATGATTACTAACCCTTGCTTTCTCTCTTCCCGTCTTTCTCATTGCTTTCTCTCCTGCTCTTATTTAACAAATATCTGTTGAGCATATGCTCTGTGAGAGGGGTAATGCTGGATCGGGGAGCAGCAAGAGATGCCGAGGGGTCAAAGGTAGACACTGCCACCAGAGCAGCTGACATTCGAATCGGAGACAGGCGTGTCTGTGGCGTGCACGCGAGACACAAGCACAAGCAGAGGGCAGACGTGGAGGGGCTGTTTTGGAACGTTGCTGTTGTGGTGTGCGTTGCTTTTAAATTCCAGCCCAGTAGCGTGGCGGATGGCAGAGACCTCCCAGGTTGTGAGGGCAGGAGCTGGAGCTGGATGGAGGGCTGCCTTGACTCCTTCGCGTGTTCCCCCGGTGCTGTTTCCCCTTCCTGGGCGCCTACAGCATTCATTTAATGCTGGCTCTCTTGTGGTTCTTTTCCCTCCCAAAGACAAGCCAAACGGCTCCTGGGACAGATTGTGGACCGCTGTCGGAATGGACCTGGCTTTCATAATGACATAGACGGCAACAGCACGATCCAGGAGATTCTCATCCCTGCGTCTAAAGTGGGGCTGGTCATCGGCAAGGGAGGGGAGACAATAAAGCAGTTGCAGGTGCGTGAGCCCTTGGCAGAGCAGCGCTTGACAGCCCTCCTCCTCCTCCATCTTCCCGGGTTGGGAGGTTCTGTCGCGGCTGTGGCGTGTCCGAGCTGGGCTGGCTGTGCACCACGGTGCAGAGCTCCCCTTGAAACCTCTGCCCGAGTGCCTCTGCGGTTCTGAACGTTTTCTGTGGCCAGGCTTGATGCCAGCTGTGACGCCAAGGCCTGGGGTCCCCGTGAAGTGGCAGCATCCACTGTGGCGATGAAGCCCTGTTAGGGCTCAGATAAAAATCCTGTGTCCAGAGCCGGGGGCCCTGAACCAGGAGCACTCCTGCTCGTTAGTTGTGAGATCAGAGTTATGCTCGTGTGCTTTTCTAAGGCTCAGGGTCCTCGTCTGTAAGAGCAGGGAGGGGCCGGCCTCACTGTTGTAATGAGCTGAAATAATACCCGTTATTTTGATTTACATGAGACCCTTAGTGCAGAGCCCGCCACTGAGTAAATGCTCCGTGAACATTTGCTGCTCTGAGCTCCAGAATCCCTCACGTGAGACACTTGGGCCAAACGTGTTGTAGAATTTAATAGCCCCAGCAAGTTTTGGGGCTGCATCCCGTAGCCGAGTGCAGGTTTCCATGGCTAAACCTAACAGTCACACTGCATGAGAGGAGGGCTGGAAGTACGCTCACGTGAGTTCAGGGTAGTTTTGCTGCCAGATTTAGTTAGGAGCAAGCTCTTCTTTCCGAGCTCTGGGCTTTCAAAGTTGCGGGTCGGGGTTGTGGCCTGCCTGTGCGCTCTCGCATAGCCCGGTCCTTGGATGTGGAAGGCATTCTCCTGTGGACTCCTAAGAGTTCAGACTTTAGAATCCCAGAATCCAAATTTTGGTGCCGCGCTCATCGGCTCTGGAGCCTTCGGTCGCTTGCTCAGAGCTCTCCTCTGTGAGGTCGAGACGTGGTGGCCCTTCCCTCCCATTGCTGTGCGTGAGCTCTGACCACGTGATGTTAAATAGATTGTCTAGCTCAGTGCTTATTAGCATTTTGTAAAAGTAGCTCATTTATATTTAGATATTCCAGGGACCGGAAAGGGAGGAGAGTTGTGGGAAACGGTTTTCTCTGTCAGGCTTGGACGCCCTCAAGCACGGCGTGTACATCAGCATTCTCGGAGGCCAGCCTCACGGGCCGGATCAGAGGGCAGTGCCTTTGGTAGTGGGGCATGGCTTACCGTGGACACGCCCCGACCCGTGCAGCTTGTGCCGTCCTGCGTGCCTCTTGCTGACAGTGAGGGCTGTACCGGTGTGTGTGCCCTCACAGGAGCGGACAGGTGTGAAGATGGTCATGATCCAGGACGGCCCATTGCCCACGGGAGCAGACAAGCCTCTTCGCATCACCGGAGACCCGTTTAAAGTACAGGTAGGAGAGAAACCATGGATCGGGCAGGTCCTGGGTGTGGCGGTATCACTTGGTAGTACTTGTAGAGCTTTTATGTCATTCAAGAAATTATAAAACTGGGTGTTCCTTGAGCTGTTTTCCCAAACCAAGTTTGGTGATGCAAAGAACGGGGCTGTGCTGCCCGGTACCAGAGCTGCCGGCCACGGGGCTGTTGGAATTTGTTCAGATTAAATAAAACGTGAGCTCCTCATTTACACCGGCCATGGTCCAGCGCTCAGAGCCGCGTGTGGAAGGTGGCTGCCGTCAGGGCGGCCGTGCACAGAACTCGTCCATAAGCGCAGAAGGTTTTATTGGCTGGCACAGCCCTGACCAGGTGCAGTTTTCGATGTTGAGCTGTGGTCAGCTCAGATGCAGGCTCCCTCTGGCTTTTATTTGTTTGTTCTCTAAACCCATTTTTACAGGATCACTGGCTGAGGTGGGAGGTGACCAAAGGTGCCAGTACCACACAAGGCACGTGTGTGCCCTCGTAGCAAGCGTCCTGTGTGCGTCAGAGGACAGCCGCAGGTGCTGAAAGCGGGGGCTTAGGTCTGAATCACCCAGGTGCTCCATCTTCCAGCACCTGGGCTGTTAGCAGAAATGCGTGTGGGCTGTGGGTGTGGGAGTGTGTCTGTCCCCGTGAGACACGAATGCTCTTTTTTCTGCCCACTGCAGCCTGCCTGACCTTCGCTGCATTTAGAGTAGCTCCAGAGCGACACACCTTGGTGAGCCAGCCCGTCAGCGACAGCTGTCCCTCTGCAGGGGCTTTGGGACTTTGATCCAGCAGAGGTTACCAGTCTCTGGCAAAAGAATTCCCGTAGTTCTTAATGCTGTCGTTCAGCTGAACTCAAATGATATCACTGGTAGTTTTTTTTTGTCAAGGTTTCTATATGTAAAATAATGATTTTAAAACAGTTTTGAGGGCCGGTGATTACAATGGCTGCTTTGCTTAGGTTCCCATCAGCAATGCAGCCCTTCACTATCTACTGCCCCGTCAGGTCCCCCAGAGTTTCTAATCTCTTTAGATGTAAACAGGTGGGCTTTAATAAAAAAAACAGACCGCACCTAATCTTCCTCACTCGGCTCATGCAGTCCAGCCTGGGACTCCTCTGCTGTGTGTCGTAGAGCTCTGGATGGAGGGGAGAGCTGGCTGGACACAGAAAGCCTGCCTCCCAGAAGCCCTCCACTCTTGCCTTCTCCAGTGGAACGTTTGGCTTTATCTTTTGTAGAAAGAATACCTGGGCAAAGAGCTTATTTCATTGATGTTTCATGAATTTGCAGGAAAATTATTATAAAGAAAGGTTTTCAGTATTTTTTTTATTTTAAAACTGTGTATTCCATATTTTTTTATTATGAAGAAGCTGTCTGCTTTATTTAGGGTATATTGTTCTTTGGCTTTCTTTTTTTTTTCCCCTCTTCCCAACTTTTTATTATGAAAAACTTCAAATATATAGAAACGTTGAAAAGATAGCGTAACGAACATCTGAATACCCTCAACCTACTTACTGTTTTGTTTGTGTGTTTATGTTTTATTTTTTTGCTTCACCATTTGTAAGTAAATGTCAGATACTGTGACTTTTTACCTCCAAATCCTGCAGTATGTATCTCCTAAGAATAAAACTTGCTTCTATAAAACCAGGCTTAAGAAAATAACGGTAATCCCATAACATCATATTATAGTCAGTCCATGTTCTGATTTCTCCAAATGTCATGAGACATTGCTGCTTTGGGTTTTCGTTTGGTTTGATTTTTCCAGAACTGGGACTCAGTTTCAGTTCTAACATGACCTTGAGTTGTGCACGGTTGCTCCTTAGCACAGGCTCCTGTGGGGCCAGTGCTGGCATGGGTGGGATGGACTGACTCAAGTGCATTCTTGGGGGTGAGGACACTGAATGCGCCTTAGAGACGGTCAGGTGTGAGGGATGGTCTTGCCAGTTGGTAAGATGTTCGAGCTCTGAGTGCCAGCAGGTATTTTTGGGCTCCCAGGCTGGCCTTTTCCCTTTTCCTCCCTGGAGCTTCTCTGCCATGGGATGCGTTGTTAATGTCCTCCTTCCCATGGAGACTGCCCGCTGCCGGAGCTCTCAGGCCCCACCCTTGCCCACTAGAAAGAAATAGCACGTCAGTAATACGGTGGAGCGGCCATCACCAAGTTCAGAGGGTTTGATCTTTCACCTCGTGTCATGTCTTTTTTCAGGATTTTGCTTTCCTTAATGCCTTTTATCTGTGTCTATGCAGCAAGCAAGAGAAATGGTATTAGAGATCATCCGAGAAAAAGACCAAGCTGATTTTCGAGGTGTACGTGGTGATTTCGGCTCCCGAATGGGAGGAGGCAGTATAGAGGTATGCTTGAGTCACAGGTTAGTAGGCAAGTTTAAGGTTGTAGGGCACGCTTCTATTAGCTCTTTAACCTTGAGCAAGTTATTTAACTCTTTTCTCACCTGCAAAACCCTCCGAGTACACTCGCTTCCCAGGGTGGGTGTGAGGAAGGAGTGGGGCAGGCAGCTGTAGTGAGGAGCGCCAGCTGCGTGCATTTCAGGGAGTGGGGCCGCTCCCCCTGGTTGGGGGTTGTGCTTCAGAGCGTGCCCCACTGCCCAGGTGAAGACCGAAGTCCAGGTTTTCGTGGTGATCTATGTTGTGGTAGTATCAGACTCCTAAGCCTGTTTTACTGATGAGGTGGAATGGGATCGAAATACATCCTTGATGTCTGCATCCGCTACAGCGTGGGTGGACCTTGCAAACGTTATGCTTGGTAAAGTAAGCCAGGTACAGAAGGATGAACATTGTTATGATTCCACTTACATGAGGCACCTAGAATAGGCAAATTCATAGAGACGGAAAGTGAAGTAGAGGTTACCGGGGGCTGGGGAAGGAAGCACTGTGGTTTCACAGGAGTTCTTATTGGGGATGATGAAAAGGTTTGGGGTGTAGACATCGGTGGTGGTTATACACATTGTGAGTGTGTTTAATGCCACTGAAGTGTGTATTTACAAATGGTTAAAATGATTAATACTATGTTATATATATTGTACTACAATAAAAGAGTGAAGGAAAAGAAAAACATTTTATAGGACCATAGTATAATCAATGTGTGTGGTACATTTATGTTTATTTCATAGAATTTGGAAGATTTTTAATCTTAAAATTTTTTTTTAATCTTTTATCTATGAGGTTTATTCTTAACTTTACTTCATCTTTATAACTATTTCTGATCAGGTCTCAGACCTATTGGATGCGTTTAATGGACAGGAATGCAGTCATCAACCACAGTATTTTCCCTAAGAGGAAAAAAAAAATGCTTCATTGTATCATTTCCAGAAATGCACTGTGATAAAAATCATTGTATGTGTACACACACACACACACACACACACACACACACACACACGAGGTTTGCAGAAAAACTCTGATGTTTTGTTTCTCTGTGCTTAGGTGTCCGTGCCTAGGTTTGCAGTTGGGATTGTAATAGGAAGAAATGGGGAAATGATCAAGAAGATCCAGAATGATGCCGGTGTGAGAATTCAGTTCAAACCAGGTAGGTTTTGATGGTTCTCAAAAGTCCTCAGCATTATGAAGAATTAAAGAACACCTCACAAAACAAGGACTTTGTTATTAGCCCACTGAGTGTTCTTTGCTCTCCCTCACCCTCTCTCTCTTTTGCAACATTCTGTTACCAAATTTCCAATTTAGGTTTGTCCTCTGGTCCCTCATTTCTTTCTGTGGATTTGCTGGCCGGGTCACCCTTCTTGTGCCAGAACACTCTAGCCCAGGGGTGTCCAGGCTTTTTTCTTTTTTTCCTTGGACTAGTAAAATTGGGGGGAATCAACATAGCATTTCCAATTTTTAATTTTGCCAAGTAAAGACTTTTAAAAAAAACTGATCTTTTGATTTCATAAAATTAAAGATAACTTAAAACCATTAAAAAAAATCGTAAAATCAAGGACCGTTCTTTAAATTTTATAAATTTACCTTTATGAGCAAAATCATCTACAATGTCTTTATTTCCCTCATTTCTCTGAAGATGGGAAAACATCATGATGGACTACTTCTGGGAGAATACTGCTGTAGCTCAACTCTGTTTTCCTTGGCACTTTTTTTTTTTTTTAAGTTTAATTTAGTTTCTATAGTGATATCTTTTTTTAAATGGCTGTAATTGCATAAGAAATGAGTATTGCCGTGGATCATGGAAAAAGATGTAGCCGTACACGTTTCCCTATCCAAAAGGTTCCGTGATATGGTGATGTTCTTATTACCCCTTTGGCACTGGTAGGAACATTGATTGCAAATCAGATTGACGTTTGTTTCCTTCTGAAGTTGGGCTTTTCCTAATCCCGTCTCTCACCTTGTTCCACAGATGATGGTATTAGTCCAGAGAGAGCTGCACAGGTCATGGGACCCCCAGAGCGATGCCAGCATGCAGCACATGTCATCAACGAGCTTATTCTTACAGCCCAGGTGGGTCTGGCTCTCTGGAGCTTCAATATCTTACTGGCAGAAGCAGCAAGTGCCACCTGGGGCTCTCGGGGCAGCACCCTGGAGCAGTCACCCCCTCTCAAGTCACGGTTTTGGAAACCAGTACTCTTGTCAGTTACCTCCCTCCAAGATTATAGCCATGGGCTTCTCTACATCTGTCTCTTTCCCGCCTTAGTTTTTGTTTTTGTTTTTGTTTTCCTGCTAGTTTATTATTCTTCTGCCTTTATTATCTCAGAATCTAGATTTTTGTTTTTACAGAGTTCCTGACTATTTGAACTGTTTGTGGGATGTAACAGTGCAGATTGCCAGGTTTCAAACAGTTCAGTGTACCTAGTATAAAACTACAAGTAAAGTCTAATCTCAGCTTTAGAAGGCACTTCATGATCTGCCAAAATCCTAACGCTGTCTTCATGCACTTGATTCCATGCACGTCTTTCTCTGGAATGTGAGCGGGCTTGTGTGATGCTGTTAGGATACACCTGCCCCCGTTGTAAATTGCTCTGGAGAAGTACTGTAGCTGGTGGCAGGTTGGCACGTCATGTCCCCCAGGTTTGTAGGAAAAGTCTGAGAACAACAGGAGCTGAAGAAAGAAGCCAGAGATTAGAAATCACCATCCCAGCTCTGCCATTTTTCATGTGACCTTCAGCGAGCCTTTGAACTCCTCTTGGCGTAGTTTTTTCAGCAGCAAACCAAGGGGTTTGTACCAGGTGATGCACCCCACATGATCCCCTAAGTCATCTGGGGGCACCTGCTGAGGTTACAGGTTTACAGACCCCACCCCCCGCCCCAGATCTCCTGAATCACAGTATCCAAGAGGGTGGCTTGGGTCTCACCCACAGCCCCAGGCAGTTCTTAGGATGAGGCAAGTTCAGAGAAGCGTCACTAATTCATCTCTGACATCCTTTTTAGTAGTAAGAACTGTTGATCGCAGGAGTGCAAAGGCTGTGAGATGATGAGGGGACAGCTTGTCTTTGAGAATCTGTGGCATACCCAGAAAGTTGGCCACGTGTTTGTGTTCTAACATAAATCCCTAAAATCACCTTCTTTACTTGTCATTTGTCGCTCATGAAAGCAGAGTGCAACAGAAAGCACTCCAGTGAGCTCGGCTTTCTGCTGGTTTCGATTCTGGGTAAACATTCAGTTTACCCTTAATCGACAGGAGCAGGCTGTGCCGAACGCCCGCTCAGCTTCTCCCTTCCGTGAAGGAGCTCTCAGCTTGACCAGGTTTGCCCTCAACCTTTACAGGATTTTAAATGCTGCTGCTCCAAAGTGACTCAAAGGACAGAGGCTGGAATGGGGTGTTTTGCCCTCGAATGAAAGGAATCTTCCTCGCTTAGGTGTTGGATGTGGGTTTTGCTCTCTGGTGGGGAAACTGAGAATAAGTCGGGAGACTTCTCCAGCCCCGGACCGTGGGCGGATGGGCCTGGCTTGTTCCTCCCTCTCTTGGGGAACGAGACAACCAATTTTTCTTTGAAACCCTTTTATTCTTTTTGCTGGTTGAACTGCAGGGTATTCTGACTCTTAGAGCGGTGTCTGAATTGTCCTCTATAGCAACTTTGTCGGGGGAGGGTCAGAAGTCATCCTTGCTACTCATGTGTCACTTTCAAAAGCTCATAGCTCTTCAGCATCTAATATCTGGTTTCTGGTAGGCCCAGCATTGAGAAGAAAACCAGCTCCTGATGCCTGTAGATTAAGGCCCAGTAATTAAAACTCCAGGGATAAGGGCACTGGGCTTCAGACTTAGGAATTTATATCTGACTGCCTGTTTTAGTTGGGTGTGTTTGTGCTGTTTATGTAACCACGTGATTTATCCGCGCATGTCTCCTTGAATGCGCCTGTGATTTGTGTTAATTCTACTTGTAAAGAGCACTTCAGAATCTGAACTGTGGAAAGGTGCTGAGGTTCTAATGCGTGGCGTTGATTACATCCTGTCACTTAACCTCTTCCCCGGAGGTGAAAAATAATGCTGGTGGCAGTGACAGAAATGTCACCTGAGCTTTGCTTCCTTCCCAGGAAAGAGATGGCTTCGGAGGCCTGGCGGTAGCCAGAGGAAGAGGCCGTGGCCGCGGTGACTGGAGCGTGGGAACCCCTGGTGGCATCCAGGAGATAACCTACACAGTGCCGGCAGATAAGTGCGGCCTCGTCATAGGCAAAGGTAAGAGACAGTCGCTAGAGTTCGGCCTTCCCCTTCCAGGGGTTTGACCTGAGAGCAGACAGGCCACGTCCAGTACCTTTGAGGCACAGAGTCCCTTCTGTTTGCTGCGCTTGACTGAGGGGCCAGGTCCGAGGCATCCGCTGCCTTCTGCAGGAACCGTCCTCTGCATGGGCCTTCTCATGAATGGGGCAAAGCCAGTACTTCATTACAGCGTGTAAACAGATGGTCAGGAAGACCCGCTGCCTATGGAAGCAGCTTAGGTTGTTGAAGAGGCACCCTGAACAGGTGAGGGGCCTCTGAATGTTTGTCGATCGACTGATTGGTGATTAACTCACCTCCAGGGAGCTTAGAGGAACTGTTAAGATAATTTCCTCAAGCGAAGATTGCTTTCTGACAAGTGCGTCACTTTTTTCCTTACTGGATTTGGGTATTTGTTCTCTATTGACACAACATGTGAAAGTGGTTTTTATCTTTTCAGCATATTTACCATGAGTCTCAGGCACCCTGTGGAGGGAAATAAAAATTGATTTGTTAGTTGTTTCTAGGCGTTTTCGAGAACGTTAGGTGGGAACCCTCATTGACGGCTAACGTGGCTCCTTCCTGCCCTTCAGTGAAGAGCGAGGGAGGGAGCAGACAGGCTTCTAGGCCACTGTTGCGGGCTGGCCTGGGCTCACCTGGGCTCACCTGGGCTCACCTGGGCTGGCCTCGGCCAAGGAAGGCTGCTGAGAGCAGGTCTGGGGCCCCCGGAGCAGTGGCTCAGCTTCTCTGCTCTCTAAGCAAAGCCCTTGACCTGGCGGGAAACCCATGTTCAGCGTTGGGTTTTGTATTTGCCTGTTTATTCCCTTTGTATGTGTTTGACGACATGTGGAAGAAATAAATACAGTTTTCTCCCTAGAGTTTCCCCAATTTCTGTGATCACCAGACATCTCTTAGCTGTTGGAGGGGTGCTAGCATCCCGTGGAAACTGACCTGGGAGCGTCTTCACCAGCAGAAAGCTGCGGCTGCCGCGGCACGGCCTCCCGAGCGGGCGCGGGGCTGGGCTCCTCCTGTCCCCTCGTTCACCTCCCAGGATCTGCACTCGGTCCCACTCTCGGGCAGTGTGTGTTTTATGCTCTTTTAAAACGTTTATCTCCTGTATCTGTGTTGTCTCTTGGGTGGTTAACCTCTCAGAGGTGGTAGGAACGACGTAGGTTTGTTTTAATTTTCTGGCAGGGCGTACATGCTGGGAGGTGTTTAATGGACATTGTTGGCTGCCCAGACCGTCAGCTGGCCTGCTGCCGTGAGGTTAAATCCAGCTGATGCCTGGAGTTCGAGAATCAGATCTAGGTTTTTCTGTGCTTTTTGAGAACCGTTTTGTCAACGAGGTTTTCATGGCAAGTGTCTTCTCCAGACCTGGCAGAGCCTTGCTGTCTTCACTGCGACAGTTCCTCCTAGTCAGTGAAACCTCGGTGCTCACAGGACAGTCGCTCATGGTTTGTCCTGTACAGAGTCATCCTGAGCGATCGATCCCCGGAGGGAAGAGACGGCAGAACGTAGCGGTAGCCGACGCTGTGTCCTGGTGCTCCAGTAGCAGCCTTGGGAAGCCAGGCTAAGTTTCGTTCAGGCAGGAGCAGGGGTCTTTCTGGAACTCCCCGCCCCAGGGGCTGGGTATGAGGTCTTCCTGTTTCTTGGGAAAGGCGCGGGTGAGGGGGGCCACACGCAGGCAGGCCCTGCAGCCCTTGGACAGACGCTGCACCTCCCTGGGCCCCTGCTGGATTTCCATGATAAATACAGCAATAGTGACAGATAGTGTGGCCAGCCCTGCTCTTGTCAGCCAAGCCTTTTAGCAGGTTTGATTAATTGCTTTACGATTTCACATCCAGCCGGGGGCCGCGGGTGGGCCGCTTCTGCCCCCCATCAGGCGGAAGAACGCAGCAGAGGCCGCTGAGCGGGCCTGCAGACCGCCACCGTGTGCCAGGCTGGTGGCCTCGTTCTGAAGGAAGATGAACTTGCATTAACTCCTTCCGGCCCCATGCAGTTTTGTGGTGCCTCCTCGCCTTATTAGCGCGGGCCTGAGGCCTCGGGCAGGAGTCTGGGGCTGCCGGTCCAAGTGCCGGATGGAGGGGAGCCGGTCTGGGCCCGTGGGCTTCTCTGTTCCAGACACGCGCGCCCTTCTGTGCTTTTGTCTCCGGGACCGAGTGGTCTGGGCAGAGGGTGGGGTGGGGGTCCCTTCAAGTGCTGGGCGTGCAGTGGGAAGGTCTCCGCCTATTCTTAGCTCTTCGCCGCTCCCGCGGAACACTCTTGCCTAGGAGCGAAGCTGCTTACTTTTCATGATGCAAAGGAGGTAAACTTCACGACCTGAGTAAAGGTCGGTAGTTGTGGGGCTGGGAGGGGCTTGCACGTACCTGGAAGCAAAGTGAAGCTGCTGAAGACTTTCTGCGACTTTCTTGCCTTGGCTGGTGCTGCCCCCGAGACCACGTGTTTGCTCAAGGTAGAAAACGTAGGGACACCTCCCTTAAGCTGCAGCAGATCTTTAAGAAAACCATGCGTACAACACTTCAGTCTGCTGGGCTTTTCTTTTTTTTAATTCGCTTTTAAATTTAAAACTACCCTAAACCAAGCTAACATCCTACCCAGACTAACGTTTGAACCAAGCTTTCTTGAATGCCGACAGTCTCCTGGTTTCCGTACTACGGTGTGAGGGCCGCTCACGCTGCCTTCAGGAAGAATGGCCGGACCCAGGCTCCATCTTCGCATCCTGACCCTCGTAGAATCCCGTCACGCTTTCTGGGTGAGAGGGCCGGGCCTGCCCTCGGTGTCCCTTACTTACCTACTCCTCGGTGCTTTTGTTCAGACGTGGCTTTCCAGCAGGGCGGGTGGAGGGCAGGTTGGGAGTTTGAAGGATTGTGGACGTGTACAATGAAACGAGAAATGTCACTGCAGCTTAGCTTCGACTCTTGGTGGGGAGGGGTGACACTGAGACTGGCCTTTAGTCTTCGCTTTGACCCTTTGGGGCTCCCTGGTACCCTGCACCAGATTTTATACACGTCGTCTTTTTCCAGTTCTGCAAAACTCTGTGCTCCAAGTTTTCCTTGAATTCTGGCTCCGCCAACCCAATTGAGCAGAGCTGATCTGTAAGTTCTGTGAAATTTGAAGAGAAGAATCAAACCATTGTTACACTGATGGAGCTTTTGTTACGCAAATTTCATTAAGAGACTGGGACTCTCACAGGTTTTTCAAAGAGTCCAACTACATTTTCATTAGCCCCGCTCCACCCAGGCCTCTGTGACCTCCATTCTCGGGCTGCCGCTCTGTCTAGACCTGTCCCCCACCCACGGAGGAAGCAGAGACTTGAGAAGAGACAGGATGGGATATTAAAGGCCTGAGTGGGCTCTGGGTATTGTTGGGGCCTGTGGCCGTCTGTTTGACCTGTGGAGGGCGGGAGACAGCAGTGCGGTGGCCCACACCGGGGCTGAAGGCCCCCATTGTGCCGTGGAGGGGCCATCAGGTCCCCATTCTCATGCTGAGAAGGATGAAGTGCCTTCTCCAGAGCTGAGCTCATTGTGTGCAAATCTGTGCGCCAAGGCCCAGAGCTGGTTTCTGGGCCCCTCCAGACCCCTGCATAGGACTCCGAGACGGGGACCAGCGGGTGCCACGTGGTGTCATTGCACCTCAGCTTTGCGTCACAAGTCTGGCTTCACAAATGAGACAGCTCTAGTTTTTACAAGAGCCGTTTTAAAGTATAAATGGAAAGTACTTGTCTACTCTTAGGACGAGCGCTGGTGTGCAGAAAATACCCATTCCTCCTCTGGAGGAGAGAACCGTAGCCACTTATTCTTCTGTGTCCTCCTGCCCACAGGGGGTGAGAACATCAAAAGCATAAACCAGCAGTCAGGAGCACACGTGGAGCTTCAGCGGAACCCCCCTCCCAACACGGACCCCAACCTGCGGATATTCACCATCAGGGGGGTTCCTCAGCAGATTGAGCTGGCCAGACATCTCATAGATGAGAAAGTTGGCGTACGTACAAGGTCCTTTCCCCACCTGGCCTAATAGTAGCTGGGTTTTCATTCGGATGTGCAAGGCACCTGTTTCTCCCCAGAACCTTGTACTTCCTGTGGCTCTCGGTCCTCACGTGATGTGAGGGCAACAGCCCCCTCCCACTTTGCTGAGGGGGAAGGTCGGGGCGCAGGGACCCCAGGGCCAGGCGCAGGCGCGCAGAGCTTGCCCAGGCCAGCGCAGCTCAGGCCCCGAGCCATCGGCCCTGCAGGCGTAGATGAGCAGCCAGGGGCGGCAGCCTTCCCCCAGCACTGCCCCTGAACTCCCACTGGCATCGCCCTGGCGGCAGCCCTGCAGGCAGCGTTCATTGACTCTGGCTTTAGTTTCAGGCACCTCAAAGCAGATAAAGAAAGGGAGTGTTGATGGAGGACAGATTGGCCACTGCTCACCTCAAAGGGGACGTAGAATGGCAGAAAGCTGTGGGCCAGCCTAAATTGACGGGAGAGTCAGCAGGTTGGTCCCTACCCCCAGGGTGACATGCTAGGGCAGTTGTGGTGGTGCCAGTATTGGCTGTGTGGTGGTATCGGTCGCTCAAGGGGCAGAAGCTGTTTCTGCAAATAAAGCCCACTGTGGGCAAGGAAGGCTAGTGTGAGTGCCGTAGGGTATCTTTACTTCACTTGTCTCTCTCCCCGAAAGCTGTGGTTTGCCTCGGGGCGGGCCTGGGCAGAGGGTGCAGGTGCAGCCGACAGGAGGTGAGAGTTCCCTCTGTGCCCTGACAGGGTACCAGTCTCGGAGCGCCCGGAGCCTTCGGACAGAGCCCCTTCAGCCAGCCACCTGCCGCGCCGCATCAAAAGTGAGTCTTTTCTTGACTGGAAGAACTCACTCCCCCCAAGGGGTCCTCCTTTTCCAGCGATTTCCAGGGAGTGCCAGCCGAAAGCCGGAAGTTCTGGGTGTGGGCAGGACTCCTCTCCTTCTCTCTCACTGGTGGTCCCCCTGGCCTGTCTGTCGCTCACTGACCAGTGCTGGGGCGAGAGCCTTCCCAGAGGGCGGAGGGTCTTCTGGTCCCGCCAGCATCCCCAAGGAGAGCTTACCGCCCTGGGGCTGGGTGGCGGGAGGGGTTTTTGTTTGTTTGTTTGTTTGTTTGTTTTTGCAAAAGCCGTTGTTGGGTCCCCAGCCCTTGTCACTGTTTTCCACTTTCTTTCAGCACCTTTCCTCCAAGGAGCTCAGGGTGCTTCCCAAACATTGCTGCTAAAGTGAACGGAAACCCTCACAGCGCCCCTGTGAGGTGGGTGGGCTGCCTTTACTCTGTCCTGCCCGCTTCTCCTGCAGAGAGCATTGTGCTTGCCTGGGGGTCGGGCGGGCGGACCGGGGTCAGGGGCGGGGTGTGGCCTGCCCTGGAATGAGTGGCTCTTGTCCTCCGCAGTGGTCCTCCGGCCTTTCTGACCCAGGGCTGGGGCAGCACCTACCAGGCGTGGCAGCAGCCCACACAGCAGGTTCCAAGTAAGTGACTCGGGAGGAGGTGGGACGCCCCCGGGGACAGGCCTGCTGGGCGCATCTCCAGCTGGGCGGGGACAGGGGGCCCGCCTCTCTCCTGGCCCACCTTCTCAGGCCTTTCTTTCCCACCTGCTCCGTCCGTCCTTCTCAGAGGTCCTTCTCAGAGCTGCAGCCTTCCGTCACTCTGGTCCCCCAGAAACGGGTCCAAAAGGCCTGTGGGCCCTGAGGGTGTGGTTTGACCTGAGCCCCTCGGCCCCTCCCACCGCCGCCGCCTCTTCCAGCAGCCCCGCCCAATGGGTGCCCCGCCTGCTCCCCTCCTCTGGCCTCAGGGTGGCCTTCTCCCTCTCTCCTCCCAGCACCATCTTAGGAACGGACTCTCTATCTCCTGAACTTCCAGAAAGCGCACGGTTAGAGAATTTGCTCTCTATGAAAACTGATTGTAAAAGAGAAGGTTCTCGTTGGAATTAAACCCCCTCCCACTCTCCGGCCCCCATGTCAGCTTCAGGAGTCATTCTTGAGTTTTACTGCTGGTAGAGCCCATCTTGCACAGCTTTCCGAACAAAAACCTTACCTTAGGTTCTTTCGACGTGTGAAGGGCCAGCCTGGTAGGGTTTGGAAAGCACTCTTCAGCATGTCTGCGGCGCGCCAGGCTGCAGGACCCGCGCTGCAGCTGTGCCCGCAAGGGGCTGGGCCCGGGGTTCTACCCCTTTCCCCTTGAGCAGAGTGCTGGGTGTGGGACCCTGCCCCGGGGCGCCTGGTCAGGTTCACAGCTGGAGAAGCACCCCACGAGTCCGGAGCAGTGCTGGGCAGCCTGAGGCATGTCCCCGCTTCTCTGGGGCTCCAGTTCTGTCATCTTTGAAATGAAGGGTTTGGACTTGATTTCGAAAGTACTTGTGAGCTCTGAGATTGCATGGTTGTGTTTGTTCCCTCCCTTCCCCTTTCTTGTTTTCTTACGGAATACCTTAAATGTGCAGAGTATCTTAAAGAACTTCACACGAACACCTACACAGCACCCAGATTCTACCCTCCCCATTTCACTGTGCTCACTTATCCCGCAGCCCGGGCGTGTTTTGTTTCCTCCTGTTCCATCAGAGGGCACCCCCAGGGCGGGAGGCGACCCAGAGCTGGTTCCCCAGTGCCCATCGCCCAGGACAGAGGATCCGGGAGAAGCCCTGGACTGTGGGGAGGCTTTCCGTTGAGGCTGCAGGGGACACGTCCATCTCCCTGCGGGGGGACGGTTCCCGCAGAGCCCACTCCGCTGCCGCCTCAGGCCAGGCGGGCGAGGAGTTGGCAGAGGCACGTGGGCTGAGCGGGAGAAAACGCAGCCAGTGCGCCAGCCTTCACCTGTGGTGTCGCTGGGTTCATTCAGGGGAATTGAGAATTGGTTTTGGTCAGTGAAAGCTTGTTCAGAAGAAAAATCCCACTTGCCCACAGCCTCCGTGTCTGAGGGGGCAGTTCCTGCTGCCGCGTTGCCCAGGCCTTGCCTTCTCCTGGTGCCAGTGTCCAGGTCCGAGTCCCGTCCTGCCGCAGTGTGGGGAGGAGGGGTCCCCCCGCCACACACACACCAACTGTCCTCGTGCCTGCGCCCCTCCTCAGCCTTGAGGAAATTAACTCTTGGGGAAAGCATTGTGCCGTGAGATGTGTTTTTGAGCACGTCCTCCCTGCCTGCTGCAGGCTGTGTTTCTAACTGAAGAAAGGACGTGGTGGGGTGGGGTGGGGGGGGCGGCCCTCGGCAGAAGGAGGGTCCCGACTTCCCGCTGTGGTCAAGTCTTATAAACGCTACCCGCCCCCCGTGCCCCTGGGCAGGCTGCTGCTCTGCTCCCCCCAGCCCAGCCTTTCTGCCCCCAGTGATGTGGAGAGGAGGGCGGGGACGACCCCCAACACGTCCTCGCCCTCACCCCAGACAGGCGCGAGGCTGGGGGTCAGGTGTGTACCCCGTCTTCTGTCGTCATCTTTAGCGCAGTCTCTGGACACTTTCCCTGTGTGTCCCCTGTAGTTCTCCTCGTGCAAAGGCAAAGCCATCAGTCCTTGAACACAAGGGCCAGGGAAAGGGAGTGGTCAGCGCCATTTGGATTCTTTGTCGGTTTGCAGGCCAATCCAGGGAGCCGCAGACAGCACTCTGGCCCCGGGGGCTCTGCTCGTGGCAGCCCAGAGTCCCCGACTGAAGGGAGTTGAGGCCCTGCCCGCTGGTCGCCCTTGCGGGGCAGCTGTCTGCCAGCCCCAGCCTCGCCGGCCTGAGTGGAGGCCCTCTTGGGGGTCGGCCTGGCTCCTCACCGCCCCCCCCGACCCCGGGCCACAGGGGCAAGGGAGTGAGTGCAGAGAGCAGGGCCTGCAGCCTGCGGGCTGGGGGCCGAGGCCCCGGGAGCCCAAAGGCCTGACTGCTTTTGTGTTCTTCGCCCAGGCCAGCAGAGCCAGCCGCAGAGCAGCCAGCCCGACTACAGCAAGGCCTGGGAAGACTATTACAAAAAACAGAGTGAGTGCGTTGGCCTTCTTAACAAGCAGCTCCCCAGCCACAGAGCCCCCAAGACTGTAGACTTCAGAGTCCGTGGTCCCCTGACCCCTTTTTTTCTTTCCCACTTTCCCTGTGTGAGTCGGATCTCCGCGTCTACCTTTGCCGCCCTCTCCCCGCGTGTGCCTGTCAGGGGAGATGCGCGGTCGTCCTTTGCCGTCCTCCACCCTTCCTCGCGCTTCTCTTCTGGACTCCAGAGGGCCCGGAAGGGCATGGCGCCTGCCCTCAGGGACAGTCCCGGCCTTGGCCGTCCGCTTGAGAACCGCTTGGTTAGGACTCAGACCAGCCGGGAGCCGTTTCCTGACTGCCTTGCGGTCTTGCCGCTGCCCGGCTCTTTCTGGCCGTTTCAGGACAGGTGAAGAGGAAGGGGACGGTGACACTCAGCAGGGAGTCCAGGGTCGGAACGGGTGCTGAGTTGTTTTTCTTCCAAAGTGAGCTCTTAACTGTGCCAGTTTTCTTAACTAAACCAGTCTTTTTAAAAAGAGGAGGAGGAAACCTAATAACAACCAAAAACAAAAAAACCCTAAGTGAATCATTTAAAATTAGTACTAAAGTCTGGTGTGAATCCCAAAACTGCTGAACCGGAATGTTTGGGTATTGTTGGAAGGAGGTGTCTCACGTATCTTGAGTCTGAAGGGTGTTACTTGCTAGTTGGAAGAGCTCAGGTCATAGGCCGTCAAAGAAATGTTCACCTTGTGTTTGGGATCATTACCAGGTCAGTACCCTTCTGGGGGCCAGGGTGGGGGTCAGGGAGGTCACCGTCACCTGGAGCACCTGGTGAAAGTCTTCCCAGAGCCCCCCATCCAGATTCCCCGACACGCATGGGCCGGGATGGCCTGCGCAGGTGCACACACCCCCGTGCCGGGGCACCCGCTTTCTCGCCGTCCCTCCTCCCCGTCCCCCTCTGGCCTGGGGCACTGACTGGGAGCTGGCAGGACAGGCAGACAGATGCAGAGAATGTGATTCTGGAGAGAGAAGACAGACAGGAAGGTCTTGGAGGAGTGGAGCGGGGACCGGGCGAGGAGAGACTGATAACCGTGCTTTCTGCAGCCCGGCTCGGGCAGACCAGTCCTGGCGCAACTCGCTGAGGGGTCTGGAGGGAGAGCTGAGCCTCGGGCACTTGTTGCGGATGCCCCCGAGGCTTTGGGAAGGGATCCCTCCAGGCTCACGGTGTCCTTGCCTCCCACAAGTGCGTCCCTGCTCCCAGTAACCCGTGCTTTGCTTTGTCGATCAGGTCACGCTGCCAGCGCCGCTCCTCAGGCCAGCTCCCCGCCGGACTACACAATGGCCTGGGCGGAGTATTACAGACAGCAGGTCGCATTCTACGGGCAAACATTAGGGCAAGCTCAGGCCCACAGCCAGGTCTGTAGCCGATCGCCAGCACTGCCAAGACTTCCCAGACCAACCCTGACCCACCCCACCCCACCCCGCCAAGCCTTCTGTGTGTGCCTGACCCCGGGGCCAGGGCACGGGGCCCCTGGGCTGTGGAGGAACCGCTTGGGCCCCGGCACTGCTCAGCATGGCCGCCGTCTGCAGAGTGCCCTGTGGCGGCCTCCCTGGCCCCCTCCTCGCCCCAGACAGGACAAGTTTGAGCCAAGTGGAGGAATTGTTTGGGCAGCCCCTACCAGGACGAGCCTGGTCTTCCCTCAAATCCAGACCCAGAGCGCAGTGCTGAGTGGCACTCAGTTTCTTCCTCTGGAGCCCAGGTCCCCCAGCTGTAGAGGCGCGTGGCAAACTTAGCTGACCCTGGGGCAGCGTGGCATGTGACTAGGGAGCAGGACTGGCCCTGGGGTCACTCCCCAGGCCTGTTCTTGAAAAGCGTGGTGTGGCCAGGCTGTCACGCTTGTCCCCAGTCAGCAGTGAGGGGCCGCAGGAGCAGGGCTAGTCCACAGCCTCTGGAGGCTGGGCCCTGCCTGGAAACCTGGAGGGCTCTGTCTAGTCAGAGGCCCAGAATGGTTTTCTTCTAAATGCAGGGAAGAGGACCAACTACTCCCGCAGGTCACATTTCAGGTGCAGTTTTCAGACGACCCAATGCCAGTCAGGTCCCTGTGGACAGTGTGTCAGTTACCACAGGCCCTGGACCCAAGGCCAGTCGTCCATCTCACTGCCAGAATGGCCCTCTGCGCCTGGGCCTGGTGGGAACAGGTGTCAGGGTGGTAGGTGACTGAGAAGAAGCATCACCCGCTCACTCCCCGCTCCCCGCCCAGCACCCCCTGTGGAAGGAGGTGCCCCGGGGCCTCCTGTACAAGAGAGGTTTTGTCTGGGCCAGATCCTATGACGAGGCCCGGAAGGATGGCGTGTGCCCACGGGCGTGCGTGCGTGTGTGTCAGCTCCTGTCACCTCCCTGCAGACAGAGCCCCCGACCCCAGGCCAGCCCTTGAGAACTCGCCGTCAGACTAACTGCTCTCCCCCTTCCTTCCGCAGGAACAGTAGGACAGTGGCCTGCAGCTCCCTTCCCCCCCCCCCAAACCATTGTGAGCAAAACCTATTTGTAACAGAGGTTTTTAGATTTGCAAACCTTTTGATGAAGAACCTTTGTTTTGTTCTGTGAAACACTATATTTAGATTAACAGAATTTTTCTAAAAATCGGGAAAATTAGTTACTAAAAATTGCTGATAATTTTTGTTTTGTTATTTTTGTTTGTTACTTCAAATGTGTAAGCTCTGGGATTCTTTTTGGAGCAATACCTGCAAATTCGGGCACCAGAATGTGCCGCAGAGCAGTGACATTTCAACATGGTGTGTTTTTGTTTTGTTTTGTTTGCATGTCTTTTTATTTACAGTTTTTTCTGTTGCAACAGAAAGTGGCTTGGAAGTCTTAGGTGGCTTGTAACAAATTCTTTAAAAAAATTTTAAACAGTATTTAAATATTCTTAAATGTGTAAATTCATTAAATGTTTTACTTCTAATTTCTTGTATCTTGGCTGTCTGGTTTTATTGCATTTTTTTAAAAACTGAACTATTATGTATTGTAATTAATTATGTGAATTCTGAATTGAGACAGATAATTGTATTGCTGTCCAACAGGGATCGGGAGGGGGCATTTTATAGGGTTTGTATAATTTCTTAGAGTTCTAAAGGGGTAATAATATAAAAATGTGTTTGTGTGTTTAGCAGACGTTTTTTCATGTCTCCATTACCTACCGATTGCAATTGTGTATCTAAGACCTCCAAGCTTGTTTTAAAAACAAAACAAAAAAACCTTTCTCTATTCTCTCAGAAATATAAATACTGTTATTTTTAATATTAAAAATAAATTCAATATAACTTTTAACAAACACTGTGGAACATTAAACCGCATAAAAATGTAGTAACTATTTTTTAATTCCAAGGTGTTTTTTGCTTTTTTCTTTTAAATATTTTCTTAATATTTGTCAAATTAACTAGATGAATAAATAAATCTAGCATTAACCACAATATGAATTAAATAATTTTGATTTAATAAAAGGGATAATATGATTTCCAGTGTTTACTGTAGTGTATCTTGTACAGATAACATGTATTTTTAAAGGAAAGAAAAACGGAATTGAAGCTATTTTTTCTTGCGTTTTTCAATTGACCTGGGGGACATTCCGTTTGAGATATACTGAAGTTACAGTGTCTGGGGTTTTTCTCCTTATTTTCCTTATAATGCTTGAAATGTCTAACTATTAAAAAAGGCAATTGGAAAATGTTATGCATGTTGTTTTTTAAAAAAAGTGTTGTTTTTATTGGACTGACAATTCATTTTACACTCTACATAATAAAATTTCCACAAGACATCTTGTGGGCAAAGTATTTTTAGTCTGTTTGCTCTCCGTTTGCTTGTTCCTCCCGCTGCCCCTGCCCGCTGCCCCCTGAGATAAAGGCGAGGATTCTGGCCGCTCTCGGCCGATCGTCTTGCGCTACGTCGGCCCGACCTAGCTGGTGCACAGCCTACGTTTGTAGCTACTTCATTAAGCTAATTTTATCTTCATGGCTTCGTATAATCTAACAGTTTGACTTGAGAGCCTTGGTTACCTCAGCCCCTCTTACCTGTCACATCTGCTCATCTCTTGATGTGGGTGTGACACCAAGAAGTCAACCGCCAGGTTCCTTGCGCAGAGGTGCTGCCATCCCAAGTGGAGCTGGAAGATTCACTGAAGGGGCTCAGCGCGGCTCGCCCTCTCCCTTCCACGCACCTCCCCACGCGTGCGCCTGAGAAGTGGGGACCGAAGCGGTCAGTCTGGCCCGCGGCCTGCTCCCTCCCTGTGTGGGTGCTGTTTACTCTCAGCCCTGGACCGGCTGTGGGACCCTGAGCTGCTGAGAGAGCTGGAAAGTGCCGGCGACTGTGCTCATTTTGTTTCACTGTTTTCATTCAGGAAACAGAAAGGGGGTGTCCTTACCCATAGGTTGAAACCACCGTGGAGGGTCCTGTGGTTTCAGGACACACGGGGACTGTGGGCCCTGGACTGCAGGGTTACTGAGGAGCACAGGGGATCGGCCTTCGACTCCTTTTTTTCCTGCTTCCCTGCCCGTTGATGGAAGCACCCGGCTTGGAGCACAGCTCTCCCCTCAACTGTGAACGTGCCCTGCCTCTGCCGCTCTGCACGGAGGCGTCTCTTCATTCAGACACAGTGCTGCTAGGAGGGTCCTGTCAGACCCCTCCTTATGGCTCGTTCTCGTGTGTGTGTGTTCCCAGTTCTGGTCCCTTTTCTTTTCTCTACCCCAGGCTCTAAGAGGAGGGGAAAAAAAGCATCTGTGGCTCCTTTAGGCCAAAAAGGGGTGTGGAGAGCAGCCCATCTGCAGCCATTCTGAGGCCTGTTGAGAGCCGGAAGACAAAAAGGAGATGTGGTATCTTTAACTACACCTCTAGAGAATCGAGTTTGACGTTGAGAGATTGAATAGTAAAAGCCACTTGGAAGGAAGGAGGGGTCGAGCCAGAGGAGGGCATAAACGCTGATGATGGGAAAGGGAATTAGGGAGAGGGCATTACAGAGAAGGCTTCCTTCTAATTCATCTTCCAAGCTCTGTGCCAAAACAGCATTTGGCATGGTTCACAGGGAGCGATTGTGTGATAATGAACCCTAAGGTGTCCCTTAATTGAAGACTGAGCATTGCGGTTTGTGCCAAGAGCCATAAATGGCGCAGGCTTGCGGGAGGATGCATTTTCTTGAATGTACCGGTAAGTACAGATGAGCGCTTGTCCCCAGTGAAATGCCCATACTATAAATTATGGAAATCTCTCTCTCTGTCTCTCTCTCTCTCTCTCCCCCTCTCTGATGCAGCCTTTTATTGAGGCACGGGGGAGGAGAGGCGGGGTGCAGTCCAGCAGGAGGCAGGGGGAAAGTTTGCAAGCATATGAAATTTGGCCTCTCATTAACATGGCGCCCACGGAAGATGGTTTTCATCAGCAGTCTGGTGTCCTGGAAGGCTAAAGTGCTTGAAATGTACCAAGTTCAGCGATTGTGTTCCATTAAGAAAGCTGCATGGTCATCACAGAAGGGACAGTCTGTGTGTTGGGGGAGGCAGGGGAGGAGGGCGGGTGCCCAGTCTGTCTGCAGAACTCTCGCCCCACCTCCCATACTCCATCACACTTGCGTGCTTGGGCTCTGCCAGCCGCCCAAGCTCAGGATCCAAGGACCCAGCTGGGCTGTTCCCAACCCACCCAAGAGTTTGGGCTGAGGGCGGGGAGTCCGCCAGCCAGGTGCCTCCATCACTAACCCTCGTCTCAGGTAGGAGGTGCAGGCTTCCCAGTGTCCCTCTCAAGTGGTGACCACCCACGATGTCCTCCTGCAGCCCCCGCAGTCAGGTTGGCTGGGGTACAGATGGCGTGTTGCAGGGCTTGGTCCAAGAGGGAGTTTGGATGCCACGGGGCCTCAGCCTCTAGCTGGCTACGGCAGCACTGTTTCCCGAGCCCACTTCTGGCCCCCTGGGGCCCAGCTGGGGTTTTTAAGATGGTCTAATGCAAATGGCCCTGATAGACTCTTCGAGATTAACGGCCAGAAAGTGGATTGACGCTCAATCCCGCGGGGCGTGCTGGTCCTGGGTCCGCATCTTGGGTGGGTAGAAGGGCAAGTGAAGACAGCCCTGAAACAATGGGAATCTTCGCTGGCCTTTGTCTTGAGTGCCTTTTAGTAGCATCTACCAAGAAAGTTCTGGCCCTTTCCAGGCATCTCCTTTGCTGGGGGTCTCCACACCTAGGGTGGTAGGCAGGTCTGTTCTTCCCGTTTCACAGACGAGGGCTCAGAGTCCAAAGCTAAGTCAATTGCCCTTATCCACACAAGTACGTGGGGTTCTGGGCCAAGTTCTCTGCTGCCCTTCACCCAGGGCTTCAACAGAGAGCATCACGATTGCCCACAGGGGGCTCATGGTCAAGCAGGGGGACACGGCCAACGCCACCAAGTGAGACAGTTGATAGGATGAGGAAACAGCCCTAAAAGTTAGTGCTGTGTGCCAAGCACGGGTCAGGCCCTGTCACTGCATTGCAGTCAATCATCATCTCTGATTCCGTATTTGCAAATTCACCTACTAAAATTTATTTATAACCTTAAAATCGGCACTCACCACACTTTTGTGGTCATTCCCAGAAAAAAAAAAAATTGAGTTGCCCGCTGCCCGTGTTCCCAGCTGAGATGAACCAGGCAAACAGTCTGCCTTCCTGTTCCAGCTCCTGTTCCAAGCGAGGGTCCTCCCGGCAGTCTCTTTAGTGCCATGTTATTTTGCAGTTTTGTGCTTTCCCTTGGTTATTTTGCGTTTAAAATGACCCCTAAGCGTAGTGCTGTCTAATGATGTCCTTTACAGAGAAGATACAGGTGTTAGGTAAGCTTTGCTCAAGCATGAGTTATAGGGCTGCTGGCTGTGAGTTCAACGTTAACGAATCAACAATATATATTAAATAAGATGGCTTTAAACAGAAACACACATAAAGCAAAGTTATGTGCTGGTTGAAAACGCGGTGAACCTGTATTTCCCTGAGGAGCAAGGGTTCAGTATTCGCTGGTCCAGTTTCTCTGCAACTTTATAGAGCATCACGCTGCAACTAACAAGAACGGCCAATACCTTACTTTCCCATAAGAGCCTCATGGCCCTGGGGGCCCACCTGGGAGATGAGGAAACAGGTTTGAACAGGTTCTTGCCAGAGTCCTGGCTATGGAGGCGACAGAGCAGGGCTCAGACCTCAGTCAGACTGCAAAACTGGCCCACTTGGCCACTCCGAGGACAGAAACGGACACGTATGCGAGGGACACCTAAGTTGGTTCTAGAGGGACCTAACGGGTTCAGCCCACCGTGGGCACAGACTGGAAGATTCAAAGGTACAAACTCAAGCTCCGCTACTCAACAGTTTCCTTATCTGCAGTGGGAATAATAACTACCTCCCCGATCCCGGGGCTGAGGTGGGATTCAATGACACGTATGTGAAGCCCTTGACATCTGGCTTATCATAAGCTCTCAGACAGTGGCAGCTCGTAGTAGTAACTGAGTCCAGGGCTTCTGACTGCTTTGGTGGCTTCTTCTGTTCCCCTCTGAGCACCAGGACAGACTGTGTGATCTGAAACAAATGTCAGCCTCAGCACGAACCCTCTAAGCTTCTCCTGGGCTCTCTTGGTCTCCCCAGGACATATGATCCCAGGTCCAGCTCACTGGTCCCCTGAAGTCCGGGCAGCTAGGCCATTAGGAAGGAGCTGCCCCCGAGGGGCAGATGAGGAGCCAGGACCAACCCCCAGACCCCAACACACAGATGTGTGGGTGACGGCTTGGGCCGGTTGTTGGGTGATTCGAGGCTGCTCAGTATTGGCCCACAAGACGCTGTTTAAGGAAACCCTCTACGGGAATTCCCTGGCGGTCCAGTGGTTATGACTCAGCGGTGCCACTGCCAGGCCTGGGTTCAATCCCTGGTCAGGGAACTAAGATCCCGCAAGCTGCATGGCGCGGCCAAAAAAATTAAAAATAATAATAAGGAAAACCTTTTCAAGCACATCAAAAAGGAATATGTGATCTTTTGGTCTCTCCCTCTTGCATCAGATTCTCTAATCCTGACTTTGCTGGAAAGCAGGTACCTTGGCCCCTGAGCAGGGGCCTGAGCCCCGCACCTATCCCAGCTGTCACTCACTGCCAGCCACTCTGCTGCATTCAGACCAAGCCCCCAAAGTCCACGTACCTTCCATTCACTGGGGTGCGGTCAGATGCTTGCAGCTGCAGCTCTGTGTTTAAGAGAAGGATGACGATCAAGATTGGGTGCGGACAGGACAGGGATCATAGTTTTGTCCTGGGGCTTGATGTCATGCCACGAGGTCACCTGTCTGAGCGTATTTACTGAAAGGTTCTTCCCCAGACCTGCCTTTTCCTCAGTCAAGGGGAGACAGCGACCAGCTGGGGCATCCAGAGTCCTGGCTTTTGTTCCCTGCTTGGATGTCTGACTTGCTCTGTGACTTGAGCAGATCATGTCTCTTCATCTCAGTTTGTCTTCGGGAACCAGACCACACCAGTGGTTTCCAAATTGTGTTAGTGTTCCCCAGTTGTTCGATTCCAATTCCAATAAAATGCATTAAATGTCTTTAAACATTTTCTATTACAATTTTTTTAAACACCATGCACTCAAGTATGTTATATGCTGAATTTCCATTTGTTCAATCTGCTTGTCTATCTTTGTGTCAATGCAATGCTATCTTTACACTTTATTTATTTATTTATTTTTGGCTGTGTTGGGTCTTCGTTTCTGTGCGAGGGCTTTCTCTAGTTGCGGCGATTGGGGGCCATTCTTCATCGCGGTGCGTGGGCCTCTCACTGTCGTGGCCTCTCTTGTTGCGGAGCACAGGCTCCAGACGCGCAGACTCAGTAGTTGTGGCTCACGGGCCTAGTTGCTCCGCGGCATGTGGGATCTTCCCAGACCAGGGCTCGAACCCGTGTCCCCTGCATTGGCAGGCAGATTCTCAACCACTGCGCCACCAGGGAAGCCCAATGCAATGCTATCTTAATTACTGTACATTTATAGTGAGTCCTTCAGCTTTCTTGTTCTTCAATATTGCCCTGGCTATTCTCAGCCCTTTGTGTTTCCATAAAAATTTGAGAATCAGTTTATCAATCCCCTACTCCCCACAAAAATGACTTTAAAGCTGCTGGGATTTTGACTGGGATTGCACTGAATCTATGGGAAGAATTGACAACCTAACAATATTGAGTCTTCCTATCCATGTATGTGGTATATCCCTATCTCTTGTTTAGTTCTTTGATTTCTCTCTATAATTTTAGTAGTTTTCAGTATAGAGGTCTTGCACATCTTTCTTTCCATTGACTCCTGGGTTTTTTGATATTTTGCTGTTATCAAAAATGGTATTTTTTAATTTCTTTGTTGCTGGTGATAGAAATATAATTTATTTTTACACATTGACCTTGATTCCAATGACCATACTTAAATTCCTTGTTAATTCTAATAACTTGTAGATTCATTTGGCTTTTCTGTGTTCAGAATCATGTCATTTATAAATAATGATGGTGTCATTTTTTTGCATTCCAATCTTTATGCCATTTGTTTCTTTTTATTGCTTCTTTGCAAGGCCAAGACTGCCAGTACATTATTGAATGAAAACAGTGAGAGTGGACATCCTGGTCTTGTTTGCATTCTAAGGGAACACTTTCAATAACTCACCATTAATTATATGTTGTACATTTGTTGTATATACCTTTTATCGGGTAAGGAAATTCCCTTCTGTTTCTAGTTTGCCAAAAGTTTTATCATGAATGGGCGTGGAATTTTTCAAGTGCTTTTTCTGCATCTATAGACAGCATCACATGAATAATCTCCTTTTTAATTTTAATATAGTGAATCACATTGATGGATTTTCAAATGTTAAACCAGCCTTGCATTCCTAGAATAAACTTCACTTGGTTGTAATGTATTACCTATCCTTCTTGTGTATCATCGAAATGATTTGCCAATATTTTTGTTTAGGATTTTTTGCATGTATATTCATGCGAACAATCGGTCTATAATCTACACCATAATTTAACCCACTGAAGACCTGAAACATGCTCACTCATGCTCCTAGTTTAACCCATTTCCATTTGGGTTATGCCACCACCGTTCACACTCCTGATGAGGAATGTTCTCACTCTGGGCTGGTCTTTGAATTCAGGCCTGCAGGTATCTGCTCCAGCAAAATCATACCAAAAAGTTCATCACTCAGTTTATTACTGAGTTCCATGCTCAGTTAGAAGCGAGGCAGATCATATCACCATGGCCAGTGGTCATTGTGCAGTTAACACCCACAACTAATATCACTAAAGCACCAGCCAAACTCAAGGCACTGTGCTTGGCCCTGGGGGGTAAAGCAAAGCCACTTCTCCCCTTACGGAGCTTGCTATCCAGCCAGGAAAGGGGTTCGTTTACGCCTGGCAGTGGCTACTTAGCAACTCAACTTTGAAACAAAAAGTTCTTCCTACACCTTCTCTTTGAAACTTCTGAATTTGTTTTATTAAAGACTATTTAAAATAACAAGGTAAGCAGTTTTAATACTGTTGTCCTTAGCAACTGCTTATTTGTCTGAATCGAGGTCACACCCACACTGTGCAACCGATTCAGAAATAACATGGATGCTGTGGCTCACTTGAAACTCATCCCCAAACTCCTTGTTTTGATTCTATCACCAGCCTCACTGCTGTCGTGGATTGACTGGCAAGTAAGTATGTAAATGTGAACTTATCCATCTCTTGCTATTTAAATGCCACTTGTATCTGTTTTCTTTGGTTTTCTGCAGTTTGAATATGTTATGCCAAAGTGTGGCGTCTTTTGTGTTTGTTTTTTTGTAGTTGTTTGTTTTGTTTCTTTTTTGTTTTTTCTTAAATTTATTTCATTTTTTTATAAATGTTTTGTTCCTTTTTTTTGCTTTGTTTTGGGATTTTGTTTTTTGTTTGTTTGTTTTAATTTTTATTTATTGATTTTTGGCTGGATTGGGTCTTCGTTGCTTCGCGCGGGCTTTCTCTAGTTGCGGTGAGCAGGGGCTACTCTTCGTTGTGGTGCGTGGGCTTCTAATTGCGGTGGCTTCTCTTGTTGCAGAGCACAGGCTCTAGGCGTGTGGGCTTCAGTAGTTGTGGCATGCGGGCTCAGTAGTTGTGGCTCGCGGGCTCTAGAGTACAGGCTCAGTAGTTGTGGCACATGGGCTTAGTTGCTCCGCGGCATGTGGGATCTTCCCGGACCAGGGATCGAACCCGTGTCCCCTGCATTGACAGGAGAATTCTTTTTTTTAAATTTATTTTTACTTATTTATTTAATTATTTATTTATTTATGGCTGTGTTGGGTCTTCTTTTCTGTGCGAGGACTTTCTCTAGTTGTGGCAAGCGGGGGCCACTCTTCATCACGGTGCGTGGGCCTCTCACTATCCTGGCCTCTCTTGTTGCGGAGCACAGGCTCCAGACGCGCAGGCTCAGCAGTTGTGGCGCACGGGCTTAGCTGCTCCGTGGCATGTGGGATCTTCCTGGACCAGGGCTCAAACCCGTGTCCCCTGCATTGGCAGGCAGATTCTTAACCACTGCGCCACCAGGGAAGTCCCCGACCTTGTTATTTATCTATTTTATATACAGTAGTGTGTAGCTGTTTATCCCAAACTCCTAAATTAGGAGGGATAAATAAGGAGCCTCTCACTAATTTTTGAAAATTCTCAGCCATCATTACTTCAAATATTCTGCTCCATCTCTCTTTCTTCTCCTCCTCCTGGTATCCCAACTTCACAAACGTTATACCTTTTGAGATTGTCCCACAGTTCTTGGTTACCTATCCTGTTGTTTCTTTCATTCTTTTTTCTCTTTGCACTTCAGTTTGACAAGTTTCTACTGACGTCTTTTCAAGCTCAGTGATTCTTTCCTCGGCCATGTCCAGTCCACTGATGAGCCCATCAAAAGGATCCCTCATTTCTGTAACAGTGTTTTCAATCTCTAGCATTTCCATTCGATTCTTTCTTAGAGTTTCCATCTCTCTGCCTATGTTACCCATCTGTTCTTGCATGGTGCCCACTTTTTCTATTAAAGCGCTTAACATATTAATTATAGTTATTTTAAATTCCCTTTTGATAATTCCAGGCTTGGTGTCCTATCTGAGTCTGGTTCTGATCATTGCTTTGTCTCTTCGGATGGTATTTTTCCTTGCCTTTTGGAATGCCTTGTAATTTTTTGTTGGAAGCTGCACACGTTGTATGAGATGATAGGAAATGAGGTTAATAGGCTTTTAGATGTATGTTAATATCCCTAGGAGTCTGTAGCTGTAGGTGTCTGAAGCTTCAAATTCTCGAGTGTCATTTTTTTGTCTCCTCCCTTGACTTTGGGCTTCCCTACGTGCTCCTCCTCAGATAGAGTCTAAGACCTGCAGCTCTTTCAGCTGTAACGCACCATTAGTATGCTGGGGCCCTGCTGGGGCCGTGGTGGGGGGCAGGAGATGGGGAGTATCCTATCACCTTCCAATTAAATGTCAGTCTTTTAAGTGCACCTGTATCTCAGGGCTGCTTCTCCAGTGGTAGAGCTTTTCCCTCTGCCTCCCCCTCCCTTCTCTGGCTGCAGTAATTCCAAGCAAATTCCTGTTCCCTGTTTGTTTGTTTGTTTCTCCCTTAGGTGAGACAGGAAGTCTGGAGGGGGCTGGAGGGAGAGGAATTCCCTTTCCCCACGTGGGATGAGGCTCTGGGTGAACTTCACCAGGATTTCTCTCCTGTCCCCCTACCAAGGACACTAGGAGGTCTTCTCAGATCTTCTCCTGGAGAACCTGGTGGGGTTCCTGGTGGTAAAACCCATGAAAGTGCGAGCCTTCTCCCCCAGGATTGGGCACCCCAGGAGTTTCTCACCCTGTGCCAGTCCATACTCAGCCTTCCAGCAATTCATCTAAATTGCCATTCAGTGTTCCTACCAGTTTGTGACACCAGGGATCCTGCTCCAGGTGAACAGATCTCAGCTGTGATCCTCCAGAGTCCCCCTTCCCTCCAGCTGGCAGCGTGACAAGTTTGCCTTGCAACCTCAGTTCTCTGACGGGTCCAAGAAAAACTGCTGATTTTCCATCTGTAAAGGCGAGGGTGATGACCTCCATGTTTTCTACATGGCGGAGTTGTACCTGGAAGTCCTATAGCTGTTTTCTGATTAGATTCCTTCCTAAGATCTCATCCGAAGAAAGCGTTTCACCGCTCACCCAGCATCTGAAGCGCTCCCCCGTCCAGGGATGTGAAAGTGCAGCTTCTCACTTCATGGTGGGGACTTAGAGATGGCACAGAACTGGGCAGAGTTGGCTGGTGTCTCCAAGCACCCCCTTGACGAGAGCTGTAGGGAAGAAGAGGACATTCCAAGCAGCTGGAGATCAAGGAGGCGAGGCTTTTCTCCTTGAAATCCCATGGAGAAGAATTCTACAACTCCAGCTAGTGTCTCTCAGCCTGGGCACGAGGATGTGCCTGGCTTGCTCAGGAAACATCAACATCTTTTTTTCTTTGTTGTTGTTGTTGTTGTTTTGTTTTGTTTTGTTTTTTAAATAAATTTATTTATTTTTGGCTGTGTTGGGTCTTCGTTGCTGTGCGGGCTTTCTCTAGTTGCGGCGAGCTGGGGCTACTCTTCGTTGGGATGCGCGGGCTTCTCACTGCGGTGGCTTCTCTTGTTGCGGAGCGCGGACGCTAGGCGCGCGGGCTTCAGTAGTTGTGGCTCATAGGCTCAGTAGTTGTGGCTCGCGGGCTCTAGAGTGCAGGCTCAGTAGTTGTGGCGCACAGGCTTAGTTGCTCCACAGCATGTGGGATCTTCCCGGACCAGGGCTCGAACCTGTGTCCCCCGCATTGGCAGGAGGATTCTTAACCACTGCGCCACCAGGGAAGTCCAACATCAACATCTTGAGGGTGGGGACCAGCTGGGTTCTTTTCAGCCTCTCAACGCTCGGACGGGGCTGGCACAGTGCAAGTTCTTCATAGATGCTGGCTGAACTAAACAACCTTTAACTAAAGTCTCTGGGACTGGAAGCTACCAGGGCTGGACTGACGCTGCAGGACATGACACTCCCTTGCTTGATGCTCCAAGCTCCAGGTCCAGCCCGGCACACTGTGAGTGTGCATTAAATATTTGCATAATTAAAATAAATACATGATGCTCTGAGAGTCTGGGGTGTCCAGAAGCCTCCAGAATAAATACAATTTGTGACTTACTGGACACCTGGAGCAGCTCATTTCCCTTTCATTGTAACTATACCTTATTTAACTGGTCTTCAGGTGAGTTTGTCCTCCCTGATTGCCCAAAGTCTGCCATTGGACAAAGAGGAGGGAAGAGGTGGGAGGATGTAAATGAGTCTAACATTAAAACATCTCGGCCTTCCCTGGTGGCACAGTGGTTAAGAATCCACCTGCCAATGCAGGGGACATCGGTTCGATCCCTCGTCTGGGAAGATCCCACATGCTGCTGAGCAACTAAGCCAGCGAGCCACAACTACTGAGCCCTCGTGCCACAACTACTGAAGCCTGCACGCCTTGAGCCCGTGCTCCGCAGCAAGAGAAGCCACCACAATGAGAAGCCCGCGCACCGCAACAAAGAGTAGTCCCTGCTCGCAGCAACTAGGGAAAGCCCGCCCACAGCAACGAAGACCCAACGCAGCCAAAAATAAAATAAATTAATCAAAAAAAAAATCTCCATCCAGCCCAGTTTAACATTCATTTCCTGACGCCTCTAGAGTCTTGCATGGGGGCACGTGGAGGGCTTTCTTGTCTGGCTTGCATGGGGCACACGGATATGATGATACAACCCTGAGGTCTTTCTTCTCTGGCTGTAGAGAGCAGGGAAGGCATAGAAGGAAGGGCCCAGGCTTGGAGGGCATCCATTACTCTTGCGTAGCCTCCATTTCCTCTGCTGCAAAATGGGGTGAATGTTGGGACCTATCTTGCAGAGTTGCTATATGAGCTGTTCATAGTCCCGTGTGTGTGTGCCTGATCCAGTGCAGCAGAGGAGCAAAAGGAGCTCTCAGACAGCGGGAGCCAGCACCACTTTATCCTCAGTGCTGTCGAAGGTTTTGGAACTAAGACAGCAGCGGTGATCAGGTACTACGGGAGAGGCATCTCTCTGTGGACAGGATACAGACTGGAGGCAGGGAGGCCAAGGGAGTCTGATGCCCTGGCTGGGACGAATGGGAGGAAAAGAAAAGCCTTGGGCGGGCCTGGTCCCCAGCAGTGGGTCCCTCTGGCTCAGCCTCTCAGGCCTGAGGACACCCGTCCCACTGGCTGATGTCTACTCAGGTGGGAGCATCTGTGGCTGGGCCTCGGCCTCTCTTCCCACATCCTAACCGGGCCCCAGGGTTCAGAGGATCTGGGCTCCCCTAACTTGTTGGCTGTGCCAGCTTGATAGGGGCTGGAGGTCCCCAGATGTCACTTCGCTGGGACACAGAAGCTCCTTCATGCCGCCCAGAGAAGGTAAGCAAGTCCAGAGGCCTCATCGTCCTTCAAGCTTGTTCACACCATCATGCCTGGAAGCATGCCTGTTCATCTCTGTACACTTCATGCCTAGTTCCTCCGCAGCAAATGAAAGGTGCTTCCCTGACCACGGGAACAGCCTCTTGGCATTGGCAGACAGTGCACGGGTCCACCTAAGTCACAACTGTGACTTAGCAGCCCCAGCCAGGAGGCTGTACGGGACAGTGGTGAAGGCCCAGCCCTGGAGTCAGGTTGCCTGAGTTTGAGTCTCAGCTCTGCTCTTTGCTCACTGTGTGTGGCCATGGGCATGTCAGTGACAATGCCCCCTTCACCTTCACCTGTGATGGCAGGGCTGCAGCAGCCACCTTGTGACCATGAGAACAGAGGGAACCTCGGGCCTCTCATCCTTGACATGCTAAGCAAACTTATGCCTACTTACCTCTGCAATCTGTTTTGTGAGAAAATAACGCCCTTCCTACAGCAACCATTGAGGTCAGGTCCACTGTTGATGGGGCCAGAAGTGTTCCTAAGACACCTAAAACTTCTCTGTGACTGTTTGCCCTTCTGATAGATGGAGATAATTATAGCAGCTACCTCAGTGTGACGGATTGAGAAAAATCCATGTGAAGTACTTAAAAGTACTGATACTTAGTGAGTGCCCAGCAAATGTTAATTATATTATTGTTGTGGTGGTGGTGGTTGTTTTCATTCCAACTACTTTTTGTAACACATGGACTGGAACACAGACTCCTTGGCATACTGATCAACTTCCTTAGCATATGGTTTCCAATGTCCCTTTGTAGGTGATATTTGGTACCCACTTTCATACTTTTATATTTCCCAAAATTTCAAGCATGGACATGTGTTACTTGGTTTTTTTTAATTAATTAATTTATTTATTTGTTTTTGGCTGCCCTGTGTCTTCTTTGCTGCGCGCGGGCTTTCTTTAGTTGCGGTGAGCAGGGGCTACTCTTCGTCGCGGTGTGTGGGCTTCTCATTGCGGTGGCGTCTCTTATTGCAGAGCACGGGCTCTAGGCGCATGGGCTTCAGTAGCTGTGGCTCACAGGCTTTAGAGAGGAGGCTCAGTAGTTGCGGTGCACGGGCTTAGTTGCTCCGCGGCATGTGGGATCTTCCCGGACCAGGGCTTGAACCCGTGTCCCCTGCACTGGCAGGCGGATTCTTAACCACTGCGCCACCAGGGAAGCCCGCTACTTTTAAATGTAATAAAGTTGCTAATGTTTTCGATATATCAAGTACATTCTCTATCCTATGAGCTTTCCACGCATGATGTCTTTTATGTCTCATGACAGCTCTCCCAATGGAGTTTCTATTCTTATCCCCATTTTGCAGATAAAGAAACTGAGGCTCAGAGAGGGAAAGTGAGTGCCTTGGCTCCTGGACAGTGCCTGCTGGAGTCAGGATTGGACTCGCATCCTCAGGTCTCTGGCGCTTGGGGCATCTCCTGATGGGGCCAGAGGACCCATACATGTGAGGCCAAGTGGTCTTTGGAGAGGGGACAAGAATGGAGATGACAGCCACAGGCATCTCTTCAGTGTCAGCTCACTCACCGGGCACATCAGGCTGCATGAGACAGGCAGGGTGATTGTTCCCACCTTACAGATGAGGCCGAAGTCACTTGGACAGAGGCGTCAGAGCCAGGGAGGTGCCAGAGCCACCAGGTTGGCCTGGGAGAGGCTGCCACCACCTCTGGCCCCACCAGAGTGTGACCCACCCCTGGAAGCTGGTCAGAGAAAGCAAGGACTGGGTCTGCCCTGGTCACCTGCTCCCCCCAGGGCCTTGCCCAGAGCCTGGCACACATAGGCACTCAATAAATATTTCTGGAACAAAGGAATGACCAGGGCCTCCAGGATTCCCCATGAGGCCGGAGATGGTGTGGGTGGCAGTGGTGGTGGCAGGGAGCTGCACCTTTAGGGCCCAACTCCCTGTGCCAAGCCTCTCTGCTCTGGGGACAGCCCCGGTGGACGGTGAGCGGATGCGAGGGCCCGGAGGTGGAGGAGGAAGGCCAGCAGGCTGAGGGTGGGGTGGGAAGGGCCTCTGGAGAAAGGAGGGGGCATGAGTGAGTCAGGCATGGTTCCTTCTGGCTGCCCCTAGACTCACAGGAGGGGCAGAGAGCTGGTGAGGGTGAGGGGCCAGGCAAGAGGGCCTGGAGGAAGACGGGCAGGGAAGGGGCCCGCCCGTCTCCCACCTACCCGACCTGATCCCCCCTCTTCATCTTTCCTGCCTGCTTTCGTCGACCCCTCCCCCACTCCCACCCCCTCCCCCAATCTCTGTGTCTGAGGCACCCCCATTCCTCCCCATTCCTGCCTCTCCTCCGTCTCTCTAACTCTCAAAGAAGTCTCCCCAAGCCTCGGGCTCCTTTGGAATCCCTCCCTCCGCTTCCTTCATTTCTCTGTGTCCTTGTGTCTCCACGTCTCAGACTGCTTTTTATCTGGATCCTTCCATCTCGGCGTTTCTTTGCCTCAGTCTCCCTCCATCTCGGCCCCACTAGGCCTCCGGAAGCCTGTGCTTCCTCTCCCGCCGTGCCGCGTCCCCCTGGAGGTCCAGCCTCCCCAAGTGCCTCACCCCTCCGTCCCGCCGCCTTGATCGGCCAGGACTCTAGCGGTGGCAAAGGCGGGCCTGGGGGTCCGGGCTTGGGAGACGCTGGAGAAGGTTCCCGGAGGCGCAGGAGAGGGGGCACCCGGGCCTCAGCGCCCAGAGGAGCTCGCGTGCCAGTCACCTGCCGGCCGGGGCGCCGGCTCCGCGCCGATGCGCTCGACGTGGGCGCCCCGAGGCGCGCCTTTGTCTCTCCGCGGCCGCGGAGGTTAATTAGATTGAGGAAGGGGCGCTGTCCCCCTTCACGGCGCTGCGGCCGCCACTCCACCCGGCGGCCCCGCGCTGGCCGGCCCGAGTCACGTCGACTGAAACCGTCTCTGCGGCCCGCGCCTCCCATCCCACCTCGGCAGCGGTCGCTCCTCTGTACGCGCGAGCCGGGGCGCCCCCGGAGCCCCGAATCGTCCCGCGGGAACGCGGGAGGGGGCACACGGGCCCCACGCGGGGAAGGAGTTTCCCTAGGCCACGCGGGCGTGGGGACCAGATTTTGAGACTCAGCAAGACAGAGAAATGGGAGGAGGAAGCCCAGAGGGTGTGAGAAAGCCGGAGCGGGAGCCGGAGCGCAGGCGAAAAAGGAGAGGGCGCAGAGGAAGGAGGGAGAGGAGGAGAGAAGTGGATGGGGGACGCGCGACGGCGGCGGCGAGCAGGCGGAGGAGACGGGAACTCGCGTGCGGGAGGAGGGGCGGGGGCGCCGGGCAGGGGAGGGGGCGAGTAGCCGCCGGAGGCAGCCGGACACACGGACCGCGAGACGCGCGGACGGCGCAGAGGCCCCACTCCCGCCTTGGGGCTGAAGCGCCGGAGGCCGGGGGACCGGGGCAGGGGGTCGGGGCGTCACTCGTCCACATTCTTCGCCTTTTCTTCCTCTGGCTCATTCTGGCCGATCGATACCTGCGCGGGACCTGCCCCCGCCGCTAATAACTTTTTAATGAGTTCGAGGGGCTTAGAGCGAGCGCGATCTGCCCTCCAGGGTGGATTTTCCCCTGGCAGATGTTTCGGGAGGAGGAGGCGCGCGGGGCCCCCGGGAGGTGGGAACAAATCTTTCCCTCCGAGGGGCGAGGCAGAAGACTTTCTTCTAAAGTTCAAAAGAAAGACGGGCTTTCACTCGGCCCCCAAAAATGTATTTCCCGGCGGACAATGGGCTCCTTTCTGCGCCTCCTAGGGCCGGCGGGGCGGGAGGGGCGGGGACCCGTGCGCCTTGGCCCCGCCTGAC